>NW_024425563.1:47933680-48131180 GCF_017311325.1 Ursus maritimus | reverse complement strand
ACTGAAGCGGAATAAGGCTGCCAGCTGAGATGAGCCAAAAAAAAAAAAAAAAAAAAAAATCTCCCCTCCCTCTCATCCACTCACACTCGCGCACTGACACGCTCTTTGCCACCGGTGTTGTTTGTATTTTGGAATTGAATTCGAGTGCAAGGAGAGGTTTCCCCGATCATCACCCCTTCCTCCTCCTCCCCCAGCTATGCCTTTGGACGATTTGGTGGGGTTTTGGTTTTTTTTTCTCCCCCATTTGTTTCTCTGGGGCGTTTTGTTGTTTGTTGGTTTGGTTTTTGGTGTTCTGTAAGCCGCGCACCCATGTCTTCTCCGTCAACTCCGGAGACCGTGCACAGGACAGCGAACGACCTTCCGCAAGCGGCCGGGGCTTCCCAAGCATCATCTGCAGGCGCCGGGTGGCCAGCGGCGAGGACGGGCGCCTGCGCTGCCGAGTGCGGTCGCCTGTGCCGCAGATGACCCTGCAGCCGTCCTCAACAAAGACCTCATCTTCCCTTTGCCGCATGAAAAGGGGACATATCCCCTCACTTCGGAAAGACGCACACATAGCATTATTTTGAAATACAACCTCGCTTGTCCCCTGCAGCGGGGTTTGCTCCGGCGATGGGGTACTTCGGAGACCAATTTGTTCAGCTGATCACTGTCTCTTTGACGTGGCTGCAAATGTTACCTTTCTTTTTCAATCAAAAACACAGCAGGGGGTGCCATCTGTTTGGCACAGGCCCTAGCTCCCTTCCCCAATGCCTTTTTGTGCAGATCATTTTACGTGGCAATTTGCTAAAATCTTTCATTCCTTGGTTTTGCTAAATATAACTTTCCAAAATGGGCTGTTTTCTCAGAATGTCAGCAAGACTCACAAATGAACGCCGTTTTTTCCTGAACAGCCAATATCAGATCAAATGGGGCATTTTTCAGATTTTTTTTTAATGAACAAATACCTCACTGTCATCTCATTGTTTACTTAAAAGCGACATGTTTACTGAGGACGGTGAAATCCCATTTACCCTGCTGAATTTCACTCCGTTTTCTTTGTTTGGCTTTTACGGAGGTGCCTTGTCCCCCACAGAAGCGTCGCGGTTTTTAAGCTCCTTGAAGAGACCAGGTAAAGGCAGGCATACGCAGAGCCACCATATTAAACAGTCATTAGGAAACAACAGCTAGCAGGAAAGTGGCTAACTACCGTCCCCAGCTCAGATGCTGTTCAAAGCCATGAATCCCACCCCCTCCCCGGGAGGAACAGACGATCTGCACCACGCGCTGAGGCCACAGGGATGCGCGTGGATTTCCGGGCGCTTTGTAGAATACAAATGAATTACCCTCATTCTTCTCCTCGCAGAGCCTATGGGCCAGACCTCATTAGAATTCAATAGCACTCTGCTTTTCTAATGTTAATGTACCAGTTATATAAGAAATACGGGGTCTGGGGGGGTTATTCCACAATTATGTTCAACATGATATCATAATTCTGAAAACTGGACGTAATCTTTGTTAAAGGAAATTATTTCATTTTACCATTTTATCTTTTGCTTCTAATGTAACTTAAATTCCCATTCTAATAGTGGGTTATAAGAGGCCTTAATTCTTTGTGTCTCTCTTAAAGCTGCAGCGACTACAATACCAGCTTTATGGCTTTTTTTTTTTTTTTAAATGCCGTGACTAAAGATCAGATGGTGAAGCCTCGGAGGCCGTGTCCCCGTGAAAGGAAACATAGCACCTCACATTCATAAACAACTGTAGGAGTTTCCTTCACCCAGGAATAACTCAGGGCAGTCAGGTTTGCGGTCTTCTGTCTAGAGTGCGGCAAGAAGTGTAATGAAAACAAAAACACCAACACATAAAAATACAATTTATGCTCTTTTATCAAGCGAAGAAAAAGTTGGTTAAACGTTTGAAAAGGGAGCAGTAATGTAAATTTATTGACAATTTTATTGTAATAATGAGATGTTTACACAGTCTGGACATTGTGGCTAAATCACTGCTAGCGTGTTTATTTGCAGGGGCTGTTTTCTGGGCAGTGCGGCGGGTCCACTAAGAAGACAGACTGTATTCAGATTCCAAGAAACAACCACCTCCCATTCTCCCCTTCTCTGCTTTATATTTACAAAAAAAAAAAAAAAAAAAAGCCACAAATAATGAAGTAAAATACAGAATTCGCTTCATAAAGAAAACCACTTCCCTCATGGCCCTGAAATAGCTTGAAAATAAATCTCGTATTGAATATCTTAATGCAAAGCATCTGAGAGACCACCTTTAATGACCATAACTAGCTCTTAATACCCAGCATGTAAATGGCAATCTGGTTTTGACTAAGAATATATTATAGCACAGGATCAGGGAAGCTCTCGCTTTGCCCTTCTCTTCGAGAAAACAAAACAAAACCAAACCCAGTATTTGTTTTAGGTGAGAAGCTTCTCTTCCCCATGTGTTTTCAATGAGAAAAACCTCGTGTAGGGAGAAATGTTTCTTTTAAGCAGTCTCAGACCAGATTAATGGATTAAAATTGCATGCTTGAATAATTTTACTAAATTTAAAATCTCCACATGGCTCTCTTCCATTCATTTTTTGTGCTTTGATACTAATCTTTAATGTGTGGCTCTCATATGCTTTTCGTATTTCCACACTGAGCTAAAATGGAAATGACAGATTTTCAGTTATGCAAAAATAGCAATGAAGTGCCAGGAAAATACATTGCGAACCAAATAATCTTTAGAAAAGATATGAAATGAGAATAATTTTCTAGCATGATATGGATCCAATAACCAAAGCATATTTGGGGGCCATTCTATCAATTTTTAAATTTTAAAAACTATTTAAAAACGAAGGCACTAAATGCTTAAGCTATAATGTGTTTCCAACCTCAGTACACTTCCATTAGAATTAAGTAGTAATCAATATACAGTATTTATTGCTGTACACCCAGCACCAGAGGAAGCAGAGGACGGTGTGCTAGCAACTACAAATCCTCTACTGTGATTATTTAGCAAGAGAAGGAAAAGTTTTAGGAATAGACTGATATTTACCTCGGTCACAGTCAATGTAGTTCATTGTATTCGCGACGATTTTCCTTGACCCAAATAGTCATGAAAAATACATTATGAAAGTAATTCTTTCCCAGTAAAGTTTACAGTGATAAGAGAAGCTTTTATTTTAGAAAGCAAATAATAACTGTACACAATATGACTGTTTTTAAAGTTAGCGGAATTGAACAATGGTTCAAAATAGGCAAGGAATCCCATTACAGAGCACTGTTTGAGAGAGAAGTGCTAAAAATTCCTTCTATACTATAATGACGTTATCAAATATGTTGCTAGAACTCTATACTGCATAACATTATACACTATAATTGCTAGGCTAAAAAATGGAATTTTCAGTGACGCTGTATGATAACAAATATATTTAATAATCTTAAATAAACTCAAACTTACTTTGATATCTACGCTTCTGAGTAATTCAAGATATGAGAAATGAATTTTTAAAAAATCAGATCATGAAAGCCATTATTATTTGAAGGAATATGCTCAATTTTTTAGATAATTTAAATTATTTAAGAGTCCTTTGCATTTTTTATTAGCTTTGCCTAAAGTTATAACATTAAAGCATTAAGGTTACATGTAATGAGGTTCTGGTTTGCCCTGATTTCTAGTACCATATTTTCACAAACTACAAACCGAGACTAGTGCTGTATTACAAGGCTAATTTGATCCAATAAAATGGTCTTATTCCTAGATATGCATCTGAGGAAAATGTTTAACTACAAAGTGTGTATTCGCATGCAAACTATCACAGACACCCACCTGGAAGAAACGGTTCATAAAGAGAGTGGATATTGGTCCAAGGTACCGGTACCAAAATTTTTCTTAGGGTATCTGTTACTAAAAAATACTTCCATGCTAAGTCCAACCAACTACAAACAACATATACCTAAAGCCCATTATTCTGATTGTTGGTTTGAAACATCAAAAGAAAAGTCTAGTTTGAAATCCTACAGACAGAAGTAACATCCCTGTTATCGAAAACCCCGGTTAACGGAAAGTAACCACAGCTTAGAAAATAATGGCTTGATTCAAAAACGGGTTTAGGATTACAGGAGAATTGAATCCCAAGCTCCTTGAGGACGATTTACATCAATTCTTGCTATAAAATAATAAAACCAACAGTCCCCTAACATTATTCCAAACAGGAGCCCAGTAGTACTGATCCCTTTTTTTCCCCCTTGCTTGCTTTTGGTGTGAAGGAGAAATTTTATTTTGACCCGTTGTTTCAGTTCTCATATCTTCAAATGCAGGAAAGCCCTATTTCACACTGTCATGGCTTTTCAAGCCACGGCCAAATATAACCTCACTTGAGCCCAACTACTGGGAGGAAGAGAGAACGTGCTGCTGGTGTTTGCAGGCAAGGGAACTTTTTCTAAGGCACAGTGCATTCGAGAATCGAAACTAGAATTTTGACTGACTCCAGTTCCGATAGTCTTCCTACTACCCACGCTCAGCTGGTGCAACTCTGTCCCCAACTGAAAGAAAAAAGTCTTTTTTCCTAAAGGCGTAGGGGTCACTCAGGGCTCTCAGAATGATCTTTTACTATAATTGGCAGCAACTCTAAAAGATATTCGCATTATTCACACACACAGCTCTGTGGTTCCCCTCACACTTAATTCAGTAGCTACGAGCATTCCAGAAATTTTCCAAAAATCAGTATTTTCCTCTGGACTAATGCTGAAACCCTCGTACCTACCTTCCCAACTATATACACTTTAAAAAATTATGTGTAGACTTAGGTGATAGAAAGGTAGATTCCCAGTGTGTGTGTGTGTGTGTGTGTGTGTGTGCGCGCGCGCGCGTGCGTGCATGCATATGTGTGTGTGTTTATTCCCAGTTTATTTTCAAGATAGTCTCTTAGGTTCAGATCTAACGAAACCAGAGAACCTTCTCTTTTATGACTTAGGACACTGCTAATGATTTAACCTGCTAAGAATTGCACAAAGGTAAGGCTGCCTGGGGCGGTTCGCCTTCCCTGACTTTATGTCCTGTCTATTTTATTTAGACTGTGAGTCTTCTTGGAAAAGACTGTGACGATTCTATGTTTGAAATGCCCCTAGCACACTGTTGGCACTTACATGTAATTATTCAAAGTGGAATCATTTAATTAGATAGGAAGAGAACTAGCAAGCCCTGAGATGGTAATAAAGAATAAAATAAATATGCTGACCGACCGAAGCAAAGCAACAGATAGATAACAACACACACAAGATCGCTCCATTTCGATTTTTCAATTCAGGGTGTACGTCGGCAGGATAAACACACAGTTGTGTATCTTGCTTTTGCTGGGTTCCCACGACTGATCTGAATAACTCCGTGGAGTGCCACGGATGCTATGCTTCGCGCCCCAGGCGACCTAGCTCCTTGGGGAAAGCCTGAGGAAGAGGAGCGAAGTGGAGGAAGGCGAAGAAAGCGGGGCCTCCACGGTCCACAAGTGGTTGAACCAGGGATGAGTCTTCTATCCGCCTGGATGGGACAGGCTATTTTCTACCAACCGGATCTACTCGGTGGGCAGCTGGAGAGCAAGACCGTGCAAAGTCCTTTGCTCCCTGTTCTTCTGAAGCATGACGCTCTGAGCAGCAGGCGCGGGAACATTTCAGAGTTGTCTGGACCACGAACGGGCCCTTGGGCGAGGACCTGCCGCGCACGCGCCTCTTCGGCGCTGCGACATGGCCCGTGGATGCGGCGAACTGCGGCCTCTACCAGGGCTCGAGCTTACCCTTCCCCTGGCGGAAGTGCAGAGCCCTAGAATGCACGGCGGTCTTTACTTACCTCCTATTCCCCCGGCCCTGCTAGCCTCCCACCACTGACCTGCAAAAAAGAGTTGTTAAAAGCATTTGTTCAAACGCGCAACAGAAGACGTTCTTCACGGAGCCCAGTACAAGGCACCACGCAGGTGCGGGAGAAACACCACCTCTCACTTAAGAGCCAGAAAGACCCATGAAAGTTACAACATGATACAAGTTTTATAAGGAAGCCTGCTCATTGATTGTAAAGGGCTGACCAGTTTGTTAATAATAATCCTTTAAACTGGTTAAAAAAAAAAAAAGATGAACTCTCCGCGCCCGCCCCCCCCAGCCTCCCCTAGCAACTAATTTAGAACGGTTTGAGAGCCAAGCAGCTGCTTTTCAGACCTCTCTAGGGCTTTCCTGGCCGGTCAGTTGCCTTGGGGCTTGACTGTGGGGGAGGTGGAGAGGAGGAGAAAAGGGCCTGAGAGAAGCTTCCCTTTGGCCTGGTGTCCTCTCCCGATTCTCTGCAGCCTTGACTGAAGTTCAGGGATAGAAATATTCCTGTGTTAACGTTTCTTCTTCATTGTGTCTTAGCGGCTCCGGATTTGCTACAGTCCCCACGGGCTGCACCGAGTGAGGCAAATTCAGCTGTCCGATGATCCATTCTTGAACTTTCCACATACTCCAGACTATTTCATAAGAATGGTGCCATCATCAGTGGTCAGTAAGCTTTTATTGAGTGCCTACTATATGCAAACCCTTTCCAGTTATGCATTCGGTTTGAATCTGTCACGGTACTGGGAAGCAGAATGCTGCTTCATTGAGGGGAGGGAGGCCAGGTAACTTCCTACTCATGGACGTCGGGACAAATTACTTAGCCTCAGCTTGCTGATCAGGAAAATGGGAATAAACAACAGCTCTTGCCTCATAGGGTTGCTAGGAGGATTCGATGAAAAGTACAGAGCGAGACAAAGAGTAAACAGTTAATGTTGGCTATGGTCTCTTGCTAGTCACATTGTTATCATCACTTTGACATGATAGTTAAAGAACACAAGGTTGGCTAAACGAACTCGCGAGGGGGCTGGGAAGAGGAGGCAAGTATAGGAATCTGCTCATTTGTTGGAATTTTGTCCTCCTCTAAAGCAGTCATTTTTAATTGGCATATGTTGGTGTCATTACTTTTCTCCTCGGAGAGTACCAGTGTGACACTTTGAGCAAACAAGAGGTAAACTGCTGCACAGGCTACAAAATGGCAGCTGCTTTTATTCTAGCAGGAGTGATATTTTTATATCGTGAAGTTGAGGCCGATCAACAGGAAAGAGACAAGTGCTGTTCTATAGTACCCCTCGGAGTAACAGACAATAAAACAGAAAACGGTGAAGAGAGCAGCCTAGGAAAACACTTTCCAAGGTTCCAGTGTCAAGAAAAGTACTTAAGAAATGAGCTTTTGTGGTGATTTCTGCTTTCACACCTTTGCACATATTCCCAAGTTTTTAGCTTTGCTTCGCTTCCAGCCTCCTCCTCACCATTCCAGGGCTCAGGCGAGCACTGGTATGACCAAGGCTGCTTTCTACATTGATGGGTCTTTTCACCGTGGGGACTCAAAGCATTCAAGTTAACACAATAACACAACTTTCAATAGAGAGTAAAGGTTAAAAAAGAGAGCCAGAAAATGAATTATGGTTGGATTTGGCAATAACTGTGAAACTTCCCATTTCCCGAAATTCCTTTTTGATCCATTCAAGGCTGCAGCTTCCAAGATCAGAGGGCTTCTCTGACACTGGCCAGGTGGAATTCAAGCTGGTCACGATCCGGAATGTCATGGAAAGTGAGACTACATCACTTGCCCCAAGCTGCCCGAGTCACCTGTGCCTTCTTTAGAATGACAACCCCGACCAGCACAGAGAGGCAGCAAACCTCTGAAGATGAGCCGCCACGCTCAGCTTCGTTATTCCCCATCTCACTCGATTCTGTTGCCACCAATCAAATCCAGTCCACTTGTTGATGGGGTTATGGGGACAATGAAACGTCTTTTAGAGACTCAAAAAAAGGGACTGATCTTTTGACAAAGAGAATGTCGTCAGTCAGAAAGCTGATGTATTAACCGATAAAGACATTTTCTCTACCGGGTATAGAAGTCAAGCTCTTCTCTTCTCTTCTTACATCTCAGGTCTTGAGATTCGGTAAGGTGCCAAATCAGTTAATTAACAAATGTTTACTGGACACACACCATATACTCCGAAGTACCCCGCTGGCAATAAATCCTACGTTTGTGTCCAAGGAATGATAGGGCAGACTCTACCAGGGAAAACAAGAAAAAGCCCTTCAAACCTCGCGTTAATGAAATGTCACTCCGTGTTACTGTGATCGTATAATTTTGTGAGTATTTATCTCATCACAGCAGAATGTTATACAATCGGGGGTTCTAACAGGTATTCTAGAACTCGACTATAAGGCGGTGAATGGGAATGTTGAAACTGAGGATGTCTAGACATTCCTTGTTCCCAAACCAGGGGATTGAAATTGTTTAAATTATGCATTTGCATGTAGGTTAAGTTTGTAGAAAGATACTTTAATAATATACTATTGATTTGTTTCTCTGTATTTTGGAATCCTTGGGATTTTACTCACAAACTAAGCCATTTTAACAGATGTTTTTATGTTCTGTATATTTACTATATTCCTTCAACCTCTGAGTCCAGTTGTGTTTTCTACGGCTTGATCATCTCCATTTTCATCTCCACCACCTCCTTCTTTACCATGTAGACTGCTTTCCAATATTCTTCGATCTCTTGAACTCAAGAGAAAAGTGATTTCTATGCAGTTTGTGTCTCTAAAATTCTATTCAGTTGAAATACAAATGACTGATTTATTCAAAATTTAGAAGTACTTTTCTTGATTTGAAAATTCTCACAATGTTTCACTCGGTCTCACTGAGGAAGTTCAAACTTTGAGACCACGCGTACGATAAGGTCAGTTTTCTTAGAGTGGCTCACCTGCCAGTCTGGATCTCCACTATACACTCAGTTCTCGGTTCCGCGCTTAATCATGGCCCTGGAAGGCACGAGCCTTTACGAGGTGAACGGCAATAGTTAGACTGCAGAAATTACGGGAAAGGTAGAAATCACAAAAACAACGAGGGAATCTGGACTGGAAACACTTTAGAAACCACTGCATGAAATCTCAACTGTTTATGAAAGGCTATATTCGACACGTTTGCACACGAATAGCAACCCACCCCCCACGTACAGATTTCACTTACAGATGGTTGAAAAGTAATTTTCTATGATCCTATGATACTTTATGTAATTATCTGTAATTAAATTAACACGAGGTAAAAATAGTCAAGTTAAAATAAAATAAAGTATTCAAGACAATTACCAGGCTAAGTAACAGTGTTTTTCATAAGAGAAGGTGTCACATGCAACGAAGTGGCAAAAACAGAACGGCGTGAGCTGTGGTTAAGTGTGAATCCTAGAGCAGTAGAAGTCATTTGTAGTATCCTTACTTCTTTGAATAAATTCAGATGACAGCTCTATTTCATTTCTTCCTTCAGTTTGGAGGCCAGATGGCATTAGAATCATTTACTTCACCTTGTTGTGCTTAATTACTACAATCAACACACTATTTTCCAAATTAATCATAACAAAGTAATTTCATTAGTAACACAGCAGGCTGTTGAATTATTAGCATCATAACAGTTTGCAAACAATTAAACTTTATTTGAACCTTAAAAATTTGCAGAGTGGAACATTATTGTAAGATCTAATGGCAATAGAGCACGAATTCAGTACAGAGCAAATAATCAAGCAAAATGCTATATAAAATATGACTTACAATCACCTTTGAAAAAAATTAGCTCTCTAACTGTTCATAGAAAAACAAATAAAAGCTAAGCAAACATAATGAGAACATAGCAATTAGCATATTTTCTAACAAGCCATGTTGTTTAAATGCACATTAATGATATTATTATGATCTTGAAGAGAGTGTGACATATTATCAAGGGTGTAAAGAAAACTTTCTCCCTGGTAGTATACAAATGATTTCGCCAAATGAATATAAAGTAGTCACGAGGCTAAAGTAATGATTATTTTTCCTGTCACTCTCATTTTAAATCTTCTGTTTCCTTTCTTATCGCCCACCTATATTCAAGTTCAACAAGAACAAAGGCCAGAGGAGCTCTGGACAGAAGTAACACTTTATTTCTGTATTGTCACCATTCACAGAGACTATCTGGCTTGGAATTGTTGGTCATCCGTTGGCAAAGGACTCCCTCTCCTGGATTAACTGTAAAAGGAGGCAAAAATCTTTTACATGCTTTACCTTCTGCTCGTTTGTGCCGAATGGGGGAGGGGTCGCCCAGGGGTTTGGCATGCAATGAAAAGCTGCTGCCACCTACTGGCCCAGCACTAAAATCTTCACTTAAACTAGAAGCCTGAAACCTCTATCCACAACCCAGACAACATGTTCAGGGGAAACCCACACTGCTTTTTGTTTTTTAATCTCTCAGGCTTTGAAAAACAGACCACTAGATTTATCTCCAGTTGTCTCACTTTTGCCAAGATGATTTCAATCGACTCCAATGGCTATTAGGAAAAGATTAACGAGTGTACAAATTAATTTCTGAGAGCTTTAACTTAACATTTAATTTATGTAAACTAGAGTTTACCCACAGTCCCGAAAACTAAAAAATCTATTTCATTACATTTGAATCCTGATGATCGCAGTATTAAGAAGACAATGGTAAAATGTAAGTTCTGATATATTGCTTATAAATAGTTTTCTATAAATAAGGGGGGGATAAATATCAGCCCGTTCACAGCTAGAATCTTTATCTTTATAAAGCAAAGATCTGGAAAGTTCCACAAAGGTAGTACCTACTAGTCAATGATTCAATAACAGCTGACTAATGATCCAATCAGCAGCACATTTCGATATATACATACATCAAAGCCATACTGGTACGCTGTCGGCATCCACAATCCCCTCGATTTCAGACATACATGAAAAGGTACTGTTATCATTGCACCAAGCTTGCTCAGGCAGCAGAGTATACTCCTCCAAAGTCAGCCCCGCACACTACCTTTCCACCTGTTGGTACATGTTCCCACCATGGTTCCTATGCTCTCCTCTCTGAGCCCTTCCTTTTCTTTTCACTGCTCTGAGAAGCACAGAGGAAACTCAGCTCTGGAGTTCTACTGTTTTGTGGTGGGACTCGAACAGCACGGCCACGATCAGGCAGGGTAAGACAGTGTTCCATTAGATCGGCTTACTTTGAGAATACACTGAGATTCTCTCTGCCGCTGTATGATGCAGAAGGGGCTTTCTTAAGAATCTTTTATTTTATTAAATTTAAACAAAACGGTGGTGGAAAATGTTGGCCAGCCCACCACCGAACCAGGATGTTTGTTACTGATAAAGGGCTTCGCACACACCGTGGTTCGGGGCCACACATGTGTCCCGGGGGCCAGCACACTACCATCTGCGATTCTGTCATTCTTTCTTTCCTGTGGCTTTCTTTAACATGCAGTAAAAATCAGTAAAAATTCTTCCATGAAAACATGTCACTGTTGTGTGAAAAATCAGTACTGAGATCGATCCTCTACAAAGTTTTAACAGAGCCACATTCTTTAGATAGCATCTACCAAAAGCTTGCATGATATATTCAATTAAAATTTCCATGAAATTATACATTACATTCTAAAATATAATTGACATCCAATATGAAGAGAAATTACAACTCCTGCCGAAAGCAGCAGTGACTGTGCGGTGCGTATAAAATTGTGCTGAATTCTTCACACAAATCAAATGAGTAAATAAAAACTATATTATTATTATTATTATTTTTTTGCAAAACAGCAACAGGTACAACTTTACTGCTTGCCTCTAATTTACATTAATATCCCTTATTTAATTTCACATCAGAGGAATATTATAATGAATGCATAAAATAACAAAGACAAAACGTTCAACAAAACACAAAAAGGTTATGAGCTGCCGCTCATGCTCTCAAGATGATTCTAAATCCAAAGCATTGACAGACCAGCAGGAGAATCTTCCTTTTCCGCAGGCAGAAAGGGAAAGCTGCATCTGAATTTCTCTCTTCAGGTGAAATGTTGATTTTTCCTGCTTAGAAAAAAAAATACACTTTTAGGCAAGGAAAAATGAATATTTACTCAGCATTTTGTCAATTCAGCTCCTCAGAAAGGCCAGAAAGAGTGGTATTTTACTCAAGAGGAGAATTTGGGAGAACATCCAGTTATTAGCAAAGGGACTTTCTCTAAATAATCTATTTCCAAAGTAAATTCTATGAAGTTATTTTAAAAATTAAACCAGATTTTTTAAAAAAAGAAGAAGATGATGTGGGAGCACGATCTTTGTGCTATCAGAAAACTACAAAGACTTTTTAAAAGGCAAAGACTCATAACGCAGAGACCAAGAGAACATATGAGCTATTACAGAATATTGGATTAAAATGTACTTACCCAGGACTCTCAAATATCATACATCTCCATTATGTAGGCTTTCGGCACCAAGCCAATGGCTCCCTTCATTTCTCCTACCCACCAGCCATATCTATTGTATTCCTAATTGAAAACAATATGCAATATTAACCTTTAGACTGGCGTAAGTACAATGTCGTTTCTATGCAACTTCTTAGAGATGTTATTTCTTTTTATAAAGTTACGAGAGCTTGAGCTGCAAATTGAAACATTTTAATCTTTTTTTGTTCGTTTCTGGACACTTAAAAATGCTGTTAGGCAAAGATTTAAATTAACATATAAGACAAAGCCTGTTTATTACTCCGTATAGAACACAGAAACAGTCACTTGGGATAAGAGCCTAGCAAATGGAACTACATGAGGAAGTCAGCTCCCTGGGCCCATTTCCCTTCTCCCTCCCTCCCTCTCTCCTCTTTCTCTCTTTCTTTTCCTTCCTCTCTCTCTCTCTCTCTCTCTCACATACACACACACACACACACACACACACGCACGCACGCACACACACACACACACATACACACACACAGCCTGGGAGACACCTTTTCTGTGCAAATACCAGTGCCAGAGGCTACAAGGTTACAGCCAAGGTCCTTAGGATACATCTTGCTTGGCCTCTACGAAGCTTATCATCTAGCAAGGAAAGAATTACTTTTTCACAATAAACTGATTCCTAGTTAAACTCCTATGACTGAAAATTATTTAGAATGCAGAGCTATGCCCCTTAAGAAAAATCTAATATGTGAGTATAGATATTTTAAACAAATGAGGGAACAAGAAAAAACTAATAATATCCAAAAATATTTGCTTTACAAAATAATTTTTAAAGGTTCCTTTTAAAAAGCTTCCCAAAGGCATTGATTGTTAAGCTTTCACTAATCAAAAACTACATTAGATAAAGGATGGGTGGTAGGAATTGGAAGGTGCTGTTAGGTTCACCCTTACAGTGGAGGATCAATAAGAAATAAAGTATCTCAAGTTATAAAGGCGAAATATTAATCTAGCTGTAAAAAAGAGTGATTGATGAGTCACTTTCGCATTTACTTCGCAATGTGAGATAAACCCATACCTGCATCTCTCCCCCTTGCCTCCACTGGCAGATACACCACTGCTTTAGGCATCGGGAACACACTGCAACGGGTCTCATATGTCTGCCAGATTGACTAATGTATTTTTATCTCAAATTTATTTATGTTTAGTGAGATACAAACAAAGTAAAATGAATTACAAGTTTCAAGAATAATATCTTCCAAAAGCAATACTCTGCAAAAGCACTGTAGGACCCAAATTTAATTTTTCATATAAGATAAATTTTTAAAATCAATCCCCAAAGTAATTCAATAGGCTATGATTTTCCAACATCTGAGTCATAGATAAATGTGCATATGCATATGGAGTTACGTGTGCGGAGGGGATGTTCACACTGGCACAGACTTAACATCTGAAATGATTAGTATACGCTGTTGACCATCAGAAAGGAAAATCGGATGATTCCTCAATACGCTGGAGCAACGTTAGCACGTGTGTATTGATACGCAGTCTATCAATAGCGAGAACACTCGGGTAAAATCTCCGTGTGCTTTTTAAACAGTGGGTTGTGCCAGAATCAGGTTTATTGGAAGAGTGAGGTGGAAGGAAAAGGTGGTTGGGGGGGGGGTCAGGCTAACCCGACATTTCTTATTCTACTGAGGGCACAGCTCTGGCTCATGAGGCAGAGGACTCAAGATTTTAAGTTTAAAAGTTCAATGTTAGTGTGAATTTAGTGGATAAAACTAAGTGACGAAAAGAGTCTGACGCCTGAACTCAGGGATGGTGACGATAATCTATGTAGGATCTATTTATCAGAAGAAAACACCAACTTACTGAAAGCTATGATTAGCAACCATTATATCTTAATAGGTACCTAATAAAACTGCCCTTTTCAATTTTTAAGGCAATGAATACAATTAGGGCCTAATACTCCACAAAACAAATGTATTTAACCTTCCCGAGGCAAAAGGCCTACACTGTAAGATTTCAAAATAGATGGTTAACAGGGTGCGTTTGAATATGAAAGCTCTTACCCAATGCCAGTCTAACGTTTTTTTTAAAAACTGATTCTTTGTAAAGAGTAAAGGAACTAGCGCCCCCAACAGGCAGACAGAGCATCCTCAGCGCGAGGGTGTATGAAGACCCAACTGTGCTTTCCAAGAACAGCCCTCAGTCTGGGCTCAAGGCTTAAATGCAGAGGACGAACAAGAGTACTCACGTCACTTTACAATATTTCGCTTTGGTTACAGTCTGTACTCTCAAGTAAGGGCTTACTGTTGTTCTCAAAAAGCTCACTCACGTCCAAATTTAAGAAACTGATTTCCAAAGAACCATATCACCAAAGGACCAATGACATACTTCACACTTGGAGAATTCGGCCTGACGGGTCACTGGCAAGATTTATTAACTAGAAAGTACAGTCGGAAATAGGAGGGAGGAGCTTATTCAGCTGCAAACACAGCCCTTGAAAGTAACGTTCCAGGAAAACATTAAAATTTCAGACTAAAATAATCTCAAGTGCTTCACTTAATTTAAAATAACTCAAAAGCATATGAAATTTGCTCATAAAAGTACTCTAAAATGCCACAGGTTTAAGTCAGAAAAGGGTAAAAAATCAGAATGCTTATTACTTTACATTTGTGAAGAACTCCACAGAAGACTCCTGTGTGGAATTGAGAGGTAAGATAAAATACAGTGAGGTAAAAATCTAGGAGGCAAATTTATGGATTTACGCTGCGGCCGTTCGAGTATGCCGACAAGACTGCAAACACAGAAGCTTTTACTTGTATCGTCCCCGTCCTCTGTAGGAGCCTCCCGAGCCACATGAGTCCCAACGAAACCACGTGCAGCCTATAAATTGGAATGAAGATGCTTCTCGGAGTACGGTATTCGAAACTTGAGCTTCAAGATTCGATACCATCTAAGCTTTCCCTTTGAAGAAGAGACTCTGCCTCTTTGCCTTCCCTGTTCGCCCCTCCCAAACAAATGGGATCGCACATGACATGTTACTTACAGTGGAAAATAATGCAATCCATACAGTGTTGCCCTACTGTCCACATACTAATTATCGTATTGTTCTAAAAGTCACAGGTGGATCTTTAAAAAAAAAGAAAGATAAACAACCCTCAAGCCTTATCTTGTTATTAAACAAAAAAATAAAATAGCCAAACCCATACCAGGCTTGCCATCTAAATCTCTGAAAGGTTAGGAAGCATCATGTCATCTTTATGGCACACGAGATCTCAGGTACAAGAAGGTCTGCCATCTGGTATCCTTCACCCTCCTCGGCTCTTAACATCAACGAAAACGCTAACATAGCCAAGTGACTGTGCTTCGGGAGGACTGATAAAATAATGAAGAGTCCTTTAATCTACAGGAAACCATTCCAGTCAATTTATAAGAAATATTGCATCCCTTTGTAGGACGTGTAATTATTTTCTATTAATCATGTGCTATAAAGCTACATTATGCGGTTATTCTGTTATCACTAGAAAGAGGCCTGCAGTCAGCTTCTGACAATGTTAGGTAATTACTAACACAAAGCTTCTTCCTCCTCCCGCAGTAATGCTATCAAGATCCAGAGGTGTAGTGATGCTTATGGTATAAAAATAGTACTCAGAAGAAATTCGATATCTGCAAAATGGATGGCTTCCAGGCAAAATGTAACGTGGCAGTCAAAAAAGAAAAAAAAAAAAAAGAGCCAAACCTGCCCAATAATCCGAGAAAATAATCATAAAGTGGCGCCGCACCGTTGTGCTCTAACTCTTCTGTTTTCAATTTTCCTGCCATTAAAATCGTTTTTATTTGTTTTATTTTGTAGTAAAATTTTTGGCCTCAGCTAATAGTTACTAGGCAATAAATGCAAGCGATTATGGAATCGGGGCAGGGGGAAAGGACTCGTCCTGCTCACGTGAAACCGCAGGACAGTAAACACATGTCCATGCTTACTCATTCACTCAGTCTTTGCTCTCTGCCAGCGCGTTAGTTTATACTTAAGTAAGGCCCCGACATTCACTGGAATCCTGCTCAGCACCGTGATTCTCGTGTCTCAAGTGTGTTAATCCCCTTTCTGCAAACAGTGCGGTAAAAGAATGTTGCCTTCACAGAAACTTGAAACACTGAAAAAGATTTCCTGATATGTCCTACCCCTTCCAGAAACTAGTTACCAACCTGTCTGAATGCAACAGGTGTTAGAAAGGTTGAAAGACTACCTGTCCTTTCTCCGAACATGTTATCTGTGCTTTGAAACATACTAGCCTTTAGCAGAAATGAAGTTTATTTTATTCACAAAATATAAAATGCATTGAGTTTCACAATCAGTGGACTTTACCCTTGTTTTCCAACTATTCACTGTAATAGTCTCAATTTTTCATAAACATTGTGGTAGTATGAAAACTAGATACTTATTTAAAATACAGAAATACGTTCTTCAAGGCTACCTCTTCAATCTTTTCCGTTTTACTATCTCCGACTAGAAACTTCCTAAGCTTCCCTTCATTTCTCATACACCCGTCATTTCATCCCTTAAAATGCACAACAGGAACCTGACAACCCCAGTGTTTTACTATTATTATCTACACATTAACTCCTCGAATCTTTGTCTCCTGAGCTGATAGATGAGGAAATCGACACCCACCCTCTCTAAGGTCCTCCATGATGTCTGAACACCTCTCTCCATGAACCTGCTTAAAGACACCGAGTCTCTTAGCAGCTTATGTAAATCACCCTCATTACTTTATAATTCACTGTGCAGGTGTGACTTTGAGTTACGCTAATTCAAAGAATCACTTTTTTTTCCCCTCTCTGTACCGTGCGCTCCATTTTTAAAGCAAGAGAGACAAAGGACAAGCGAGGAAGCTGACAGTAAGAATTCAGTTACTATAACAAATTTTAGTTTATATTCCAGAGTCAGGACACATTTAACTCAAGTTTCCACACAATCCACACTTACAGTACCACCCAGTAAAAAGTGCTACTCGGTCTGACGATTCAGACTGCTATTCAGACTGATGGTAGGCCAAGAAAAGATCGAATCCTATTCAGCAGGAAGTGGCCTTGGCACTCAGTGTATTCCACGGACCAGTGGGAGACTCCGCTAACCGTTCGCAGGCTCACCCGCCTGTCTGTTCCAACTGTCACCACTCTGCTCCGGCCCTTCCTCGCCTCACCCCGGGTTTCTGCATCCTCAGCTCGGCCTCTCTGTTCTTCCAGAAGCTTCTGGCGCCCGTGGCAAGCCCCGCTCAGGCACTTACACCAGCTGCCCAGCGCCGTACTACCCTCCCACGCCACACTCGTTCCCACCTCTGCACGTGGTGCCTTCCTCCCCAGGAACGCCTCCCCTCCTCAGCCAAATCCTCACCAGCGGCCACGACCTGGCTCAAGCCACCCTAGCTGTCACGCCTCGGCCTCCAAATGATCTCATCCGCACGCACAGCGCTCGTCTCAAGCTGCGCATTTATTCCTCAGCGGATTGTATGTACTTGAGTTTTGTCCCTTGAACGAAAATGAAGTACGAACCCAGATCAGGGCCCTACCTTACACTCGATGGCACGCCCCACACAGCCCCCGGGGAAAGGTGCTCAGTAAATAGGCACCGGACGCGGAAGCCTGCTCGGGCTTTATTTCGGATGAGGCACCAGCTGACAATCCTAAATATTTTCTTAAGAAGTGTAATTCCCAAAAGATAGATCTTTTCCTTTGTGTATATCAGACATACTGGAAGAATTTTAGCACTGACTAAACAAACGTTTGTTCTAAGTGTGTTCAGCTTCGCAATCGGAACGACGCTGTCCCTCCTCGGGCCGGCTGCTGCCCCCGTGTTTCCTCCTGCGCGCTAAAGGGTACCCTGTCTGGAGAGTCTACATTCCACCTGCGGAAAGAGAGGTATCTGTCCCCTGCACAACGGGGACCAAATAATCTCGGGTCTTTGAAGAACTGAATTCAGTTGAATTTATCGTAGGGACCGAAGCGGTTAAGACAGAACCTTGTAAAGGCAGAAACAGTGTGGCAGGTGCAAAGGAAAATCTCCTGGGTTTTCAGCTCCTCATTGTTCTTGTGATTATTCTCCCAGAAGTTCCAGAGTCTCATCCCAGTTCTGTTACTAACTAGATATGCAGCCTTGGGCAATCCCGAAATTCTTTAGGGATGATTTTTTTGGTTTATATTTACAACACTCTTTGAGAAATAATCCAGTTACATACTTAACATAAATCAGTAAGTCTCACTATTATGCATTTGGACTCTCACCCCTTTTGTAGTTGGCTGCTGAGAAGCTCAGGGCTGAGCTGGAAGTTCAAGTGCCCAAACTCTAGTCTTTTAAGGTCTCCACAGGGGTAGTCTTTTTCTCCTGGCATCTTTTATTTATTTTCCCCAATTACGTTGAGCCTTGAGATTTCCTCACCTATAAAGCAAAGGGCGAGCACGAAGGTTCCCCTAAATCTACGATTCCATCGTTCGAAATTCTTTTAAGCGTTCAGGATTATTTCCCATTTTTACCTGTATGTTCACAAACACATATTAAACATGTGTCTGCCATGATATTAGGTATTGGGGATACAACAACACTTAAGACACAGTGTCTACCTCAAAGAGTTCAGGGTCAAGAGACTGATACTCCTAGTCCCCAAGTAGGCCTAGCAAAGTAGAAAGACAGAAAGCTCTAGGGTCCGATCTGCTTTGATTCCAGAAGAAGGTACTTTCCAGCTGGTATTGTCAGGTGATTTACATAATAGCCTTGCTGAGCATCAGTTTCCTCATCTGGAAAATTATCACACCGGAGACTTCATAGGGTTATCTTATGATCAGATAAGTGAAAGCCTATCGATGGCCTAGAAAAGGATATTGCAGGTATGCAACAAACCTTCTTCATTCCCTCCCTCTCTTCCCACTAATTGTATAGCAAAATACCAGGGCGATGAAAAGAGTTGCTGCACCGTAAGGCAATATGATTATTACGAGCCGTTCTCTGCCCTGCTCTTCCAAAGGGATGAAGAGGGAGACACCTCAAAGGAGTGAACGCTGCTATACAGATATTAAGGGGGTTCCTGAGTTTTGGGGGGTGGGTGGGACAGAAGGGCGTAAGAGATCATGGATTTTTCAATTTTGGATTTTGAACAAAATTATCAACATCGTGCTGTCTTTAGGGTTGTTCTGTTCTGCTTCTGGCTTATTCCATGCAGAATTAAACCACACAGCCTTGCAGCCTGTAGCCGCCCCTCCACTGCCACTTCTGCTCTGCCTGCATCTCTGACACTGTCTTCTGGCGTGTCCTTGACCTCTCAAGCCACTGCAGGGGCTGAGCCTGCCAGCCTGCCTCCCAGAATCACCTTCCCCTTTCAGCTGTCAACATTTCCCTGAAATGCTCCCTCCATTTTACGTAAGAGAAAAGAGGGAAGTACTGGGACATGTTAGTATGTAGATAACAAGAGGAGCCCCATGGCTGGAACCAGAACATCTTCTCCGGGGGGTGGGGGGATGCCAAGCAGTAGGTCCACCGTACCCATGACTTTCCCATACTGACAGCATGGAAACGAAACGCCATCAGACCCACACAAACACAGTCCAAGCACAGAGAACTCCTTCCTCCTTCCCCAAAGGCTGGAAGACAGAGTAACATTTTGGGACGTAGCTTAGCATCGGTGTATGTCCTATATTGAGATGTCCTAGTTATTCCTCAGCAGTTGGTTATGCTATTTGTGGCACCCTGGGTCAGATGGTCACAAAGGAAAAACTCAGAAACCTGAAAAGTAACTCTGCCAGTAGAGCTCGGCAGGACTTTCATTTTACTTTCTTTTTCTGGTAGGTTTGAAGCCAGAAAAGCCCTAGGAACGGAATCGGTCCATTTTTACAATGAGAAGCAAATGGTCAGTGACAGTCACAATTCACCAATCACTGAAAAAAGTCACAGATACAAAGAGAGGCGATGCTTGAACCTCCAGCCAATACACACTTAAAAAAAAAAAAAAAAGCCCCTTTACTGCACATTAGTGAACGCCGTCAACCTACATTTCCTGCTTTTGACTTAATAAGAAATTTCTCAGAAAGCTGCAGTGCTCGATTCACATGTGTCCTAGACTAGATAAAATATTCCAGGACTCTAAACTCTCTTGTTTTTCTGTTACTACCAGACAAAGTAGTGTGCTTCTTTCCTGCTGAGGNATAGCTCCCCTGTCATTAAGTCTCTAAAAATAATTTATTGCTTTAAAAGTAAGAATAGGAATGTGGTTAGCAATTTACCAATGAGTACAGATTGAAAGATAAACTAATGGAGGATGTAAGCCCAGAAGAGCAAGTAGAATGACATAACCAGAGGTGTGCAGGGCAGTGCGGTAAGCCCAGGGCTATACAGCCCGGAGCTTGCTGGTAAAATCCTAAAATTTCATAAACATGCATCTATGAAAATACTATTAACCAGGATATTATGTCCATGTTTAAGGTGGTAATAAAAGTGAAACGTAACCTAGTAATGGAATTTGACCTGATTTTAAACAACCCGTTTCCTTAAAAAAGAAAGAGAAAGAAAGAAAGAAAGAAAGAAAGAAAGAAAGAAAGAAAAGAAAAGAAAAGAAAAGAAAAGATATTTTTACTTCAAATATGATTTTCCCCCATCCAACGAATCAGAAATCAGGCCGTGTGTTTCAGAATTAATTCACTAACAACATAGCTCTCATTAAAATTACAAATTCCACTTTCATCCGTTCCTGTAAATGTGCCCCATTGTTTTTAGGGGAGAAAAAAAAATTTCCAAATATCTGCTGAACTACCGAAGTATGGAACGCATTTTCATACATAAAAAACAGCAGTCACCCTATGTGAAAGGAACTATAAGCAAAAAGTTACTGGCTCTCCTTTTTTGGTAAGCAGTACTTAAATTTATTATTAGTGCGCTTCGAAGGTTAAAACTTAGAAAATGCCAGACACTTAGAAAGAGAGGCTAGCTCAGCCCGGGGTCACGTGACAGCTGCTAATTGCAAAATGTTACAAAGGGAAGGGGGCAGGGCAGGTTTTCTGCTTACTCTTCTTTATTGCAACATTGGTTTTTCACTAAAAAAAAAATTTTTTTAAAGGCTAAGATTTGTAGAACTCTCAAAAGAGGCCTGAAATAAATAAATCACCCCCAGGCTGACTGAGCACAGCTGACACCCCATCAAGGCTTCCTTGCAAAAACAGCGAAAGAGGACTGAATTTTAAAACCAACTATACTTCTATAGTGCATTTTAATGAAGACAGCCCTATCGTCAAACTAGTTCAATCTTTTTCCATCATTTCCCTTACAAAATTAAAACCCTCTTTATTATAATGCACACCATTTTTAGTCCTTGATTTATCTATATTTTGTTTAGATTTAAGTGCATCTTTTCTTAAACTATCCTCTGTTACCTTTTTTAAGAGTAACTTCAGCACTGACAACCTTCTAGAAGGTAAGTTAGGTTAGTGGTAATTAAATACTACAAAATATAGATTAATTTTGAAAAGCAAGTTGTATTCCTATTTTTTTTTTTTTAGGTTTATTTATTTGAGAGAGAGAGAGAGAGAGCGCGCACACGGGGAGGAGCAGAGGGAGAGGGAAAGAGAAACTTTAGCCGACTCGGAACTGAGCACAGAGCCAGACTCGGGCCTGATCCTGCGACCCCAAGATCATGACCTGAGCCGAAAACAAGAGTCTGACGCTCGACCGACTGTGCCACCCAGGTGTCCCAGTCATATTTCTTTAAAATCTTTTAAATGGCATTATTTATTTGAAAAGTTGTCGCATTGATTTCTTCACAAAGTACACATCTTTTAATGCCTCTACAAATATTGTATTAAGACTCCTTTAAAATGTATTCTTCCTTATGTATACAATGTTTACATTTAATTCCGAATGATGAAAAAAATCTATGATTAATGCTAATACTTTGTTGACATGAGATAGGAAAGTAACAATCCATAGCTGGATTTAAAGTTGAATTTATGACATCATTTTGCTTGTGCACATTAGCTGTAATTACCTGCACCACTCATTCTGAGCCACTAGATGGTGTAAAAATAAATTAAAATGGTAAAATTTCATTCTATCACCATAAAACCTAATATAACTCTGAGAAAGAGGACACAGATTTCTAGACATACAACAATGCTAGTGATTCCTATACTACTTGTACTTTTTTAAAAAATCTCTCTCTCTACCTTGATCTAGAAACAAGTCCTTTTGAGCAATTTTTCACTCTCTTCTAAGGACCTTGAGTTCTGAATTTACAGTGGTGTGAAACCTTCGAATTGCTGTTATTAACATATTAGATGAATTTGTGATATTAATTTATGGTCTATTTTGGCCACAGTGTTGATAAAAGCTGGAAGACCAAGCCAATAAAAATGTATTAGAGTCTCCAGAGATCCCTATCCAAAACGGTCCCCCCCAAACTGGGGAAGCAAGAATCATCACAAACGTATACTGACTCCCAGAGCAACCTAAAACCCAATAGCCAAGATGTCCACTAATGGTCCAGAATTTGTCCGCATCCCATCAAGGGAGAGCTAAGTGTCCTTTCTTCCTACCCTCAACAACATTTACCTGGTTGACGCTCCCAAGTCCACAGCTGGATAAATACTGGTATTCAGTCATTCAGCCAACAGTGGTAACGTGCTGGCTAACAATGTCTTGTCTCTCCTTTAAAAACCAAAACGAGCTCCAGACGGAAGAATCACTCCTAGGAGGCCCCTCATGAAATGATGCTGACTGTGGAACTTCAAGCCTTGTGAAGGGCTGATTGAGGAATTATTTTTGGCAGGCAATACCCAAATAATAGCATTTGGACATTTTAGATGGCGGTATACTCTTCCTTCGAGCTGGACCACCACTACGCTTAGCTCTATGATAAAGCTCCATGCGCAAAATCACAACCTCCACACAACAGGGTTGGGAGAACAGAAATTACCTGCCCCGGGATCCTAGAAGTGTGATATGTGCCTAGGATTGTACTTTTAACTTCATAATAACAGAAAACAATGTTCTGAGGCAATGGGAACTCTGCTTGTCTGACACAGTGTCCTAGAGGTTGGTACTCTGAGCTTCTCAGCAATGCAGACAGCTTGATTAATAAAGGAGGTTTAAGAACAGACCCACGTGGGTTTCATAAGTTTCACATTTTACCATAATAATATAAAGACTATAAGCCATTTATCCCTGTAGTTTGGAATTCCAAGTCGAAGCTGATCAACCTTTTAATTTGATACACAATTGCGGCTAAGTTGGTGAAAGAAACTGAGCTGAGCAGATTTGAGGAAGAACTCCAAGAAACTTTCTTAAACTGAAATGAATCAGTTCGGCTTCTATACTAAGTAATTCACTCAACAAAGCGTTGTCTTGGGGCGCCTGGGTGGCTCAGTCGGGAACCGTCTCCCTTTGGCTCAGGTCAGGATCCCAGGGTCCTGGCACGGAGCCCCGCATCGGCATCATCGGCATCGGGCTCCCTGCTCCGTGGGGAGTCTGCTTCTCCCTCTGCCTGCTGCTCCCCCTGCTTGTGCTCACTCGTGCTCTCTCTCAAAAATAAATAAATAAAATCTTTTTTTAAAAGTGTTGTCTTAATTCAGGACAATTAAATGCTCAATAATAGGCTTAATCCAAGAGTTGGCTCCCACGAACTAAAAGCATCTTTCCTTAAAAAACAAACATACTAAGCAGCAGAGGACAGAGCAAAGTAAGTGAGGAGTCTTCCCTCTGGGCACCTCAACTAGCAATTATCACGGCTGGCAACATTCGCTTACTAAATATTTCCCCCCAACAATCTACAAGTGCTTCTGTAGTATTCCTCTTGGATTCCTGGTGCTTCGCATGGGCCCTTCCTGCCTCTTGTAGGTACTTTATAACAGTTTCAGATGAGAAGCAAAGGAGAAAAGGAGAAAGCGTAGGTCTGGGAGTCAAGAGGCTTGGTTAAGCACTGGTTCTGGCACTTTCTTGACCCAAGTTCCCTTATCTGTATAACCAAGAACAGGCAGATGACCATCACTCAGATCCCTCATTCAAGTATTCTACGATTTTCTACGTCACGATTTTATCCACCAGCCACCTTGTGTTAAAAGTTAGTAAGTGACCTCATTTCCAAATTCTCTTCTGCATCTAGCAAGTCCTACTATCTTTCTGAAAAGTACAAATTTTTGTCTAATCAAGAAACCACATTAAACTCCGAGACTTCTAGAACATCTCCCTACTTATATTTAAATAGTCTTCATACATCATTTGTTTCTAAAATAGCTTCATAACGTAGACTGAGGGAGGTTTTTTTTTAATCCCCATATCACAGTAGGGAAAGTTAAATATGAAAATTAAGGGAGCTCACACATGGCATCACAACAAGAAACATGACTTTTAGATCTAAAACAGAAAGATCTCCAGTCATCCAGTATGTTACGAGACAGAGACATCGATTTATATATATATATATATATATATATGGACGAGTTCGTAGCGACAGACTCTGCCATTACGTTTACAAATACAACTATGTTAAACTTAAAAAAAATCACCTAAACCTGTCTGAATAAAAAAAGCATTGCTTTTAAATTGTCGGAACACCAATGTATTTACATAAAGATGAAAAACTTCTACTATAAACAGTGTTTCCAGTAGTGAATGGCAGATAAAACCAGAATAAGCACACAGAAGAATAAAAAGGAAGAGGAAAGAAAAACATAATAAATAACCTAATACCTTACAATGTTAACTTTCACATAAGTATATTGTTTCTGGAGAAGGCAGCGTGTGGATGTGAGCCAAAGGCTGAAGTGATAGGTAAACACACTGTTAAGTTGAATCCTGTTATCTGATTGTGTTTAAAATTTGATTATATTTCACTTGACAAAATAATTAATTATTGTGAACTCCCAATTGTTAACAAGGAAGGACCTAGAGGAATTCCAATTGGCATTTTTCCCCAGTGTTGTAAACCCAGATGCAGAAAAATCTAGCTTTGTATTCACCCTTCACAGTTGTCATCTGGGGTGTCTTCTTACCTTGCTAAGAATGTAAATCACATCACCACGTTTGAATGACAACTCATCAGAAAGAGCTCCTGTGCAGTCCCACAGACCCTGGTAAAAATTCGCATAATCCGTGCTTTTATCTCCTAGGAGGAAGAGCGAGAAAACACGAGTTAGAGCTTCCATGTAATGGGCCCTTATTTAAAATGAACCAAGAGAAATTAAAGGGCTGCCTCAAGCCACCAAAACAGGCGAAAACAATTCTGTCCTGATTCAAAGAACATTTGACTACATTTATAGGAAAATTCTACTTCTTACAGTGATCTAATTAAGGGCTGTTTTCAAAGAGACCTCTTTTGGAATGTCTCTTGTTTTCTCTCTTCCCCTCTTGTTTCATCTAAAACCTGTACTTGCAATGTGTTCTCATCAAACCAGCATCTAAAAGTTCCTTCCCACTTCTTTTTGATAATGGCCCTGACCCCACTCGCAAGACGTTCTGACGGTGAGCCGGCCACACTGCCCCATGAGCAACAGCCACGACATGGGACACACACGCAAAGAGCCACCTTGCAGAATTTCTAAAAAGTACCAAAAAGGAGAGATGAAGGGAGGGAGAGAAAACGTTAGCATTTCGGACACTTCATGAACAATAATAAAAAAATCATAAAGGAGCCAAGAGGGGCACAGATATAAGCCAAACCAGGCAACGGTTTCTGTTTGCTTAATTCGAAAGCCTCAAGCTGGTTAGAGGAAGAAGATAAAGTGCGAATAACATAAAGGGTAATTCCAGCTCTTATCTTTGGGGACTTTTGTACCGAAAGCCTCTCAAAGTTATTTCTAAAATATTTGAGCAACTTTGCAATTGGCAATGCCGAGGCTGCATTCTTCAAGACTTCTGTCAGCCCCAGTTGAGGACATTACGCTCTGAATAAACACGCAACATACACTGGAGTTATCCGCTCATCCTTCTAACGGCATAAGCACAATGGATGTGATGTGCTCAAACTGCCATACAGACCATTAACTGATTGATTATTTAGCGCTCTCCGCTCTGTAATACCACAATAAACCGGGTAATAAATGCTTTGTCACTTATACAATGTGGCTCTCTTGAAACGCAGCACACAGTTAAACACACTGGATGCTTTTGTTACACTGAGAACTGTTTCCTGTTTTTAATTTCATGATAATTGAGTTTTGATGAGTTAACGCAAAAAGAATGCACGTAATATCAATAAGATGTCCGTGTATTCACTAACCAGGCGGAACATATACGTGCTGACAACTTCCATCATTGGAATGTCATCTTTGACTTCGGAGGGGCTAACTGTGGAGACGCGTGCTGGATCCGGGTTGTCATGGTAGTTTTGTGACATGGCTCTCCAACAGCAGGCTCCTTGGCAATTCCAACACAGGCAGGCACGTTGTCGGGGCGTCTGACGCCACGCAGTTTGAGAATTACACCAAGTGGTAAAAGTTTATCACAAGTTCCGAAAATTCTAATATCCGAAACATGTTTTCAAAGCCAAAAAGGAAATCTGAATAACGTGGAGTGTGAAAATGTAGAAAGATGATACTTTTCAATTGTACTTTGAGAAAATAAACAATGACTACAATGCGTAATCTAGCCAAATCCTATTAAATTTTCTCTCCTGTTTTCTAAAAATTCAAAGTGGGGGGGGGGGAGAAAAATGGCTGGAGAGATGAAAGGAAGGACGGAAGGGAAGAGAGAGACCGACACCTTTCTGACCTTTCCCCTCCAGCATCTGAGCACTCATCACTGATACCAGCGGGGATGTCTATGAGCCTGGGAATCCAACCACGAACTAACAATGCTTGCGGCCACCCTTCATTACATTTTCCCCCAAAGCACATATTAAGTAAATTTTACAAATGGACACTAGAGGGCACTCCGGCTGGACAGATCACTCCAAACATTGTCAATTTTTTCTTTTAGAAAGAATTACTTAATAATAAAGTGACTGATTTCCTTTAAAAACCACTTATTTAGACAAATAGAGATTTAGAAGTTGAGACATTCTAGTCAGATTAAATCAACTGCTAAATGGGTCAAATGTTGCGCCCCATGCAGTCCGTCAGTGTCAGTTTAAAAGTCAAGGAATTAGAGCACAGAGAGGATGACATCATTTCACATGCAAGGCCCTCCCCCACAGTCACTGGCCAGGAGGTAAAAGGATCTAAATAGCTGGTTTCCCCAGTCGAGGCTCCTGTGTGTTCCCCATGCTGCTTAGCCTGAGGCTTGATCCAAAAAGGTTAAAGAAACAAAACTTGGGCTAAAACTAGAGAAGTTTTGGCTGAGCGCGAGCGTCCCAGTGCGTCCCCAGCTGTCCAGCCTGCCGCCTGCCCCTCCTTTTTCAGATTCTCTCCCAACAGTTTTTCATTCAATTGATTTTCAAGAGGTGGGGGAAGAAAGAAGGAAAGAAAAAGTATATGGTGATTTCTGCCACATAATCCTTATCACTTTGGGGTCTCCCTTCCCCTCATGTGCTCCTGTGACTCCCATTAGTGTTAATGGGAGTTTCACCAAGCGCATCGAGGGGAAGAGAGACCCCCACCGTGTGCAAGATGCATCTCTCCCTAGACGTGCCTCATGAGCATTTCATTAAATCTCACTGCTGTAAAGAGGCAACAGCGCTAGCGATTTGGCAATCCTGGGAAAAAGATGCCTTTCGACTGTGCTTTCTATAATCTCGATGATGATGTTACCCAAAGACCAACCTCATTTCTGTGTCCCATATGTGAGCTCTGTTAAAGCATAATAAGTTGTTTATGTCGCACGACTCTATGTACACACAATTTACTATTCTGTCTATTTCAGAATGCAATACTAGTTACATAAAGCAGAAGATCCACGACTAGAGAGAAAACCTGACAGTATAGATTTATTAGCCTTGGTCTCCTCGGGGAAATAACGTTAAAATTCTGGGTAGGAATTCTAGATACAAAAATTAGGAATTATCTATTCCTTTGAGAGCAGCAAGCTTCTCTCTGGTTTACTTTTTACAATATCAAATTTAAAAATTTTAAGGGTGGCTGACCGTACCCAAAAAAATGACTCATGGCTACAGCCTCAGAAGCACAGTGAGTTCACAAAAGTTAGCATCGTTCGCCTATCCACTGAAAAATAATCCACGTCAAATTAATGTTTTTAAAAAACAACACAAAAATGGTATGGAGCATAACGTGTAAACCGCAGAGAAGCATACGTTCTGAATACAAATAAGTCTGTTTAGTTGTCATCACTGCGTGGATTAACCTTCTCACGTCATGATGTATGGTTTCAAAATTAAAAAACCCCACCTCATTACATTTCTTGTCCTGGGAGGCGTGAATGGTTAAAAAAGAAGGGGAAGAAAGAAAAAACAACCATTCTAAATTAGCCAACCTGTGAAGGATTTCAACAATGCTTTTGCTCCTGCTTTTGAAAACATACAAAAACAGATCATTGGGCAGTAACAGAACTGTTAGGAAAATATAAGCTAAACTAATCAGAGATACTTTTGCAAAAAACAAAGGATTTTAAAAATATGATGACAAGGACTGAACCATTCAGTAATAAGATAATGGAGAATCTCTTCCTGAGTGGTCTTGGAGGTTGAAAAAGCATTTCAGAAAGATAAGCATAATCCACAGCGAGCAAATAAGTCAAATGGAATCTTTATTTTGTGTATAAATCATAAATCCATGCAAGACATGTAAGCTTGAACATGAAAGAACTTATAAGAAATACAAGATTGTGTTTTTGTTTACGTATTTTACATTCGTCTGAATTTTTTTCTTTTTAAGTAAAATCGGTCAACGTGAAAAATATATAACATTCTTGAGTAAGGTTAGAAGTTCACGTCTTGTGATACTCAGCAAGATAGCAATACCCTTGTCAACTCACTGCCCCGCACAGCAAACAAACTTCTAGTGTTACATCTTTGACAGCCCAGACAGAGCAAAGGTCACTGAGATGCAAAAGCATTAAAACTGTTGCTTGAAAAGAATTTCATGTCACTAAAGATAAGAATTATTGCAGTGCTTTATGGCTATTGCATGGAAAGCTAAATCTACTTACTGCATTCCTTTGAAGAAAAACTGACTTTTTTCTTCTTTCCCTCAAAGGCAAAAATTTGGGAGAGAGTTACTCTAAAAGGGTTTTTGAAAAATACAATTGCTTTCAGCCAAAATGCTTATGTTTATGGAAGGAATATCTGTATGTGTCTACCTTCTACACCTGCGTCGAGATTTAGAAAAACAAAAACCTCCAGGCTTTTGGCAGAAGCTTTACGATACATAATAAAACACGCAACCTTAAACACTACTCGGTAGCGTCCTCAAGGCTACGCTCAGCCTTAGCGCTTTATAGCTGCATTTTATGCAACCCCGGTGCTCACATCCAATGCCGTCGTCCTCACTTCCTTTCTGAAAAAAGCGAACCAAAACCTCCTGCAGCAACCTGCTCCTGCCTTCCTGTCCGGGTCCGGAAATCAGGCCTCTGTTTCCTTTCCACGTGTCACGGTAGGAAGGACTCGGGAAAGCTACTTCCTGAACACACATTTCCCGTCCGCCCAGCCTCTGACAGCTGGAAAGAGTGATGTATGAACGTATCAGAGAAGGGAAGGTGACCCTCAACTCCAGCTCTTTGCAGGACATGGGATGATATGGCAGACCTTGCCCCAGCTGACATGCGGCTGTGAAGAGGTGTAAAAGGCCCGATAAGAAGGCATTCCCTCTCTTCTTCCCGTGTAAAGTAATTGCTGGTTTATCAAAGCTAACCTCATGCTTGCACTACAGATATGGTTTATCTCCTGCTATTTGGAAATAACAACCACCAAAAAAAAAAAAAAAAAAAAAAGTTGCCCATATCATGTGATTTTGTACATAGCATGTATAGTTATTTTTCCAGTCTCAGTCATAATTAGTTCTTGGGGCCATGTGCCAAGTGGAAATGGATAAGGGGAATATCCTTCCTAGCCTTCTAGGCCATCAGTGGCCTTTTCCAATTTTTAAACTGCTGTCACCGGACTCTGGCATTTCTTACCCAATTCATTTGCTTTCTGTGTTAATCATATGCAACGAAGATATGCATGGCCAACATTTAAACAGGCTGCAGATCAATTAGCGGTCTTAAGTTTATCTGATTTTTATCAAAGAAGACAGAGCTGTGGGTCGATTGTCAGAGCCTGTGTCAAGTTGACCTTTTCAGAGATGTCTACATTGCCAGTCCCCTGGGCAACTTGTTGTCCCCTGTTAGTCTCTGAATGGCAGAAGTCTGTTCTGCTCAAGCACAAAGTATACACAGATGTCTATATTACATTCTTATAGGTTTGACAGCAACTGCATGTCGTATCTATAAACTGTCCTTTAGCAGTGACACTTCCTCAATGATGATAAGCTAATTTATGCAACTAAATCTCCTTTGTGCAGAAATGAAAGCTAATTGAGTCATTACAAAGTAATTCAGGAAGGAATACCTTGTATAAATTGGCTTACTTTATAAATCCTTCTCAAGTGGTTTCCATGCATCCTAAGTGGGACAAAGCAGCTTATCGGCCATAAGATATCCAGATCGAACCAGCCAACTTCGGGGAGTTGTGTAAACATCGTTCCAGCGGTAGGAAAGTGACTGAAGGGAAAGTGAACTAAACCAGAAGAAGCTTCCCCAGGAAGCCACACCAGTCATTACCTGTGGTGGGATGAACACTCTCCTGACTCATCTTCCTCTGCTCCTCCACTTTCTCAGGAGTGCTCTCCTCTTCCTCTTCTGTGAACAAAGAGAGACGGCACACTGAAGGGTGTCCTCAGAAATCACAGTACTCACCCCATCTTACGAGCAAAACTGAAAGTTCAGAACGTATAAATATTCCCTCTCAAAGAATGAAACCACTCAGCATTCACATTCCTTCCTCAATAACTGAAAGCTGAACAAACAAACCTCTAGCTATTTCCGAATAGCAACCCTACCAGTTGGCTTGATAAAATTGAAGATACGTACTAATGCCGCACATGCTTTAAGTACTTCTAGAAACACATCTGGAACACTCCTAAATCCAGACCGGCCCTGAAATCTGGGGAAGGAACACCCAGCACTGTATGGACAGACCCCCATTACACTGTGGCAGGAGACCACAGATAAAACCATGGTCCCTAAAACATCGGTGGGGCCAAGGGAAAATGTGTGATATGAAATACGGTTAACCTATAAATCATTCCTTGAGTATCAGATGCTGCATGTGCTCCCCCTTGATCTTCACAGGAGAAGACTAGAAGGACCCTCACCCTGCAAGGCAATTCCCCCCAAATGCTACTGAGGGTCTACTATGTGCCACAAGCTATCGCAGATGTTAAGGCTTCACAGACCGTTTTAAATCCTCCTTTACAGATGAGCAAACTGAGACTCAGAAAAGTAAAGAAACATCCGCTGTTTGTGATTCAAGCTCAGGCTTGTGATCATGGAGTCTGTGTTCTTTATGCTGCAACATATTCAGGGCCCTATGCTTGTTATTTCCACACTCCCCTATCCCATTCATTCCCCCCAGTTAAAGAAATAGGAGATGATTAAATGAGAAGAGTTTTAAACAGAGTCAATAGACTATATTTAATTATTTTACATTAAAGAAACATTTATTACATGTCCGTTTTCCTCACCTAAGGATTTATATACAGTTTAGAAATATTTAAGGCACGACCTATGAACAAAATGGCATGCTCAAGAAAAATGGAGTTCAGAAAGAATACTTTCAAGAAAAATCAAAAACTTTAAAGTAAAATATTCAAAATATATAAATATAGCCATTATGACTATTAATTAATTCAACCGATAAATCTTCATCAGATATTAGCTACCTGTAAGAGAGAGGTTCTGCCAGGGAGGCAAAGACAGTAGGGAGCTTCTGCCCTCAGGAAGCTGACAGCCTACAGGCGACAGAAGACAGTGTCTAAGGAGCATAGAACCTGACATGGGAGGCAAGTTTCGGAAGGATCGCAGAGAGGAAACCACCCAAGGGGGGACACCATGAAGGCTCTGAGGGATGGAGAAAATCTGAATAGAGAGAGATAGGAAGGAGGAAATTTCTAGACAGAGGGACAGTCCTAATAAGCAAAAGAAAAAGCACAGTAATACCCATTTGGCTAAAGAATGCAGTACTCAAAGGGGAAGAACAGGATGGGAGATAATGCTGGTGGTTTGGGCCAGCTGTTGAAGGGCCATAAACACCCGGCTGTGGACTTTAGCCTTTTATTTGGTGGCAATAAGAGCCCAGAAGATGTTTGAGCAGAGAAAGGGCAGGACCAAAAACTATGCTTGAGGAATGGTCATCTGATCCCATTGTCCCAGAGAGCCTGAAGGAGGGTGTGGGGAGAGAGACCACTCAGAGTCTGGCTAAAGGGGAAGGAAGTCCTGAACTGAAGCAGCAGAGGAAATGGAAAGGAGCCAGTTAGGAGAGGGAAAGGAACTCGAATTTGATAAACTTTGTGCCTGCCTGGACGTGGAAGGCTAAGGGAGGAAGAGCAATCGTTTGAGCTTAGTTAACAGCGAAATGAGAACATCATTCCTGAGAAAAGAACAGCCGTGATAAGCTATATTGCTGAGGGAACACAGGAGCTGTGTTTCTGACGTAAGAGATTTAAATTTATTTATTCGAGGCAGGGAGGGGTGGAGGGAGAGAGAGAATGTCAAGCAGACTCCCCACTGAGCGCAGAGCCCAACGCAGGACTCCATCCCACAACCCTGAGATCATGACCTGAGCTGAAAACAAGAGTCAGAAGCTTAACCAACTGTGCCACCCAGATGCCCCTCTGATGTGAGAGATTTAATGTACTGGCGAGGCAACCCAGGGGAAATGTCCAGAGGCAACTGGAAAGTTTGGTAGAGAGGTCAGGAGTACAGATGCAAAATTAGAAGTCTCATGCAAACTTTGAAGTGGTGATTAATAAAATTCAACATTTAAATCAAGTTTGAGAGTTACTGTACTTATAAAACAAACCAAGAACTGTTTTGAATTTCTGTAACTCAATTCAAACAAAATAATGAAAGCTCCAAAAAAAGGAACAGCTGGAAATACTTGGCACTTTATACATATTAAGTTGACCCTAATGTTGGCAATTTAATATAGTTCAGTCAAATAGTAATTAATACAGGAAGACCTAATAAAAATCTAATACTAAATCCTGTCTTTTTCCTTTTCAACAAGTTATCTCACTTACACCAAACCGCAAGGACTAGTTATCATGTATGAGTTAATAGGATGTTTTCATACAAATTTTGAAGCTATGAGGGACATTTACAGTCATTTGGTCCAACCTACTTATCCTACAGATGGTTAACTTTTTTTAAAGGAGAAAACCTACCTTACTTTTCACACTTTCTCTTNNNCTAGCTCCTCCCTCTCCTCCGACTGGGTCACAAATCTGACAGTAAGGAGTAAATTCAAAAATAGTGAAGGGCGCTTGCCCTCAAGTCAAAGGCCATGACCACAACAATATAGGGAGCACGAATTTTGCTCTTAAGAAGACACGACTGGATATAGACTCACCACCCAAAGTTAGTGTCAAGATAATCACAAAAACTAATTACAGTAATTGAATGGAAAACTCCACTCTTGGGGCGCCTGGGTGGCGCAGTCGTTAAGCGTCTGTCTTCGGCTCAGGGCGTGATCCTGGCGTTATGGGATCGAGCCCCACATCAGGCTCCTCCACTACGAGCCTGCTTCTTTCTCTCCCACTCCCCCTGCTTGTGTTCCCTCTCTCGCTGGCTGTCTCTATCTCTGTCAAATAAATAAATAAATAAAATATTAAAAAAAAAAAAAAGGAAAACTCCACTCTTGGCAAAGTAAACAATGAACTTAGAAGAATTTATTACTATGACTTTATTCTTATTTTACTAAAATTTAAGTGCCTATAATGTACACAGTGTATTCTTAAATTACCAGAATAATGATATTAAAATGTTTACTGAAGTATCAATATTTACTGAGAAGTATCCAAATTGAAATCCATGTGAGATTCTGAACAAGCAGTATTTTAGAAGAGGAAACACTCATTTGAAAAACCTCCTTTCTCCATTTCCAACCTATTTTTAGGTCAAAGCCTTCTGCATTTCATACATCAGTTTTTCTTAACAATATTCGAACAACTCATTTTATCTCGGGCTAACAATACAAACAGCTTCCATATAAAAGAAAACACAGTCAAATTTGGTGTGTGTGTTTGTGTGTGTGTGTGTGTATGTCTGTGTGTGTGTGTTTTAATCTTAGGGGGAAGAACTCAGACTGAATCTTGAATACAATCTGGCACAAGGGAGATGATCAATAAATATGGAGTGAACAAATGGATTCAAAATCATGAAAATAAATCCTACTATGTTCATCTACTAACAGAGAAAAACTCTCCACACCACTCCAAAAATACATAAGGACAAATGAAAATTCTAGGCAATAATCACCTCCACAATATATTAGAAATATACACACATGTTGTTTTATTTAGGTTTATTATTAAACATATTTTATTTTGGTGTTGAGTCACAATGTCATTATACAATACTAATTAATACCTCAAATAGTCAGTGTTTGTGGGTTAATATATTCCATTCAACATTTTAATAACAGTAAACAAAAACAGCTCAGCTATGCGGTAAAATCCATCAAACCACACAGATGGTTATAAGGTTTTCATTATGTGGTTTCCATAGCAATCATATTGCAAATCTGGAAGCTTCTTGCAAATAAGCAGCTTGTATTTACATGCGTCTCAGCTGCAGCACAAAACTCTTCAACATGTGAAGTTATTATTCCAATCACACATTGTTAGGAGAATCATCAGAAGATTTTGTTGATCAGACAAGATGAAAATAACAGGAAACTAACTGCAGAAGATAATTCAAACACAGTCACGCATTTACTAAACTAATAGTGAGTATTAGAAATATTCTGGTCATCATCAGAAGGCTTTAACATTATAGCCAGTCAAAAATATGGAAGTTCCAGGAACAGTCAGATCCCAAGGAATCCAAAAGCTGAACTCTACTCTCGCTCCCCTTTTCAGAAGATGTTTGGCCTTCCTTCTGAGTTGAGCAGAGAAAGAAAGAATACCAGAGATCTGAGTCTTCCCAAATCTTTTTAGGATGACTACCATTTGAGGAAATGCTTATGTGGGAAAAGTCAAGACCTTTTTTTTTCCCCTGCTAGATTAATCAATTTAATTTACAAATTGATCCAAGTTCCATAACAGATGGATTATTACCCTAATAAGGATCACAGATCTGTCTAGCTATGCAGTTTTTACAAAATGGCTATTTCTTGCTTACTAATGTTCTTTGTTTAAGGACAAAATAACCAAAAGAGAAAAGTGATAAGCGAATGACACGTACAGCTGACATTGCTTGAAAAAGGCTAACGACAATTTGTTAGCACCAAAACAGGGTGTGTGACGTTCGCAGAGAGGCTGAAAACTGATCTTATCGTGTCTTCCAGGGAGAAGAGGACAGCATGAGAAAATCTTTTACTCACACACAATGATTACCTTTCTAAGTACCTTCAGAAAACAGCTCTGCTGAATTACAATGTATTTTAAGAGACATAAAGCACAGAATCAAAAGCTATGCTCTGAAATAAAGACTGGGTGTAGATCTCTACCTGCCCTGATTTCATTTGCTCACGAGACTATGTTTGTCTCAAGAAAAGTTAATATTTATTGCTTAAATGTTCATGCTTATGCATTTATATCCATTAGGTAACTAAATCCTCATAACAATTCTATGAGGTAATAACAGGTATTTTTACCATCATTTTATGGATGCAGAAATGAAACTTACAGAGCTTGAAGAACCCAGGTCCACACAAGTCGTTAGAACAGGGACTGAAACCCCAGCATGTGTGACTTCTCTCCACCTTCTCTTCAGTTTACAGACGGATTGTTTTTTAAAGTTTCACTTGAATATCGTCTGTTTGTGGACTTGGAAAACATTTTCACAAAAGTGGGCAGTTTCTACTCCACCATAGCATTGTATGCGAAGGACATCGTAAGGTAAGCTATCCTTGCAGTGATGATTTAGAAACAGAATTTCAAGTCGGGATCCCCCAACACACACCTCCTTTCTGCTCTCCCAGCTCTCCTTCCCCACCTCTCATGTCCACACCCTCAAGGGCCCGGAAGCCAGCACACAGTACCTGATACTCTGTAAAGGTCTCCAATGCAACTCATAATTGAAATAATATTTCAGTTATTTCAAATAATATTACAATTATTTTATTATGAAATACTATTTCATCATTCTTTCTAGGCCAGCCAGCTTTTCTTTCTCATTGAATTTCAACAAGGAAAACATGTTTAAATACAGACAGTTACGGTGAGTCTTTTTGTAAACAAAGAAGTTCGCCTGCATTCCAGAGCAACACACTGTCCTGCACGTTTCTCCAGGGGCTTGGGTGCCAGGGTCCTGCAAGCAAAATGTCCCCGGCTGGAAGAAGATGGGACAGACGTGATGGGGAAAGGAAGACCCCTGCGGCCAGTCCCAGCAGTACGGGGTCAAACAGCGAGAAATGCAGGGAGGGTTCACACAAAAGCACCTCCGCCCCTCTTCTTGCTCAGGACCTGGACCAAGCCCCCAAGCCAGCAGTAGGGGGGAGTCAAGTGGAAGAGTCGAAGAGGTCTGGGCAAGGAATTCAAACCAGGACGATGTGGAAAGTGAGTTCCTTCGGGGCCTATAAATCCTGGACCACTGGTAAGTTAAAATATGACACTTCTAAAGGATTTTTCTATTTAATAGACTGACATATATTTTACAGCAATAAAGGATATATTTTTACAAAGACAGAAGCATGTGCCTTTTAGTATTATGTGAAACTTCAAGAAGAACCAGAAGATAAAGACAACTGAAATGGCACATTCAGAGTCGTGTTTACTCTCCTGGATATTGAGGCACACTGGGGCCTACTGTTAAAGTTCTAGTTACTCATGTCACCTTGAGACTGTAATTCTCATCTTTGTAAAGTACAAAGACTAATGTCTACCCCATAGCACTCCGAGCGGGATTTGGGCAGGACGATGATGATCAGATTTCTCAGGGGAAAAAACAACGCACAATTAGCATGCAGTAGCAAGGTCATTACCTTAGGGGCTAGGTGTTCTACTGCCACTTATGAATTTGGCAACCCAGAAGGTTAACGTGATATCAAAGGCAGCCAAATAAGCAATCGTTAGTCAATCATACGATCTAATTTTCAACCTTGACATTTTATTCTTCCAGCGTTTGATAGGAAAAGGTTATCAGTGTACTTCAAAAGCAAAAATAAACGCCATGAAGATTAGAGTATATTTCTGTACTGTATTAAAGTTAATAATTTATATGCAAATCTGAAAATACAAAAATAATAAATTTTCACAGACATTCAACTTGCTAACATCATGGTTGGGATGCTGGGGGGGAAAAAACTCAAATTCAAGCAAGAATCTCATTTGACAGAATCTGGAGAAAATCTTTGGGGGAAAAACCTTAGCTAGACTCCAGTTTCCTTCCTTCATTAACAGGGAACCAGACTCGCGGTGCCGAATGACGGGGCCAAGGTCATGTGCCCAGTGAAGGGCACTCGGCTCTTCCCTCTCTGCACTGCCGTCTACGCAACACGCACTGCAGACATTTCTGGAAAAGTTGCCGCTGCTCCAGAGGTCCCTCTCTATTCGAGAGCAGTCTTACACGACTTGATCATCCCCAGGCAACGAAAGGCAAGCAAAGAAAGCACACGGGTTAAAAATACGGTTTTAATAGGCCAGATTCTGTCCGTCAGAAGTGACTGTGAGTCAGGAAATGATTCTACTCCCAGAGAGTGCGAGACGTAAGGAAACAATGAAATGGGCCTCTTCCTTGTCCCAGTGTATTATATTCACAACACGCCACGATATAAAACTCCCCTAACTACTCCATAAAGCTCAAACTCTTAGCTTTTTAATGAACATTTACAATAAATTCTGCACTATTACAATTCTTTCAACCCAGGAACGTCAAATTATTTCTCAGTTACAGTAACCTCAATCTGGCTCTGGGTTTCTGGTACGATTATAGTTTGCTGTTAATAATAGTTCTGTTTTTTAATTTAAATAAACTTTTTTCTACTATTCTTGCTACAAAAGCAATATCCCTTCATTGCTGGAAGTCAGACAATTGAGATAAGCAAAAATATACACATATTTTTAAATCATCCAGGACTTATTCATAACCACTATTAACACTAGCAATATCTGTTCATTGCTGGAAGTCAGACAATTGAGATAAGCAAAATAGACACATATTTTTAAATCATCCAGGACTTATTCATAACCACTATTAACACTATTAACATCTTCTCCAAGACTGCCTTCACTCAGTTTCTGATTTTTCTTCATTCTCATTTTTAATAAGAATATCCCAATAGTTATGTATTTCATTGTCCCCCCATGTTTCTACACCCAAATGTATTTGTATTTTATTATAACCTGATTTGAATCCTTTTTTAGAAAATAAACTATTTCATCTCAACTTTGATTTTGGCTTAAATTTTATTCTGTAAAAAAAAATACTATCTAATGATAAATAGGGTGGCGTTAAGATCATTTCATTCCAACTTGGCTGTTTTATAAGGATCTACTCTGCTCTAACCTTAGGAAAAAAGCAGATAGACAGATGCAGAGCTCATGTGTCCCAGGCTTTGGCTCTGTGTCCTCTGCTTATGCAAATACACACACCCTCTTCCCGCGCAGTGCACCTTACTGTCCTTTTCTCGAACCCAGGAAAGAAAAAGCGCGGGACGGAAGAGGAACCACCACCCGTTAGACTTCTTGGTTCCATATCCCTTGTAGCAACAGTGGTTTCAAGACTCGTCTGGGAGGTGGAGAGTCTGTGAGGTCAAAACTATTTTCATACTAAAATGAAGACGGTTGCCTTTTTCGTTGTGTTAACATTGGCACCGATGCTACAGAGCAATGATGGGTAAACTGCTGACATCTCAGCATCAATCACGGCAGTGGCACCAAACTGTCCCTGTCTCCTGCACTGCCCTGCACGAGCATTAAAAACAAACAAGCCAGCTTCACCGACGAACGTCTGTGAGGAAGCAGTGCACATTATTTCCACGTAATATCAATCCCGAGAGCATGTCTTTTTAATATTCTGTGTGACAAAATCAGAAGAATGCATGAAGCACACTTCTGCATTTCCAGATGTGCAAGAGATTGAGCGGCATGCTGAACTAGCTGCTTTTTTTCCGCGGAACACCATTTCCACTTGAAAGAATGAGTGACAGGCAAACTGGTTACTCAGACTTGGGAATGTCGCAGATATTTCCTCAGAAATGAACGAAGTGAGCTTGTTATTTCAAAGAAAATAACTGGTGTTTATTGCCATGATAAAATACAAGCTGTCAAGCAAAAATCAGAGTTTTACGAAACTTAGACCTGCCACTGTGAGCTTGACCGCTCCCCAGTATTTCAAGACTTTTCTAATGAGATTGGTAGTGATATTAATGAATGTAGTTTTTTAAAATTTTGCCATTTTTTGGCCAATATTTGGAAGTTCTGCATAATGCGGTGAACCAATATTTTCCCAATGACCAAGCCATGATGTTACAAAAACATGCACGGTAAGAGATCCATTCAAAGTACAAGACAGACCCGTGAATTTTAATGTAACGAAGTATGGTAAGTTCATTGATACGGTTTTGGATTCCGGCCTGCCACTAACATTTAACTCCTACTTGTCCAGTTTGGGTACAGCATCAAAGAAGAATATCTACAATTACCTCCTGAGACTATTAAAACACTTCCGATTTCCTACTGGAGATCTGTATGAGGCTGGGTTTCTCCATATGCTGACTGTACTTACACCAAACCGACGTATCACAACAGAGTGAATGCAGACGCGGGTTTGAGAGTCTAAATGATGTCTATTAAAACAGACATTCAAGAGATCTGCCAAAATGTAAACCATGCCTCTCTTTTCACTGATATGTTGGGGAAAATATAGTGATTTTTCCTGAAAATATTTTATGCTCACATGTAATGGGTTTATCATCATGATTTTTTAATTCATTAATAAACATTTTGATATTTCTCAGTTTTAATTTCTAATATAGTAAATATTGAGAGGCATAACCCACATAAATAAAGCTTTGTGGGGTCCTCAGTAATTCTAAAAATTGTAAAGGTCTCCTGAGACCCAAAACGTTTGGGAAAACTGCCCTGGTGTTTTCTTTTTAAGTTATTATTCAAATTCCAGTTAACATACAGTGTAATATTAGTTTCAGGACCCAAAAGGTTTGGGAAAACTGCCCTGGTGTTTTCTAAGTTATTATTCAAATTCCAGTTAACATACAGTGTAATATTAGTTTCAGATGGACAATATAATGATTCAACACTTCCATACAACACCCGTGCTCATCACAAGTGCCCTCCTTAGTCCCCGTCACCTATTTAACCCATCTCCCACCCACCTGCCCTCTGGTAACCATCAGTTTGTTCACTAAAATTAAGAGTCTGTTTCTTGGTTTGCCTCTCTCCCTCTCTCTCTTGCTCTTTTATCTCCTTTGCTCATTTGTTTTGTTTCTTAAGTTCCACCTACAAGTGAAATCATATGGTATGTCTTTCTCTGACTTATTTCACTTAGCATTATACCCTCTAGATCCATCCATATTGTTGCCAACGGCAAGATCATTTTTAGTGAAATATCTGAACACTGGTTAACCCACAACATGAAAAACATGATAGTCTGCTAACCCAAAACACTATTTGATAATTATTTCATTTTCCCAAAGCACACACTCAGGATTGACTCTCATTACACTGTTGAGTCATACTGCGCTGTTAACCAAAATCCCTATGTGTTTTTCCCGTTTGCAGTGAAGCCAAGTCTCCCTTCTCATACTTGCGCAATAAGATTTTTGGAGCAAGTGTGATATCCTATCATATGTCATCTTGTTAGATTTGATCCATAATTTCAGTCTACTGAGAGCATAGCCTGTGTATCTTCATCTAGGCATGGATGAATATGATGGTATGACAATACCGAGAATTAAGCTCTAAGGCATTCACAAAATAAATTAATCAGCACCCTATGGGCACAGCCATAGAGTCAGTTATCCAATAGTGTTTATACCCATAAAGATTTCATGGGAATCCTGGCCAAATGCCTCACTGAAGTCTAGTTATATGTCTGTCATTTCCCTGAACACATGATGGGTTCTAGTAATCATTATTTCATCTTCTAGAGTGCACAGAAGACTTTTTGATGCCTTTAGAGTCCACTTCAAAGTTCCTACACTGTCTAGGGTTTACAGAACCCATCGGTCATGGATAATGTGGTTTTCCTCCTAGATGTCCTCTTCAGGGCCAACACTACATCCTCCAGTTGCTGGGACCCGGACTGCTGCTGGCTCACAGCTGTGTCCCTCACTAGGAACTGTTCTCGGCTACAGGGAATTGCCTCTCTCAAGATTATACCCTGCCCCAGAGGAGCCAGGAGCCAGTAATTAGCTGATGTGGGGGACATAAAGACATGCCCCTTTGCCTCAACAACAACCTTGAAGAATCATCCCGGACGCAGAGTTCCCCAAGAGTTCGGCTGCGGACTCAGTCACAGCTGCATTGTGGGTCATCTTCTCCCGCCCAATTCTGCCTTCCTCGCTTTCATACGAGGGTATCTCCCAAGACCACTCGCCAATAAGTCTTCTACATGCAACCGTCTCCGAGTCTGTTCCAGGACACCCAACTTAAGATACTGCAACTTTCTACTCTTTTTAAGAGTAGAAGAATTAATTGCTAGACTTCATACTTCTAGCATCTCTCTCTTCCCGCATGTTTCCTTCAAAATCAGGGACAGTAGTTCAATCACTTCATTTACAAGTTGTCTTGTGATGTAGTCTTACGTAAGCCAGAAGGCAAACTTAACTCCAAATCATCTTTAAGACATGGCTCAAACGTCCCCCAATTTAGGGTGCTTTCTCCAAACTCCTCCAGGCGGCTGGGCACTCCCCTCTGTGATCTTCCAGCCTTGGTACAGGCCTCCATTATCACTGCTCTCATAGAACACTACAAACATTTGTCTACTTGTCTCTTTTTCTTCCCAGTGGGAACTCCCCCACCAGGCCTAACAGAGGGGCTGGAACAAAAAAAAATGTTTTCCGGGAATGTTTGATGAATGAAAATCAAATGGGTTTTGGTTAGCTGGGTAATCTATTCGAATCTCTTTGCCTATCCTTGGCTTCTGTTATCTGCTACCAGTCTATCAGTTGAAGGATAATTCTTGACAGAAAAGGAGCAAGTAAAATAGAAACTGATTGTTTTCTTGGAAATTACTGCCCCTAATAAATTTCAAAAACACAGGGCAATTATACACCTTTTGTTACACCTAGCATAATTTACAAATCTCAGCTCTTTTCACATTTTCCTCGGGTATTGGGCCATTTCAGTGCTTGATATATAACCCTGTAAAATTGCATTAATTGGACAAATTATAGCACAAAGACACTGATATAGTTTTGTTCCTCTCCTGCCTTTTCCTCATTGTGACCATTTGGCATTAAATGATATTTTAAAATATTTGTCTTTAATACCATACATTTGTACCTATTCTTTCTCTGAATTTTCTGAAATCTGCCTTGCTGAAGTCTAAGCAAATACGTCTGGCTGATGGCCAGTTTTTTCCTCATTGCCTATGATGGATTCTAAGATGACAACTGCTTTTGTCTAACTTTTTCCACAGTTAAATCTGGATATGGCAGCAGTTTCCTTATTTACTTCTTATATCCTTTCGCCTCCATTGTTTTGTCTGCTACTCCATGTTTAAAGTCTACTTGAAGAAAGAACGAGATGCAGAGGTAATGACTGCTTCGTGCTTTTCCTCCCTCTCCATGTTCTTAGTGTCAGCTCCTCTTAGCTGAAGATTCCTCGTTGCTAAACACTGAGAAAAAACCTAACCCTCCCGATCCCTGGCTCGGTGTATCCCGGGCACAAGAAGCTGAGAGTGAGCAGAAAGTCATCCTCGCTCTCTCAGCCCTTTGTGCTCAACTGGCTAGGCTTGCAAGTAATAGTTACCACCTGCTTAGAAGCCCTAAATCCAAGGAATGGAAGAGATTGAGCACACAGTCTTGAATATTTAATATTTATAGGGCAATTCTCAAATAACAGCCCCACTTGTATTTTTCTATTACCACCACATGCTCCCTCTGTGATACGTAACTTCCAGCTTGGGACTAGATATTATGAACTACATCAATATCTCTGGCATCCCACCATGGTGCGCTATTCACCTAGAGGAGCGGTTTTCCAACTTCAGAGGGCTTATTAAAACCCAGGTTGCTGGGCCCCACCCACAGAGTTTCGGGTTCAGTAGATTTGGCATGTGCAATTCTAAAAAGTTTCCAGCCCATGCTGCTGGTCCCGGGGCCACACTTTGAGAACCACTGACATAGAGGCATACCTTCTGAGGCTTTCTTTTACATGAGAGTTCAATGGTTTACATGTTTTATCATAATTTGAATATAAGTTAGTTAGGACATTGTATCTTCAAATGTCATTTGCCTTTTAAGCTTCAAAATATAGGCGCACCTCGCTAAATAGTTCTAGTGTGAAATTAATTACAATGAAATTAGTCATGCAGAAATTAGTCCCATATCAATCCCAAAAGATATAATGGAACTATGGAAATGCAAATAAAATGTGGATTCCAGAAGTTTCTATTACTCTCTTACTAGCTGTACAGATTTAGCAAGCTAATTAAACTCTCTGAACCTCAATTTTCAATCTGGAAAACAGAAATACAAAGTGTACTTGAGAGAATTATTGTGAGAATAAAATGAGGTGAAGTGGCCAATATAATGCCCAGTGCAGAGAAGATTTCCAATCAAGTGATTGTAGAGGACTGTCTACGAACCAAGCACCACGCTAGCCACTACGTGCATAAATCTCACACAATCCTCACAACCCTCTGAGGAAGGTAATGCTGTTAGTCCCATTTTGCAGACGAGGAAATGGAGGCACAGAAGCATTTAAGTAACTTGTTCAGCATAACACAGCATTAGGAAGCAGCGTCAGAATTTGAAGCCAGGCAGTCTGCCTCCAGAGCCCAAGTTCTGAAGCACCATGCTTTTTCTTCCCTGTCGATGGAAGACCTTGCAGAGATCACTTGTTCCTGTGTTTGTTAATTAATTTAACAGCACTTTAACCAATTGCCATAACATGTAACTTATGAGAAAGTAAATATTCATGATGTCATATTGACATACATTTTTTTTTTAAACACTCTCCAATGACAAAATAACTTGGCTAACTCTGACAGTATAAAAAAAATAGCTCCCTTGAAAAATAGTGTACCCTGCTGGACAACAGGAGAAGAGTTGTGTTTGTAATGGCCACCGAAAGTGAAAAGCTTGGCATTCGCCCCTCCATTTTTCTTTCAGTTGGAAGGCGGCTTACAAATGGAAAAATCATCTGCGGTCACCTCCCTCTCAGAGGCTAAATATGATGAAGAAACAGAGGAAGGCCAAGCCCCCGAAGCAAGCAGAGTCGAGAGCAGCTTCCGTCCTACCCAGGGGCCTAAGAAGATTGATTAATCCTGAATGAGATAGCTATAGTTTCTCACCAGATTTGACTGCAGTAAGACATGAAAAATGCAGCAAATTAAAGCACTTTACATAATACAAAAGAATGGCACTCCTGAAATAAAAATTTCCATGTACCTAGGCGGGGCTGGGCATGGACTTTCAGAATTATGTTTTTAAGGCATTTTCAATTCTAAGTTAAGAGGTATTTTTTGACACACAGACACATTTACGATAAAATGTCATAGTGTCGGGAAAATGAAAGATCCTCTAGAACTAGTTTATTTCTGTGGAGAGGACTTGCCAACAGAAGCAAGGTAGAAGCTGCAGGGGGTAGAAGAGGAGGGGAGGCACAGAGAGCTCATTCGATGGAGGTCTTGGTGTTCGTTCCTGCAAAATAGTATCTGATGTTCTTTGAAGTACATAAGAATAAAAATTTGAGCTTAGGAAAAAAACAACACCCTTGTAGAACTACTCTATGATTCAGCTATTCCACTTCTGGGTATTTATCCAAAGAATACAAAAACACTAATTCAAAACGATATATGCACCCCGATGTTCACTATAGCATTATTTACAATAGCCAAGATACGGAAACAACCCAAGTGTCCACAGTGTCCATCCATACATGAATGGGTAAAGAAGAGGTGGTCTATTTTGTACAACGGAATACTACTCAGCAGCAAAAAAGAATAAAATCTTGCCATTTGCCACAACATGGACCTTGAAGGTATAATGTAAGTGAAATAAGTCAGGGAAAGACAAATACCATATAATTTCACTTATATGTGGAATCTTTAAAAAACAAAAAAATGGGGTGCCCGGGTGGCTCAGTTAAGCATCTGCCTTCAGCTCAGGTCACAATCCTCACATCAGGCTCCCTGCTCAGCGTGGAGTCTGCTTCTTCCTCTCTCTCTACTGTTGCCCCTGCTTCTGCTCTCTCTCAAATAAATAAAATCTTAAAAAAAAAAAAAAAAAGAACAAAGAAAATAAAGAAAAACAAACTTATAGGTACAGGGAATAGACTAGTGGTTACCGAGGGGAAGGAGGTCCACCATATCATGGTGGATGGTAACTAGACATGTCGTGGTGATTACTTTGTACTGTGAATTATAAAGCTGTACACCTGAAACTTATATAAAAAAAAAGGGGGGGGGGTGAGGAACCACACTTGCTCAGTTTTGGCTCCCTAAAGGGAGAAGTTGAACTCTCATTTGCAAAGTGTCTTTTACTTGGATTCCAGAAATAAGGCCAACATAAACAAAATGTCTGCTCTCAGGTAAAAGGGCCAGGGTATTTTTAATGTACATGGCAGGCAAACCCGATCGTACTTTTTTAAGGTCTCACCCAACAGTGGCCCAGGGTTACACATGGAGTAAATGTATCCGTTCTGGAAAGACAAATCCTTGCCACCTCAGGGACCTCTAGTCTAGGCAGTGCCAGTGCTCTCAAACTAAGCTCCAGCTTATTTTCCAGTACGACAAAGCATTCTTGTTTTCCAGTCCCAGAACCACAACTGTGATTTTTTTTGAAGTTAAATATGACATTTTACAAACTTTTCCTGGCATTTTTAGTTAAAATAAAGGTTATTCTGTAATTGTGTATATTGAAATACAATTAAGGGTTTTTTCCTATCTAATTAAATAATGCAATCAAACACGTAAATTTAATGACATGTCCAACTATAGTACTTACTTAAAGAGTCATTCCGTGTTTATTGCCCTTACTTAGAGCAAATCATGGATTTAAAGAGAATACATGAAATGACATATGACCTTTCCTGAACAGTGTAATTAGGAGAATACTGTTAGCTACCCGAAGTGGTTTAATTGCATGACTTATTTACACCTTCTCAAGCTAAATAAGAGTAGCTATCAACCAGCTACTCTGGAATTCAGGTTATAAACAATTTTATCCTATGATCCTTACTTAGCTTTAGAAAATAATTCCTGGACTAAAAAACTCAAAAAGAAAAATGATCTCAATATAGTTCACTTTCGTGAGGAAATATAATACACTGCTTGGCGTGTGTCCACAGGAAAAGTCTGGCTCCCAGATGCTTCTTGCCAGCCCACAGCGGATTTCACGATGTTTAAACAACTGACAACATACACTCATGGCGCTGATGACATAGTGACCAGAAATTCAGCGGGAGCCTGTCTCCTGGGTATTTTCATATATTGAAAAGTAGTATCAAAACAACACAAATCACAGACACACTTCGCGAACCCAAAAGATTCAACACAATTCAGTTAGGCTTTTTTTTTAAGGAGATGTCATTGCAATTACATACAAATTTACTAATAAAACTTCTTCTACTAGTACAAGAAACACAAATTCAACGTATCAATGTTTTTTTATTGTATCAGTCTTCTTGAAAATGAAAAATACAAACTCTAGTTTGCTTCCTGTATCAAAAGTCCAACAACAAGGAACTGTTTCCATAGGTCATTCATTATAATCATACAATGCATATTAATATCCATGATCTCCCAGAAGCTGTAGCTGTTTCTGTTAGTATAAACCAAATGAAATTCCCAATATTTTACCACTTCTGACCTCCAAAACCAAATAACCTGGTAAGACCAAAGGGTAAAGAAAACCTCAAAATTTTGACACCCAAGTGGTAGCCTAATTGCCTTGGATATGTAAAATGTTCTTCGTAACTGGCCTGCAAGTGTATCATTAAACTGGAATGATACACTTTCTAACCAGGAAGATTCTGAGTAAAATCTACTTCCTACTGTAGCACATTCAAGCATAAACAAAATACTGTTAATATTTAATATGAAATCGGCTGTCACAAATGTAGCCAACAGTGAAAAAGCCATGATACAAATAAAATTACTTCGTGTGATTTTTCCTATTTCCAGATGACAAGTTTCTCGGAGATGATATTCTCTCTCTTAATAACAAACAACTTCTGTCACATAATGTTTATGCCACGTAAGTTTTGCAAATCAATAGTGCAAAAACTGGCTTGACTTTCTGGGAGAGAAAATGATTGATCAGCATAGGGAATAAAATATGTTATTTAAATTAGAAGAACTTCATTTGATTGGAATGCCAACCCCATTTTTAAGATATAACCACATTAACCTCATCTGACATGACCTCAAATACAAATACGTATTATTCTTCACTTATAAAACCAGAGCATACATTTGGGTCTGGATGGATCTCTATGTTGATATAACTTTTGAGTAATTCTTTGTATATACAAATGTCATTTTTTTTTCTAAGTAGTAATCAGCAGCCATTTAAGATCCTTCCATCACAAATTCAACAAAAAATTTTTCATATCAAGAAGCAATTAATAGTAAGAGAATAAAGGCCATTAGTGCTCAGGAGAAAAATATTAGACGCCTCACATCTGCCTAATATATGCTCAAATTTTTGTTTATTTGACTTGAATTTAAGTATATAAATCAAGGACTTATAATTAAGCTAGGTCTCTATTGTTGTGTATTTGCAGTTACTAATTACTTGTGACTAGGAATTCAGCCTCTAGCGATATGGTCAACCAAGCTGAAACAGACCTGTCTCTCCCCACTTGCTCAAAGGGAAATAATGACCATTTGCAGGGTGGGGTTGAGCCTGGATTTTTAACATCTTCACAGATACACGAGACATGGTCTTGGGCCCATGAGAAGCAGAGAGCTGGAAGTAAGACCCCCACCACCCAGGGAAACCACAAGGAAGCTTTTTGTCTTTCTAGGGCTCTGGATGATGGTGGTCAGAGGGGGAGGGGGAAGGGTTTCCTGTGAGAAATCAAAACCCCAGGACTGTACAATGTGAGATCCAAATTTATACTATCCTCAAGTGTGCTTTTCCCAAGCCAAGAAATTTAACATAAAAATTGTGAAACTCCTGGGGCTCTGGCAGAAGCAAATGCAAAAAGCATTGTAAAGGACCATTTCCAGAACTCGGGGCACACAGCACTCCTGCAGGGGTGGGGAGAAAGCCTGATAAGCTCACAAAACTTGGAGCAAGGAGAAGAGTCACCCAAGTAAACAGGCAATTCCTGTGTGGCCAGCTGTAATAGAGGTCAACACAGAATGCTGTGAGACCACAAAGGGGAGCTAAGAAAGTAAGGAAAAGTCCAAGGAAATGTAAATCTTTATTTTCATAGCACTGCTAAGCTAGAGATTCAAAACACAAGTTGCACGGGTCCCTTTGCTTTCGCCCAGTGAAGGATTGATCCCGCGTGAATATTTTCTAGGGCTCTGGACCATCTGGTTTTTAATGTCTCAAGCAATGGGGTTTCTTCCACCACTTCCTTTGGAAAGTCTTTTTTTGTTGTTGTTGGGGCAAAAAAAAAAAAAAATAGGTTTAAATGTTAAAGGGGCTCGGCAGTTGTTTTTAAAAGTCTTTTTCTTTCTTCTTTCTTGTTAACTCTTTGTTAGATCCTTTCATGAATACAAATTCCCCTCTCTCTGTGTGCCGTGAATATGCTATAATCTGGCCTCTTCCAAACATACCAATAGTTCCCCCACCTGAGCATTTTTTTGAAAGGGTCTTCATTTAATAAACTGCCTGACCTTGATCATTTCACTTTCATCTTCAGAATGCTCCTTAGGTGGTGTTTACAACCACATTTTGTTCACTGGGTATGGTCCTTTTAGATATGTCATCTACACTTGGCTTTAATCACTGTTTCTTATCAGTCTGTCTTCAGTCTCTGATTACTTTTCCAAAACTATTTCTTTTTTTTTTTTTAAAGATTTTATTTATTTATTTAACAGAGATAGAGAGAGCTAGCAAGAGAGGGAACACAAGCAGGGGGAGTGGGAGAGGAAGAAGCAGGCTCATAACGGAGGAGCCTGATGTGGGGCTCGATCCCATAATGCTGGGATCACGTCCTGAGCCGAAGGCAGACGCTTAACCGCTGTGCCACCCAGGCACCCCCAAAACTATTTCTTACTGAATATTTTATAGAGCTATTTAACAAACTATGAGTTTTATCATTGGGTACTGTATCTCCAGTGCCTAGCACCGTGCCTGACATAAAACAGCTATCTAACAAATATTTGTTGCATGAATAATTGATAATAATTTGTTGCATGCAACGTGGATGGAACTAGAGGGTATTATACCAAGTGAAATAAGTCAGAGAAAGACAAATACCATATGATTTCACTCATATGTGGAATTTAAGAAACAAAACAATCATAGAGGGAAGAAAGATAGGCAAACCAAGAAACAGACTCTTAACTAGGGAACAAACTGTTGGTTGTCAGAGGGGAGGTGGATAGGGGGACGGATGAAATGGGTGATGGGAATTAAGGAGGGCACTTGTGATGAGCATCAGCTGTTGTACGGAGTTGTTGAATCACTGTACTGTACACCTGAAACTAGTATTACACTGCAAGTTAACTAACTGGAATTTAAGTAAAAACTTTGAAAAAACAATTTGTTGCATGAATAACGAATAGTTGAATTGCTCACATAGAAGTTAGGCTTTTTTCCCTTCTCATTTCATTTTATGTTTCATTTTTTTCGCTGCTCCTTTTTCATTCATTTATTAGAATTTTAAATGACTGCTTCACAATACCTTTAAATTGATGCTGGCTCTCAAGAAATATTAAATAAACAACGAAGCTGAAAACTCACGTATTTCCAAGTGTCTAGATATGTATATCTACATGTTTTGGAGTTACTGTCTCTTACCGTTATGCCCTAAGCAATACGTAGAGAGATTGTATTTTACTACGAATATAAATGACCTTCACCTTGACCTGCCTAATCAAGCTAGGTTTCCAGGAAGAACTAAGATGTAGAGGTAATTTCTGAAAGAAAACACAGGCTGACCACGGAAGTGAAATGAGGTTATCTCGTATATGAGAGACTGTAATAGGCAATGTGAAATCAGGAGCAGGACGTAAACAGTGGGCTGAGAAAAGGAGCTTGCTTAATTGAAGGAAAGGGTGTGGAGCGGAGAAGGGAAACAAAGGACTTAATGTAAGCCATGGCTGGTACTAGGAGTGAGCAAATTGAATCTTGACCACAGCCTTCCTCTTTTCTAGACCTTCCAAGGACTCTTCCACGCCCACCGAATCAAAGCAGTGGCTTGAGAGATAATTTTTAAATACCTTTCCCCAGCATCTATCTAATCACTGATTCTTAGCCTTGGTTTCACCATCCCTTAAGCTGCGTATGCGACTTTCCATATCCGAGTTTACTTTTAAACATGAAGCTCATCATCTCCTTACTAGTTACATTAAATTCTGAGTTTTATCCTTGCAGATGTCAGCTTTTAAAAATCATAGTTACAATCCTGTGCTCTTTAGACCTACTCTACCTGTGGTCTTTAATGAATGAGTGGGAGTAAAGGAGAATGTCATTTCCTGGGAAGTGTCTTGCTTGAGATGACTAGCCTCCATAGGGAAATGGTAACTCAAGTTGTTCCTGTTGCTCACGGTAGATGATCTATCTTTAATGGTACAAAAGATTGATGATATTAGAGCTTTTCATCACTCAATGTATTATATTTCACAAATTTATTTATTTGAGACTATGCTCACTGGAACAGTAAGGTTAGATTTTAATGAGGTTTTGGGAGATCAGCCATACTTCAATATACCACTGATCGTATACTGGTTAGTATAATCATTCTTTCAGGATTCTGCAGTAATTGCTGTTATTAGGAAAATAATCATCATCGAGGAAAAAAAGAGTTTCTCTTAACTAACAGCCCCCTCTACCTTAAGACTATACTATTCAGGTATTATTTATAGACTTCTTATGAGGAGGGCACTTGTCTAAGTATTATTTTAGGGAATGCCAAGAAATATAAGGTTTGATCCCTGCCCTCAAGGAGCTTGTGAATATAATAAAGATATAAAGACCCATCCATTTGTTTGCTGGATAAATAATGACATGCAAAGTAATATAAGATTTTGAGAACAGTGTATAACAGCATAAATAATGCCACAAAGTTGTGTGTGGTTACTTTTCAATGTATGGTGCTATAGAAGTTAAGAGAAGCAGAAGTCACTTTATGCTGGGATGGGCAGAAGAGGCTTTATGGGGAGACGGGATTTGATCCAAGCCTGAAAACTCTTGAAAATCCGGTTAGAAACTGAACTAAAAGGAGAACATTCCATACAGATGGAAGTATATGAACAAAAATGTGAGGCCAGAAAAGTAAGGGATGTCTGAGGGAGAATGAAAGGTAAGCAAGTTTGCTGAAACTGGAGAGTTGGGGCAGTGGACTAGGGACTGGGCTGGAACACGAGGCTTCAGTCAGCCCGTGGAAAACCTCTGGATGCCAAAGTAAGGGGTACAGCATTCGTCCTTTAGGAGGCGGGGAGCATTCAACATTTTGTAGCAATAGAAGATAGGACTTACGAAACTTCTGATTTCTGTTTTTCTTGAAAATATTTTCCCCACTAAACGAAAAAGTAACAGTTTATAAAGGAGGTTTTAAATTCTTTTATATACGTTGTCTCCTAGCATCAGCTGAGACATTCTTGATAAAAATGTTAATGCCCAGAATGATAGAGAACATGATATCATAATACTGTATTTAGTACTACACCATAATACTATATTGTGTTAAGTATTATACCATTCTATACTTATAAAAATACTGTGTTGTGCCCAATAAATATACGGAACCTTTACGGGAATTTTGTTTCTTTTTTTAATATTTATTTATTTATTTATTTTAGGGAGGGAGAAGGAGAGAGAAACTCAAATAGACTCCCCACTGAGCGTGGAGCCCCACATGAGGCTGGATCTCAGGACCCTGAGATCAGACCCGGGAGGAAACCAAAGGTCAGACGTTTAACTGACTGTACCACCCAGGTGCCCCAAGGGCATTTTGTTTCTAATGGAAGAACCACAAGGGTTCTACCTAAGTGGGTTTAGAGAAAATACTATATTTATACCAAAACTATACAATGGTGTAATAAATACACAGAATCAGTAAGAGTGTTCTCACTGTTTCTGATGGGTGAATATAAAGATTCTACATGGGTGTGGAAAGGGAAAATATGGCCCAGGTGTAGAGTAATACTATTGGACTTTGGAATTGGTAAGAATGTGATTTAGATAGGTTGCTAGATATATTGACAGATCTATCTATATATGTTTAGTTTTGTTTTTCCTATACTTAGATGTTCATATATTTGTGTCCCTGATTAAATTATAGCATATTTGAGGACGGGGCTATTTATTCATCATGTTAGCACCCACTCTGTATCTGTGGCTAATGAGGTTATACTAAAAAATATGGTAGATTTGATTGTGGACTGGGTGGATGGAAAAATGAAACAATCAACCAAAAGTTTTATCCATATGCTATTTGAGCAGATTTTTGTCCTTTAATTACTTTATTAATTCAACATATTGGTTTAGGACAAGGTACCTAGTGCTATGTAGGTGATGAAGGCATGGAGATGGGAGCACAGGGCAGGAGTAAAGAACGGTTAAGAATTCAGTCTGTCTGAACAACGGCTCCGAGCGGTGGGAATGGGAATGGAAAGGCAAACGTAAGTCACATCATGCAAGGAGCTCGGGCCTGGCCAGTGAGCTTGGACTTGATTCCCTAGGCAGCGAAGACCCATAAAGGTTACTGAGCAAGGGATGACTCTGACCATGGTATGTTTCAGGAAGATCCATCTGTTGGCAATGTGGTGAACAGATTATCAGGTTGGCTGGTGAGACAGACACACACACAGGAAGGGGGAAGGACTCTTAGGAGCTCTGATAATGACCCAGGTGAGGCATCGCTGAAGTCTGAGTGGAGAGCTGGGGATGGATGATGCTTCGGAGGTAGAATCAGCAGCAACTGGCAACTGACCGGGTTAGGGGAGCGGGGATCAAGGCAGGAATCAAGGATGGTTCTGAGTTTTACTTTTTAAAACCTGCATGACTGTTAATGCTGTTAACAGAAATAGAGAAGAAAGGAGGGAGAGCAGTATTAGTAAGGCAGATGCTGAATTTGATCTTAGATACGAGTTTGACAAGGTGGCCAAAAGTCACCTGAAATATGAGGCCAAAGCTCAGAGGAGAGGTCAGATGTGAAGATGAGATTGGATTGGTACATGACCCTTTCTGGTGTCTTTGTACATGTGTGTCAGTAAATGCTCACTTGATGGCTAAGGACATGTTTCTGTTGAGAGGCAGTGTAGTTACTGGCTAAGAGTCAGAATGCAGAATGCAGTCCTAATTCCACCCCTTAGTTTCCTTACCTATAAAATAGACAGTAATAATACCTAGGCCATAAAATATTTATACTTACTAAATGAGATAATACTTAGGAAAAGTACCCGGCACATACTGTTAACCATTATGGTATTGTTATAATTGCCACACCACCTTTTAATTCTTTCCATGAACTAGCTACATAGTGAAGACATTTTACTTTGCTCTAAATGTTTAGATGTTAGTCTAGACGTTTTACTTTGCCTACTTCTTCAATCCCATTCTAATCTCTCTTTGAGTGGCTACCAGCGGCCCTCCTTTCTGGTTCGTTCTGGTTCTGGTTCTCTTGGGGTCTTTGCACCTGTTCCCTGTACCTAGAAGGTGCTTCATTTGCCTTTTTGTTTTTACCGGTTTTATCCTAGAGGCTTCGGTTTAAATGTCACACCCCCTCCTTGACCACAGACCATAAAACAGTTACTCCTTTCACATCTTCCCCTCACCTTCGTAGCACTTAACTATAATCAGTAATTATCCTAATAGAGGCAGTCTGTTTTGTTTTGTTTTTTAATACCTAAACCCCCAACAGCTAGAAGAAAACCTGGTATATAATGGACTTTCAATAAATATTTGTTGAATCTATTAAGTGAATGCATTATAAGAAGAATGTATAATGAGAAGACAAAGTACAAATAGCAAAAAGCTCCACTATTAAAGAAATACTGGGTAAATAGAAAAATAATTTGAAACAATCAGCAAGCATCAGGAAATGAGGCAATCTAAAAACAGCTCTGAGATGCTTATTTATAAGTATTACATATAACAAGAAAACGAGATGGCAAAAGCCAGAGAAGGAGATGGTTTCAAGAAGAAAGGGGTGGCCAGCAAAATAAAATTTCTGGAGGTGAATTTGAGGACAGAAACTAAGGAATGAAACAGTACTGGTGACTTTGAGGAAGCTGTTTTAGTTGAGGGATTCGGAATACAAAGTCAAATTGCCAGGGGTTAAAGAGTAAGCAGGTGAAGAAACAGTGGCTCTCGCATGCATCTTTACGCTAAAGAGAAGCAGCCGTACCTCCTTCCATCAGGATCGGGAATGTGGAAAGAGGCCCAGACAAGAAGCAGAGAAGTTTGGGATCTGGTTCCAAAGAGAGCTCAAAATGCCACTTTGCATCTGAATTTCCTTATTTGTCTATGAGAAAAATTGCCTGCGCCATCTCAATTCCGGTAATGAGAAACAAAGGGGCTAATAGAGACATAAGTATAAGGAGTTATTATTTCTTTGTGGAAATTCTAATGAGGTGCTAATAAACAAGGACAAATCTATAGAAGGATGTCTTATTTGAAACGAAATCAAAGTAAAATTTCACTTGAGCTTAAATCAGACTGGATTTTTTTCCCACTTTGTTAAAGGCTTGCATTTACTCAACTGTAGCACTTGCCGAGGCCCGATACGAAGAGTGCTTATATTTATCGCTGACATTTTGTTGAACTTGTCCATTCTTATTAATCACTGCTTTAAAGTAAGCAGCTGGGTACTCTTAGGAAGTTGATATTCCCAGCTGACCTATCTGCAAAAATAGCGAAGCCTTGATGATCTCTTGCTGCAGCCCATCTCTACGGAGTGTGTTCATGTGGGTGTATGGATGTGTCTGTATTTTTTTTCTGGGGCCTAAAGAAGCAAATAAATCTTTGTGAAGCACTACAAACTTTATCATATTCTATCTTCTGAAAGCATGGAGGAATTAAAAACAAAAGCAGCCTCTGATCTATTTATATTCTACTTGGGAAGTGAATCGTATCTGTAGAATGAAGACTTCAGTTAAAAAGGCTGATTCAAAGGTGATTAGAAGCTCTATCTTGAAACTAATTCTTGAGATTTCTTGGTGCTAAAAGATGAAGTACTCAGTTACGTACAGATACAAAACCTACAATGTGGGCACAGTTTGGAGTTCTGCATCTAAGGTTCACAGAAAAATCTTCAGAGCGCCTGGGTGGCTCAGTCAGTTAAGCGTCTACCTTCGCTCAGGTCATGGTCCCAGGGTCCTGGGTCCTGGGATCGAGCCCCACGTTGTGTCAGGCTCCCTTCTCAGTGGGAGCCTGCTTCTCCTTCTCCCTCTGCCCCTTCCCCTCGATTCTCTCTTTCTCTCTCTCTTTCTCGTTCTCTCTCAAATAAATAAATAAAATCTTAAAAAAAAAATTCTTAACGGCCGAGGCCCAGGAGTGTATAGAATATCCTATATTACTAGGATATTCTAATAGTTATTCTAATGGTTCCCTAGGCAATGTAAACATAAATATGTGTGTCCAAAAATTTAGAATTTGGTGGCTAAATGATCCAAACCATCAATTTACAATGAGTCTATTTGGTTTTTTAAGAAAGAAAGCTGATGTTTTTCCATAGGGTCCCTTTCACTTGTTTCACTTGTTAGTGTTTCTATTCTTTCTTTTGTCTCCTTAATCATTTCATTTATTTTATAGTCTTTTTCCATCTTTTTTTATAGTTCTCTCAGGTCCTGTTCATTAGGGATTAATTCTCTTATTTGTTCTACTCACCACCATATCCCTCTAAATAGAGTTTAAGACCCATGCCACGAGGTTTTTTTTGTATTTTTTTTTATAATGATTTTTTATTTTATTATGTTAGTCACCATACAGTACATCCCTGGTTTCCGATGTAAGGCTCAATGATTCATTAGTTGTGTATAACACCCAGTGCACTATGCAATACGTGCCCTCCTTACTACCCATCACCAGCCTATCCCATTCCCCCACCCCCCTCCCCTCTGTGGCCCTCAGTTTGTTTCTCATAGTCCATAGTCTCTCATGTTTCATTCCCCCTTCTGATTACTCCCCCTTTCTTTATCCCTTTCTTCCCCTACTGATCATCCTAGTTCTTATGTTCCATAGATGAGAGAAATCATATGATAGTTGTCTTTCTCTGCTTGACTTATTTCACTTAGCATTATCTCCTCCAGTGCCATCCGTGTTGTAGCAAATGTTGAGAACTCGTTCTTTCTGATAGCTGAGTAATATTCCATTGTATATATGGACCACAACTTCTTAATCCAGTCATCTGTTGAAGGGCATCTCGGCTCCCTCCACAATTTAGCTATTGTGGACATTGCTGCTATGAACATTGGGGTGCATATGGCCCTTCTCTTTACTACGTCTGTATCTTTGGGGTAAACACCCAGTAGTGCAATGGCTGGATCATAGGGTAGCTCAATTTTTAACTTTCTAAGGGACCTCCACACTGTTTTCCAGAGCATGCCACGAGTTTTTATTTGGACTATTTTCGTTGTCTTTCAGAACTACATATTTTGTGATTTCCATTGTGATTTCCTCTTCTAACTCATGAGCTATTCAGAAATTTATTTGTCAGCCTCCAAACACAGGGCTTGGGTGTTTTTAACTACCTTTCTAGTGTTGGTTTCTAATCAAATTCATTGCAGGTAAAGACCAGAGTCTGTATGATATAGATGCAGAGAAATTTGTTGAGATTTTGATTGTGAACTTGTATATGGCCAATTTCCATAAATATTCTATATGCACTGAATATCTTTTTGGATAGATTGTTCATCAATTCTTTTTGGTTCAAAGCTTTCATACACTTACTAATTTTTTACCTCCTGGGTCTACCAGCTTCTAAAAGTGGTATGTTAAAATCTCCTACTATAATTGAAGATTTGTCCAATCTGTCCTAATAAGTTTTGGCTTTACAGATTTCAGGGTTACGCAGTTAGGTGCACTTAAGCTGTATCTCTGCTGGACTATTACTATGTACTGTCACTCTATAGTGCTACTCTTGCTTTATGCCTTAAAGTTTACATTGTCTAGTGTTAGCGTAGATAGCAGCTTTGCTTGAATAGGACTGCCTGGTTTGTTTATTTCCATTCTCTTATTTGGAAAATTTCTTTGTGTTTTGTTTCAGCAACAGCTCCTCCTCGGGGCGCCTGGGTGGCTCAGTTGTTAAGCGTCTGCCTTCAGCCCAGGTCATGATCTCAGCTTTCTGGGATCCAGCTCTACATCGGGCTCCCTGCTCAGTGGGAAGCCTGCTTCTCCCTCTCCCACTCCCCCTGCTTGTGCTCCCTCTCTCGCTGCCTCTCTCTCTGTCAAATAAATAAAATCTCTAAAAAAAAAAAAAAGAGAGAAAAAGAAAGAAAGAAAGAGAAAGAAAGAAAGAAAAGAAAAAGAAAAGAAAAGAAAAGAAAAGAAAAGAAAAGAGTTCCTCTAAGAAGACTGCTGCTAGATTTAAAAAAAAAAAAATCCACTGAGGATTTTGACTGGGTGGCTCAGTCAGTTAAGCGTCCGACTCTTGATTTCGGCTTAGGTCATGATCTCAGAGTCGTGGGACTGAGTCCTATGCTGACCTCTGTGCTCAGTGGGGAATTTGCTTGAGATTCTCCCTCTCCCTCTCCCTCTGCCCCTTCCCCCCCCAAAATAAAGAAATCTTTTTTAAAAATCCAATGTGATAATTTGTCTTTTACTAGACTGAATTAATCAAGTTCTATTTATTGTAATTATTTTTACATTTGGGCTTATTTTTACCATATTGTCTCTTTGCTCCTTTTCCTTTTTTCCCTGCCTTCTTTTGGATTTAAAATTTTTCTGTGATCCTCTTTTATTTCCCCTCGGCTGCTTTGGGAATCTCAAGATTGCATTCCTATTTATTTAGTACTCACTTGGAAATTTTACCATGCATTTCCTAGCAAAGAGCACACTTCTCAGTATTTCTCTCTCTCTCCTCTTGAACACTTAGCATGCTTTTGCTCCCTCCCCACCCTTGCCCCAGCTAAATCTTTTAATAGCTAAATTTAGTTTTACTTCTTTTTTAAATTAAAAGAAAAGGCTCATTTAAAAGTAATCCATAGTTAATGATGCTGACATATTTTACCTACGTCTATGTCTGCTCTTGATTCTTCCACTGCCACTTGCCCTGTGTTCACTTTTCTTTTGGCTAAAGTACCTAGTGAGGGGCGGAACTGGGATTCAAATGTATGTTTGCCTCCAAACTCCTTGCTCTCTATCGCCACAAATTAACTGGCCACAGACATGGAGAAAGGCATTCTGTGTGTGCAGGGCAGGGGGTGGAGCCCAAAGAGAAGAGGCAGATGGAGAGGAAGAGGGCAAGTGGAGGCGGCTTGAGAGATGTCACAACAGTGCTGATACTATACCCAGGAAGACAGCATTCCTCCATCAGGAAAGCCAATACAACAAACTCATGAGACATGAAAAGGGTGTATAAACACAGGACATAAACAGACACAGGGGATCCAGGGTGCAGTAGTAAGTCAAGGCTTAGGCCGGAAGGGGAAGGAGCAGCCACACCCATTTAGGACCAGTGTAGGAAGGGCAGTGGGATTCCAGGCACCTAGGTACAGTGCCTAACACAGAACAAGTACTCAAGAATGTTTATGGAAGCGAAGACATGAAAGCAAGGAAGAAGACAGAGGATATGCAATGGAAAAGGGAAGGGAGGAAAAAGAAGAACGAGAAAAGGAAGAAAGTAATAGGAAGAAAATAAAAAGGAAATAAAAGAGTAGAAGAAAGTAAATGAAATACAGGTTCTTATTTTTTAAATGTTAAAATGTTATAAGGATTTGTACATTTGTAAATGGGCAAAAAAAAAATTCACATCAAACTGTTCACGTCTACGTAGGATTAGAGGGTGAGCGACTCGCACTTCCTTTTGTGCACATCAGCATATTTAAGGTTTTTCCAGCGAGCGTGTACTGTTTGAAAATTAAGATTTACAAGTTAAAACTCAGCAAGAGCAAAGAGGAAATGGACAGAGAACAAGGAAGCAGCAGCTGGTGTGGCCTGTGGGGAAGCACACTCAGGTGAGCCCATCCTCGCTATGCCTCATGGGGCTGCCTCAGCGCCTCCCTGTCAGCCTCTAGGGACAGACGGCCTTCCCGCCATCTTGAGCCCAAGAAGGGAGAAGGGAGAAGGGAGAAGGGAGAGAAGTCCCGTAGGCATCAAAATTCAGGCGGCCCTGGAATTGCTGGAGCCTGCATTCTCCCCGGCTCCCTGACTCCCTTCCAGAAGACTCAAACCCTCACCTACTGGTCTCACTTCGGCCGCAGCAGAGCAACCTTCTCAGAATATTATAAGCCATGTATCCGTACAAGAAAGACACACACATACAGTAGCAAAAAGACTCTTCCTTCACAGACTGTGCTCATGAAAATGGAGGAAATGCTTCTCTCCTTTCTCATCTTTCATGGTTTTCTCATTCCTCTAAGACTGACAGAAGTTCAACTCCTTGAAGGAAAGAGNGATAGGCAAGTCCAGTCCGTCCCTTATGACCTAGAACCACTGCATGTAATCCTAGTTTTATCTGTGTAAGAGCCTTTGTCTTGTCCACAAAAATGAATTCCTACATGGAGCGGGTGTGGTTTTTTATCACTCCAGAGATACAGTTAAAAAGGTGACAAACCAAGAGCTGTTAGTTCCTGTACAGGGTTTGTCAACCTCACCACTACTGCCGTGTGGGGTCAGACAGTTCTCCGTTGTAGGGCTGCCCTGTGCAGTGTGGGACGTTCAGCAGCAGCCCTGGCCCCTGCCCCCTAGATGTCTGCAGCACATACACAACCCAGTTGTGACCAAAAATGCCTCCAAACACTAAATCGTTAAATGTACCCTGAGGGCCAAAATTTCTCATGGTTGAGAACCACCGATGGAGCTCCAAGTTGCAAAAATGGGTTAGTCTATCTTTCTGACAAAAGACATAGGTTTTTTGCACACACACAGGTATTTTGGGTTTTAATATGTGTCAAACCACCTTTTGGAACGAATTCATTTGCAATGCCTACGGCAAGGCAGAGAAAAGCTAATGACAGGCACAACTGTATTCCAAAGCTTCACGCCATACTATGAAACAGGCAACATAAACAACACTAAAATCACATTTATATTCAGCAAAGATGAAAATATAAACAATTAGATGTGTGCCAGGACCCTAATTTACAGATATCTCCCTTATTTTCTAGAGCTTCAGATAACCCTCTTAGCAGAGTTCAGAGCTGAGAGCACCCAAAGATTGACTCTAATCTAGTTATCTACCTGGGGAAAAACACTTATCATACCATATACTAGGATACTGTATCACCACACTTAATAACTACAATTCAGTACCATGGTTGAAGAAGAAAGAATGCCAGCAGGCTGCCTGGACTAACAATGTTAAAATGCTGAATATACGGGGTTCTGAGAAAGTCAACTGGCATCTTTCCACTGCATTCCAAAGAAGGAATGAGAAGAATTCTTTGGTGAAACCAGGACCAAACCGTCACTTACAGTGATGTTAATACCAGAGACTCCAGAGCCCCCTATAATCTTGATATTCACTTGGTAATATGAGTGGTAATGATTCAGGAGGAAAATAAAGCTAAAATGTATTTTGAGGGGGGCTGTGACCACTCACTGATTAAGTTAGCATTTGTATCCACTGGCCAGAGATTTTGCTTCAAATTTAAGGAATGGAACACTGTCCTTTTTTACACATACATAATGGTTTTCATCGAAAAAAACCTTACAGCTGTATTTTACTTTATATTCCATTTTCAATACAGACAGTTGGAATGAATACATTTAAAATGTATTTGAATGACCAAAGGATAAAAACCTCTTTTGTTTCTGGCTCAGAATAGTTCAATTTGTCATTACGGGGGGAAAAAAATGAATTAACACTTAAAAAATAGGTTAATGGAATTAGAAATTCGTCTTCCTGTTTTATGTTGCCCTCTCTCTTCCAGTCCACTTGGCAGAAGAATTTTCAAATGCAATTCCCCTGAAAGCCAGAGATTTAAGAGGCTGACGGGCAGTTAGTACTCTTGTTACGGGGCCGACGCTATTCAGTCTCTCTCTTTAAAAAGTCTTATTGTTGTTGTTGCTGCGCAATTTCCTGACTTTAAAGGGGGGTGTAAAAATCAAGTGACATGGTAACTAGAAGAGAAGAGCAAGCTGGGCTGATTTCTGCAGCCATTCCCTAAGGACTGCTCTCCTCTTTCTAGATTCAAAAATCAAACAAAACCATTCTTCTGTATTTCTAACGAAAAAAATGAGCACCAACTTCTGAAATTTGTGCGAAGCCGAATGAACTCATGACTGTGTTACGAAATCGTGTAACAGACTTTGATCAGCATGCGAGTCGGCCAACACAAATATGCCACAGTAATATCACCGTGTAAGCAAACCTGCGTGGCCCAGGGAAGAGGTGCCAAGACATAAAAGATGTCAAAGCATTAGTGTATTTGAAGAAAAGCCAGACGCCTTTCCTACTCCCAGAAATGGCACTCTTTCCACTCTTGGCACACATGCATACATCCCCTATGCACAAAGAAATCTTACAAAGGTATTCTTATTCTTTGGCGAAGCTACTTAAAAATTAATGAACAAGAAATTAAAGAGAAGCCGCTGTAATCAAGTTTGAAGACCCTCACTGAAAAACAATTACAATGAAACCATTCACACTCCCAGAGAATTCAACATGTTCCAAGGGATATTTCGCAATATCATTTTTTTAAGCAAAGTCTTCTTCTTCTTATTAAGGCTTAAACATTGTAGTTTTATTTACATTAAAAAATATATATTTACTAGGGTAAGAGCTTTCTTTACCTTCTAAGGGAAAGAACTCTGTGACTTGAAGTAACACATCGAATACTTAGACTTTCCTTCAAACATATTTGCCTGCTTCATCTTTCAACTAAGAGGATTGGTTTTCAACTATATAGAATGGACAGAAAATTGTGGTGAAACGGTAGTATTAATTCATTCTTGGAATTTAACCAGTCAGACCTCAGAGACAGGTAGTTCTTTGTACAGAACTGGAAAAATACCAACAGTTTGTGAATGTGTTCACTGCTTTCCCGCTGTCCTCCCCTCCTCTCAAAATTATATTTGTAATCTCACAGAAGCAAAAGCAACTACCTCCATGCTTATCCTGAATGAGAGATCCTTTTTTAAAGAAAGAAAAAGGACTTCCTAGTTTCAGATATTTCATCAAACAAAACCTCAACGAACTCTGAGAGACAACTTGAGGACTCTCACTAAGAAAAGTCCCCTCTGTGGCGGCTAGCTCGGCACACTCGGCAGCCTTGAACTGTGCGGATGTTGAATCAGCTCTTGGGGACACTGGGGAAGAGAGAAGTAGACATTCCACAGCTGCCTGCCCCAGCCTCCTTCCCAGGGGCACAGGTGCAGGCTCTATCGAGCTCAATCACTTCGTACAGCAACTGGGATCCAGGCAGGGGCAAGGAATCCAGGAGCAGCTTAGATTTCTTCAGCAAGAAGTAAGACCACTTAAAGAGTAACCAGTTATTTCCAACAATTATGTGGCCCCGGGCCAAAAAAAGGGACGAAGTAGAACATCTGTGGTGATGGAAAATAAAAGATGTTTCATATTTTTAAGATTTCAAGCTACTTAACGGAGATCTTCCTTGCACCTTTGTTAGGAAGAAGACTATGAATATTCGATCTTTATTCCTGACCAATATTCCTTTGGGGGGTGGAGGAGCAGTGGTGGAGAGAGGATGGTCAAGTTGAAGAAACAGAACTTAATTAATAGTCAGTTTAACAACTGTAAGGTAACCCATTCACCGCAGGGTTTTAAAGGGATAAAAGGTGTATGACAGTAATATGTTCAAAGGCACGACTTTCTCCCATTTTACATCGGTATACATTCTCGCAAGCTCTTTCGAACATTTTTAAAACTAAAATATATGTGTTAACAATAGGGTGTGACTAAGAACAAGCAGTCAGAAAATATTCTTCCCGACTTGAGGTAACTAATGTTATGGCAGATGCCATTTCCCTAGGATCAATCAAAAAGAAGGAGCTATAAACATATAGTTCCATTAAAATAATAAAAAGGTACAGATTACGATTCCCCACAAAATTATGCTTTTAGACTAATCATCTTCTAGGGTAGTAAAAAAATTATGTAGATGCATACCTGAGTAGTTTTTGTAGCACTTGCATTTATAATACCATTACAATCATTCATTCTTACTTGATCAGAAAACCATTCTTATACTCTCATATAAGCACTTGCGAGAATTTATTGGCTACAATAATGAAAACAATAATGATGATGTTACAATTTATTGTGGCCTTGTCATGATTCAAGCACTGTGCTGAGAGCTCATTCCCCTCACCATGATATATCCCCATTTTACTGATGGAAAAACAAAGAATTTTAATAGATGAAAATGAGGAATTATAGATGAAGGAAAAGACAGCTCTTTAGGTCACTGAGCTGGTAAATGGGACAGCAGAATTTAAACCTTGTGACTCTAAAATCCATGTGCTAGTTATTATTATGCTCTACTGACTTCACTGAAAATGATATTTGTATGTTAATTTGGAACATTTGAGTATTTAGAAATCAATTTTAAAGGTTTACACTATGTTTGTTAAATCATTCTACTCAGGGGCCCCTGGATGGCTCCGTCAGTTAAGCGTCTGCCTTTGGCTCGGGTATGATCTCGGAGTCCCAGGATTGAGCCCTGCATCAGGCTCCCTGTTCAGTGGGGAGTCTGCTTCTCCCTCTGGCCCTCACCCAGCTCATGCTCTCTCTCTCTCAAATAAATAAATAAAATCTTTTAAAAAACCATTCTATTCAGAGAAAAACTTCTCTGCATGAGATGCTGGTTAAATCTCACATTGCTCATAATCCCTTTTTCTTCTCTAACTATTGATTTTTTAAGAGACAGAAAAAAGCTCATTTCAACCTATAGTATTAGTAATGCAATGATTCTCTGAATGTGTTCATATTCTAGGTATCCTAAGTTCCTGATACCTATTGTTTTAGCCTGACCCTCAAAAATACAAGTAATTAACAGACAATTAATTTTATGTTATATAACAGACACTGAGGCATATAAACACCAAACAATGTCTGAAAATGTAGAATAAGAAAACGTATTCATATTGATGATAAAATGTCAGGAGAGAAAACTTGAAGCCTCAAAAGGCCTTTGTTTATGATGCAACAATATTCCTGCAAGACAATGCAATACACCACAGCAAAGAGGAATATATGAGGCAGAAGCTGTTGACATATGGGGTGTGCACAGAACTTCTGGTTAATGGAAGTTCCAAGATATATAAATAAAAAATGATGTGTGAGTTGGTGGAAAAAACTGTAAGGCAAGTCAATGTTTTAATTAAAAAATTATGTAGCATAAACAATGCTAATGAGCCAAAAGTCCCATGAGATCAGGACTGTATCTGCTCCATTTTAACATTCCACTCACTTTTCATAAGCGTACATCCACTCACTTGAAATACCTCAAGCAGAACCCTTTTCATAAAATAGAGTTTTGAGGATGTTCTTTGTCCTTGTTTTTAATAGCTCACCATTTCCACTCAAGTTGTCAACTTGATGATATATGACATTAAGGGGGGGAAAAAGCCCTAAAAATCCTTAAATGAATCAGCAGATGATAGATACCTGGAAGTTCCTCATAAATTTCATCATCAGTCGGTTGGCTGCCTGCTGGTGGGCTGCCGGCCGGTAGAGGATGGTCAACATCATCATATAATTCTCCTCTTTCATCATCATCTTCTGGAATAACATCAGATCCCATGTCTGAAAGATACGGTGCACAAGGCCAGGTTTTAAGAATGCTAAAGAGGTTTTCAAAACCCTATTTTCTAGACTAAGGCAGCCCTACAGAGTCACAATATTATTACATGCTAGATCCTTAACTTGAAGCATTTTCAAAAGCTGATTATTACATAAATATGTGAATTGCAAAGTTGCCAGTTGGTACTTACAGAGAAAAACACTTTTATAAATCTGAAGTGAACAGGCTGCATTAGTACTAGCCGTGTGCCCTTGGTCGTTCTCATAGGAGTCAGTAACCTTTCGTATATGAAAATCCAAATTCATTCAGTTATTTGAGATCTAAAGATTGCAATGACTAGTTCAATCGACTGCTCTTACCTTGTAATACAAATTTCAGCTGCTGTACCCATTCTTCAGCATCTTTGGGAGAAGCGGCTGTGAACTAATAAAAAAATAAACAATAATAAGAAAACTCACCACAGTGGAAATGAAAGGGATGCCGCATTCTTATCACTTCTTTAAGACCATTAGTAATTCTTTTCATGTCTAGTGCTACTTTTCTTGCAAGGATGCTTCTTATAATGTACAGTTAATTTTGACAAATTTACGTAATTGAAGCAGAGGATGATGGATTTGAAACTCTGATCAGCAGCTGGCAGCTGTGCAGGAAAAAAACCTGCTTCTCTTCATCAATGTCAAAGACAGAACTGATGAACAAAATTTGCCCTTGACAATTAGAAGACACCCATGAATTTCTTTAGACTGCCGGGTACAGTTTTCTTAAAAATGTTCTTGTCAGATTCCAACACACTACCTGACAACTTAATTAACTGGCTTTCAACTGCAATCTCAGATATTTAAAACTTATTAAACATACATTCCATATTGATGCTAGCTGATAGGTCTTGAATCACAGAGTGGATATGTGCCTTTACCTTCATTTTCTCCCACAACCCTAAGCAATACAATACGCGTTAACACGCTGATATTTTTCTTTTGATAATTTTACTCTTTCTGCTATGTAATTCTTTTAAGAAACCACTCAGTGCTAATAAAATAGATATAAAATGCAACATGTGAAGTAGTTGATAAATTACATATTCGCTTGTTCTCTTTCAAGAAGATATCACTTGAACTGATCTGAAAATTTTTTAATGTATTTCTTCTTATATGAATGTTCACTGCATTAAATCAGTATCTTTTATTATTACTAACACGTCAGGGAGAGTTGTTTTAACAAAATGTTAATGTCTTTATAAATGAAATCAGAACATTTTATCAACTTAATTTCAAAACAACACAAAAACTCCAACCTGATAGATACGTTTATCAGGAGCAGAGATTTCGAAACAGCAATCTTTCTTTCCATCCTTCCTGAGAGTGTTATTCATTCTGACGTCGTAACCATCTATTGCAAATTCACCTTTCTGTTGCTTGTCTATGGAGGATAAAACAAAAGTTAGAATTTCATTTATTGCAGTGAATATAAATGCCCAGTTGATTATTTTTTATTTAGAGTTTCTCTGTCAATTCATAGAAAGGGTATTTTTTTGGTCATATTGTTTTCATAGTATTCAATAAGTTTAAATAATGTTTCTAGATATCACTTCTAATTCTAAAACTACAGAAGTATTTGGGATGCTTGGGTTCACAAAGGGTATCTTAGGGAATGAGAGGAAGAGGTCCGCAGATAGCCTTATTCAGAAGGAAGTGTGGAAATAGGACACTTTCTTGTAGGGAAAATCCAAGAACCAGGACTCAGAACCTGCTAAACAAACCCACTCCAAATCCACGGCTCTCTCAGATTCATAAGCCAGTGGGAAAACCTGGAGCCAAAAACCCAGTGGGCTTTTTCACCACCATCCCTTCTCAGTACTGCCTTCTAACACCCCACCTTCGAAAAGGTCTCTAAAGCACAGCTCTTCTTCTAAAAAATATTTCCCTAAATTGGTATAAACTGAACTGTAAATTTAAAAAGCAAAGCCAAGCAAAACTACTAATTATAAAAAGCTGTGAGGGGAAAACAAAAAGCATTTGGATGGAAAGGAGAGGTAAAGCGAGCATGGAAGGAAGCATTAGTTGCTGAAACAAAACCGAAGAAAAGCAGGCTTCTTAGCCAGTGAACGGGACAGGTAAGCTAGTAAAGCATGTCTGAATCCCACAGGAGCAGGAGGCAAAAGGAAAGACAACTTGAGCTTTAGTCAGATATTATTTTAAAGACAAATAAAGTAGGAATACAACAAAGGATTTAATACTCGGAAATGGAAATAAAATTAGTCTGCTTTCTGACTCCACCCAGTTATACCATTTTGCACCGCTATAGGTTTACCTCCTAGGTTAACTCACAACTTCAAGATCATGAGTAAGGGCAACTGTCTCTTTTACTGAGCTCGGGGGAAATCTAGAAATGCTTCCTATCATGGGGTGGAAGGCTCTCTCAGCTCCGTGACCCAATAAAACATTTATCTCCTTTTCTTAAAAATACACTAATTTAATGGCTGAAGTAACATACATTTTTAAAAAGTTATTGAGGGACACTTGGGTGTCGGTTAAGCATCTGCGGGTCATGATCCCAGGCTCCTGGGATCGAGCCCCACATGGGGCTCCCTGCTCAGTGGGGAGTCTGCTTCTCCCTTTGCTTGTGCTTGCGCCCTCTCTCTCTCTCACAAGTACATAAATAAAATCTTGAAAAAAAAAAAGATTTATTCTTTTTTTTTAAAACAAGAGAAAAAATATTTGAGTTAGAAATTCCTGACTTGGGGCACCTGGGTGGCGCAGTCCTTAAGCGTCTGCCTTCAGCTCAGGGCGTGATCCCGGCGTTCTGGGATCGAGCCCCACATTAGGCTCCTCCGCTATGAGCCTGCTTCTTCCTCTCCCACTCGCCCTGCTTGTGTTCCCTCTCTCGCTGGCTGGCTATCTCTGTCAAATAATAAAAAAAAAAATTCTTGACTTAAATCTGAACATTCTAAGTCCTAATTTATATCTCTCCATGATCTAAAAATTAAAAGTCTGCCTTATGGAAAAAGTCTACAGTGTACTCTATGATGTTCAGAAAAAAACAAAACTTAGAGCAGCATTTCCCAGTGTGTTTTATGGGATATTAACAGGTTTCTATGATCAAATAAGTTTGGGAAATACTGAATTAAAAAGAGCTAACCAGATTTTGTTAATCCAGGCCTTCTTGAGGCCCTTAATATATTTACATGTTGATTACATTTCTATGAGAAAGACAGTGAACAGCATTTACCAACATGATATCTCCATGGAACCCTTTTTTCATAGAACATTCTATGGAACTGGTACTCCCAGAACATGTTTTGCAAAATATCTAACTAGAAAAATACTACTGGGGAAAAGTATTAAAAGAATAAATGGCTAAGTATTGTTGCTTAACCCTACATTCTCAAAAATGACTAAGTCATTCATCCACTCATGGAACAAATCTATATCGAGCATTTAAAACAAGCAAGGGAGCATTACAGGTACGGTGAGACAAACTCTAGTAACACCTTATCACATTTCCCACCTTCCCACTGCAACACACACACACATACACACAGGATACAAATTTAAGTGTTCCAGGAATATTACTCAGTGATCCACTAGACTGCCAAAAGATTTCATTTTCATTACAAAAAATGGAAATAGTCGAAGGCCAAACAGTAAAGCCACGCAGAACAATTTTGAGAGATTTCTTTAAACATTCCAAGAAAAAAAGGATATTTAAAGACCAGATGAAAGACAGTGGCTCCCTTGCTGCAAAAGGGCTCAATTGCTCTAATCACTTGGTCCATCTCATCTAAAGCCCATGCTTTCTGTCTTTACTCTGGGTCTGAAATTCTTGGCAATATAACATCAGAGGGAATGGAAATGCATAAGGAGTGGTTTACATCTGGAGATGTAGAACTGGCGCTCTACAAAGACTGAGCTGGAAGAACTGCAGGGAGCAGGGAACTTTCTTGGGTGAGATTATCTAGAACTGAGACAACCAGGCAGCCAAACGAGGTGACCTCTCCTCAGACTAGCAGATCCACTTTAGACAAAACCCCCAGAAATACGCTGTAGGGCCATGTACCAGATCTTCTGTTAGAGTCTAAGAGGAGAACATGAGCAGCCTGTAGTCAGATGAACCAGAGAGAGGCCACAAATCCAATCGGGTAAGTGTCCCGATTAGAGTCAAGGAAACATAACATCCAAACATAAGTAAAAGAGGAAAAGCAAACAAAGGAACACAGGTGCCACAAAAATACTATGTGATACAAAAACATAGCATTCAAGATGTAAAAAGCAAGAGCAAAGTGGGAGAGGGGGCGCCTGGGTGGCATAGCGGTTAAGCGTCTGCCTTCGGCTCAGGGCGTGATCCCGGTGTTCTGGGATCGAGCCCCACGTCAGGCTCCTCCGCTGGGAGCCTGCTTCTTCCTCTCCCACTCCCCCTGCTTGTGTTCCCTCTCTCGCTGGCTGTAATAAAATCTTTAAAAAAAAAAAAAAAAGAGCAAAGTGGGAGAAACAGATATAAACAACTGTTCTGCATCCTTTATAAAGTAAAAAAAAAAATCTAAAAGGTGGAAGATAAAACAATGTAATATAAAATAAAAAGAGAGATGGCTGAGACAGAAATTGGAATGCAGCTGGTAAAATATGGAGAAAATACTGTATAAGGAAAAATGAAAATGCAGCAGCAAAACAAATGATTTAGTAAGTGACAAAAAGTTGAAAATTTTGAACATTGTTGAAAAATCAGATCAGATATACCTAAAACTTTCTACCCCAGTAGGCAGGAAAAGGAAGACTAAAGGGGAAGAGAAACAAAAGAGGAATGTGATGGATATGGAAGACTGACAAAAAATAAAACATAAGAAAAAAATGGGTGTTCCAGAAGAGTAACAAATAATACAGAGCCAATAACCAAAGATATAACACAAGAAAACCTCATTCAGCCAAAGAAAGACCTAGGTCTACAAAACAAAAGGTGGTATTTTCTAACCAAGTAAAACTAGTAGTAAAGAGAAAATAATACCTACATCTATTCAGCTGATAGTTGAATATTTGGGAATAATAATTATATATGCATCCAAGTGAGGGTAGAAGTATGGGACCAGAAGCGTTGAAGAGAATGGAAGGAAATTCATAACTCTTTCTCAATAGCTTTTGCAAGTGCATGGCCATAAAGTAGCCACATTTCTTATTAGCCAATGTGGGACAGAAAGTTCAAGACATGAAATGGGTGTAGACACAGCTTTGATAAGACTCTGCTCTTCTCTCTTCACATTAGCATCTCCTCCAGATAGAGAGAAAGGAGAAAATCATAGCATTATATGACACTCCATAATAATTTATATATTAGTTAATTCCACAGTGCCTTCTAGGATAGTTTCAAGGATACTTGTTGGCTTGAGACAGACTGTTAAAAAAAAAATAGTAACATGCCAATCAAATGGGAAATAAAGTCATATAAGTTGATTTATCCGAAACTGAAAAAGATAAATAAACATTGCATCTAAGGGAACTTCCCAAACAGCAGAAGCTTATTCCTTTAAGCGCCAAACACCTGTAAAATGTTAGTCGTTATAAGAGAAATCTTTCTGAAAGATATACTTCCCTGATTTCTCAATTCTCTTAAACATAATATAACATTTTCTTGATGATTTAGTAGTATTAATTTGAGTATTTAGCTTTTATATTATAACACATTGATGCCCTCAGGATTTTTGAAGTGTTTGTCCCTCTATTAAATTTCCCTCAGCTTCTATTTCACACTTTAACCTTGCCTATATCATGCTGTTCGAATTTAATGTCTACAGAACTGAAGTCTGCCCAGGAGAAACTAGATAATAAAATCTATTAAATCAGTAACTTAATTTTACACAATTCTAATTCGGTAGGTTCACGGTAAAAAAAGAACTGGCTCTAATCTCTTACAAAACAAAACGCATGAGGTTAATGATAGCTATTTCCTTCTACCAAAGACAACTCACATTTCCTGAGCACCTTCTGTAGGCCCAGAAATTTAATAACATATCTCATATATACCATGAAATAATTCTAAGAGAAAGAAGGTATTTATTACATCCCCAGCACTGATGGAAAAATAAACCTTAAAACAACAACTTTGCTCATGGCCACATAACCAGTAGATTGTAAAAGCCAGAACCCTAGCATAAGTGATTCCAAAGCCTTGCTTTTTTTCAACCATTTCACCCTATCTCCTGGGAAGACGTTTCTCAAAGTATATTTCAAGAATCACCAACTACGTTAGATCTTGCGTGCCAATTAAAGATACAGAAATGGCTACTACTTTGCACTTACTGTATGGAAATCTCCGGGGGTGGCTCCAGCAAACCAAAGTTTTGGCAAGCACCCCAGGTGATTTTGATACATACTAATGTTTGAAAAACCACTGTTCTAGAACATGCAATTTATGAAATCTTGGTAGAGATGAATGTTATCTTGCATTTCCTCCTGCAACTTGGGTCCAACTTTCTCAGCTTGCTTTATGGGCTCCTCAACCTTTGCCTATTGCTTAAACAGCCATGATGCATTATGTTCTAAATCTTCCTCTCTTCCTGCTTTACAGTTTTCTCTGGGCAACCTCACCCAATCCTACGGATTAAACTTCTATCAATATCTTGTGATTCATAATTCCATATTTTTAATCCAGCTTCAGGATTTTATATCCAAATTTTCATTTGCTCACTATACATGTTTCACTTCTTTAATGTCTTATGGGCACAATAAATATAACACTCCCACAATGGAGATCATCTTATTCCCACTCCCACAACACTTGTGATCTTTCTTGTGTCTTCCCTCTCAATCAATGGCACCTCCATTAACTGAGGGCTCCAAACCAGAAAACTGAGGATCATTCCTGATCTCTTCCTTTTTCTTCATCAACCGCTCCTACGTTCTCTTCCTCCATCCTACTGCCATCTATTTTTCCAATCAGTCCTATTTTTCTTGCAAATACGCTTGCTTTTTCTCCTTTTCACTGGCTCTCAGAAAATATGCTTAAAACACCAACCACTCTCCTATCATTTCCAAGATAGTAAATAAATAATTCCAACTACATATAGCAACTAAATAATTCCAGATCATCTAGTATCCTGATATGTCATGGGCATTTGTCATTTGAAGATCCCAAGCAACTTTCCTATTTTAGTCCTGAGATTGCTGGGGAGCAGAGCAAGCTTCCCACCACAGAAGCTGGAGGAAGGCAGATTTACCAGTCAATCAGATGCTCTGGACTGGAACCTAAATCCAAACTGATTAACAAAAGAATCAGGGGAGAGCTCTGGCGCCATTCCTGTGTCAGTGGCATTCACTGACTGGTGGCAGAACACAAAGCCGGGGCCAGCAGTGTGTCCCAATTAGACTCTCCTTGGGGGCAGAGACTGGGCCGAAGTTCTAGCTACCTTACCTCCCTTAGACCATGCTTGCTTTCTGAGCCTGGTTGTTTAGCCTTCACATCAATTCTGCCTGAGAGCCAATATTCCCCCAATAATTTCCTTTTCTGCAGAGTCAAACAAAGTTGGTTTCTGTTGTTTGTACCAAGAAAGCTGAATTGGAACAAATGGCTAGCAAACAAAAAGATAAGTAATGCATTCAGTAATTCTTGGTAGGGGCGCCTGGGTGACTCAGTCAGTTAAGTGTCTGCCTTCAGCTCAGGTCATGATCCCAGGGTCCTGGGATCGAGCCCCATGTCTGTCTCCCGGCTCAGTGGGGAGCCTGCTTCTCCCTCTCCCTCTCCCGCTTGTGCTCTCTCACTTGCTCACTCGCTCACTCCTTCTCTCAAATGAATAAATAAATCTTTTTTTTTTAAGATTTTATTTATTTATTCGACAGAGACAGCCAGCGAGAGAGGGAACACAAGCAAGGGGAGTGGGAGAGGAAGAAGCAGGCTCACAGCGGAGGAGCCTGATGTGGGGCTCAATCCCACAACGCCAGGATCACGCCCTGAGCCGAAGGCAGACGCTTAACCGCTGTGCCACCCAGGCGCCCCGAATAAATAAAATCTTTAAAAAATGTGGTTTTTTTTGGTAACATCTGCTTCTTATATTTAAGAAGGCCTTTCTCCTTGGTGAATAACTCTTGTTATTTCCATAAGTATTAATGCTTATTAGTAGGAAAAAGGAAAATATGCCCCTTAATTCTAAGCCTTCCCATTAAACTTCATCAAGCTGATTAACAACTTGCTCTAGGCCTTCAGGTAAAGACATATGAACATTCTTCCTTGTTTGTGCAGCTCACAGAAACACAGATGCCAATGCTAATTCAGCCACTTGAAATATACTTCTGGTGTTTTGAGTTATACTGCGAGGAAATATCAAATTATTACTATTTTAAGTGAAAAATACTATATGCTATATATATATATTTGTTACTTGAGGGCCCCAAGAGGCTCTGAGTAATAAACACAGGCAATATTTATGAGTCTAAAGGGAAACACTTTAGTTAGAATTAACAGTGTGGCTCATATGGTCTGATAGCAGGAAATTTTAGGTATTTCCAAAACCTTTTTTCCCCCTTTAAAATAGAAGTACAGTGCAAGCATAAAAATCAAATGGTGTTTGTACATATTTTCAACCACAGGTATACACTTGGTTAAAAAAACAAGGTAGATGAGATAACAGTGAATGAAGAATAAATAAATTACAGGCATTTTTGTAGAATGGGAATTTAAAGCCCTGTTTCTACTTCTTTTGGCCATATCTACTGTTTTCCTCTAAAGCTGAAAATCAGATCATTACGATAGGGTCTGTTGGACTAACATAACATATTGTTATGCTATTGTTAAGATAAACATTACACAAAGAGGGTCTTACTATCCTATACATATGATCTTCTTGGAGCCTCCTACGATAATTAGAGAACAAATGGCACTGCTGCTATTCATGCAAATGACGGGCTAAAAGCATGTGCGAGAACGTGCGAGAACCCGCAGCTCCCTCATGAGCGTAAGGTGCTAAACAACCTCCCAGACTCTCAGCTTCAGCACACATTCTGCCTCCAGTCTCACCTTCTCCTGATAATTGTCAGCATGATCTTTTTTCTGTTTTTTTTTATTTGACAGAAAGAGAGAGAGAGAGAGAGAGAGAGCATGCACAGCAGGAGGAGCAGCCGAGAGAGAAGGAGGGAGAAGCAGGCTCGCCACTGACCAGGGAGCCTGAAGCAGGACTTGCCAGGACCATGACCTGAGCCAAAGGCAGATACCCAACTGACTGAGCCACCTAGGTGCCATTCCACATGATCTTTCCAACATCCAATCGGAGTTTGTCATGCCATCTACTCACCTTCCATGCTCACAAACATTCACTGTCCCTCCCACGGGGAAGGCCAAACTTCTGCCTGGGGAATGTAACAACCCGACCCCTCCCTTCCTGGCTCACAAGCCCTCATTCACCTACTGCCCCAGTGAGCTGGCTCCCGCATATCATCCCATTTTATGGGGCCCCTGTGCCCACTCCCCCAAGCCAATGCATCATATACCACTCTGCAGTAAGAATATCCGGCACATACGTGTTCAAAGAAAATCTACCATCTATAGATTTATGTAGATACACAGCAGTACACAGTTTGACTTAAAATATTCAATCTATACATATCTTCAATCTATATATAGATATATTTTTAAATCAAACTGTGTCCTGTTTTATTGCAAGCCAACCTGATTTGTCAGTACCATACCCTTGAAAAGATTTGATTTGTACCTGAATACTTCTGCATGTTGATGAAATCCTACTAAATGTCAGATGTACATATTAACTTCTCTATATATCACAGGGCCTCTTAATTATAAAATCAGAAAATGAGGCTTTTTACTTAACGTTTATTGTGATAAACTTTAAAGTTAATACTTGCATATCAAAGGCCCAAAAGCGAGGTGATATTCATTGTGGTTTTGATTTGCATTTCCCTGATGATGAGAGATGCTGAGCATTGTTTCATGTCTGTTGGCCATCCGTATGTCTTCTTTGGAATATGTCCATTCAGATCTTCTGCCTACCTTTTAATTGGACTTTTTTTTTTTTTTTTTTTTTTTTTTTTTTGCTGTTGAGTTATAAGTGTTCTTTATATATGTCATTAAATATATTATTTGCAAATTTTTTCCCATTCAGTAGGTTGGCTTTCCTTTGGCTGATGGTTTCCTTTGCTGTGCAGAAGTTTTCCATGACATGTTTCACTTATTTACTTTTTCTTTTGCTTTTGATGTCAGATTCAAAAAATCATCACCAAGACCAATGTCAAGGGGCTTATAGCCTACATTTTCTTCTAGGACTTACAGTTTCAGGTCTTACTTCAAGTCTTTAATCCATTTTGAGTTACTTGTTGTGTATGGCATAAGACAGTGGTTAAGTTTCATTCTGTTGCATGTGGCTGTCCAGTTTTCCCAGCACCATTTACTGAAGAGATTGTTTTTTGCTCATTGTATATCCTTGGCTTCTCTGCCATAAATTAATTGACCATATATGTGTGGTTTATTTTGGGGCTCTTTATTCTGTTCCATTGATCTAAGTGTCTGCTTTTATGCCAATACCATATTATTTTAATTACTATAGCTTTGTAATTTAGTTTGAAATCAGGGAGCATGATGCTTCCAGGTTTATTCTTCTTTCTCAAGATTGCTTTGGCTATTTGGTTTTTTGTTTGTTTTTTTGTAGATGCAAATTTTAGGATCATGTGTTCTATTTCTTCAAAAATGCCACAGGAATTTTGATAGGGATTACACTGAATCTGTAGATTTCTTTGTATAGTATGGACATTTTAACAATATTGCTTCTTTCAGTCCATGAGCACATATTATCTATTTATTTGTGTCTTCCTCAATTTCTTTCATTAATGTCTTACAGTTTTCAATATACAGGTCTTTTACCTCCTTGGTTAAATTTATTCCTAGATATTTTATTCTTTTTGATACAGTTGTAAATAAGATTGTTTTCTTTATTTCTCTATTAGTGTACAGAAATGCAACAAATTAGGTCCAATTCTCTAATGACTTTATTATATATTGAAAAGATACTACAATGAAAAAATTCTAAACACATGGTGTGATAAATAGCTTTTGATGTACATTTTAAAAGACTTGATAAGACCAAAGCTACTTGCAGCTGCCACACACGGTGTGGTAACCAGAATTTTCTTTAATCGGGGAGTGGAAGTAGGGGCAACAAAGCCTGTAGCGTGGGAATAAAAGAGATACTACAAACTAACTACTTCTCTCTTAAAAGTGGGAAGAGATAAGGTTCACAATGCTGACTCAAAATCATATAGAGGTTAAATAGAAAAAATACAAAACAAAAATAAAAGCCATGAGTTTGGAACAGGTTCCTAAATGGGCTATCATTTACAAGCACATTGGAGGGGCTGATGACAACCAAGTTGCAGAAAGAGCATGGCTTTGGAGCCAGAAAGGTCTGCACTAAATCCTTAATATGACTCTCAGTGGCCCTGTGGGGACCTTTCCTGCCTGGCCTAGTTCAGTGTCCTCCTAATGATCTTGTTGATCCAGTCTCCATCCAGTCCAATTCATCCTTCACAATCCTATCGCCATTACTTCCTAAGAGCCCTATGCTTAAAGGTCATGTTTAAGATAAAATACTCAGCAAGGCCCTTATTCTCATAAGGCTCTTGTCAATCTGATTCAAACTCACTTCTTTAGACCTGTGGACCCCTTCCCTCACTCACTCTGTGCTCCAACTTGATTCCAACTCTGGCATCATCCGAGGCCTTTGACAGCTCAAAATCTCTGCTGTTCCCCCGCCTGGAATGCCCATTTTACCCTTCTTTATCTGGCAAACTCCTACTCATTCTCTAAGGCCCAATGAAGAGTCCTCTCCATGAGGAAGTATTTCCTAACTCCCCTAGGCAGTTATCCTTGTTATCCCTTGTTATCCAAAGATATCATATTTCAGTCACTTACCGTACTGCACTGAAATGAGCAGTTTACCTACTCAGCCCCCTCCTCTAATCCCATGACTTCCTCTTCCTCTCACTGACACCCACAAAACTCAGACAGTGAGTATCTCTAAGGCAGGATTATCTCTGGATACCCAGTGCCTAGTGTCTACCAAGTATCCAATAAATATTTATTCAATAAAAATGAATAAATGAGTGAGTGAATGAATGAATACCTTGATGGCACCCTGAGTAGCTAAAATCTAAGAAGTTTGATGAATAGGATTTGTGACGATCAAAGGAAGAATAAAGAGATAAAAGGATGGATGTGATTTCATAAAGTGATAAAATATATATATATATTACTTAAGGGCTACAAACGGCCATGAATAATAAATACAAATATTATTTATGGGTACAAAGGTAAGTGCATTATTTACCCTAGAGGCTAGAACTACTCTTTCTAAGCCATTACTATCCTGATGGGTCAAAATGTTTTTTGGCACACACAGTTAAGTTATAAAATGTGAACTATGCATCTGTCCAACAATAACAAAGAAGAGTTTAACCTAGTAAGTGGTATCAACTCCTTCTGTGCCTCTATAATCCATTTATCTAAATCCTACTTAGTTGGAGGATTAGAGTTCTCATATATCTCAATAGCTCTACATTTAGCCAAATGGTTCATATATATAGTAAACCAGGCTGTACAAATCAGCTATCTGGTTTCACAAAAGAAAGTAAAAGTTTCGCGCGACACGTACATTTTCCTAGAAAGAAAAGAATACAAAGGAAGGAAATTAGGATCATGCCAAACAAGCAATTAAAAAGTGTCCAAAGATAGATTTTTTTTTCCTAAGTCCCCAAAAGAAGAACTGGCCAAAAATTCTAAAGGAAGCAGCCAAAAGAACCACTAAAAACAGACCTGAACTCTCAACGGAGACTTCAGAGTAACAGGGAAAAGTTTTATCGAAATATACACCAGATCTCAAACATCTACATAAAAAAAGAACACTAGAACAGTAATTTTTAAAAAGCAGTAGTGGTACAGGTGGTTAAATGTACCACAAAATAATTAAAATACAAATTACAAAGAACATTTTTACCATAAGTTTTCATCAAATAAGAACAGATATAGGAATTTAACTAATACCACCTGCAAAATAACTAGAACATATTTACTGAAATAAATATATTTATTTGAAATAAATATGAACATCCCTTAGGTTTGGGGAAAACTCCTGCTAATCTTTGACCTAACAGTGGGTATATACTGGTGAGGACCAGGAGTGCAGGAAACAAATATTAGTATGCACTGAGTCTTAAAGAAATTAGAGATGAGAAACCTAACTGAATCAGAATCACAAGGATGTGAAACATGCCTCCCCTGGTCTTATGAAATACAGGATATTTCTTTGTGGAAAAGTATGATCGTAATCTCAATCCAAATGGTGTACCAAATTATATTTGTCAAAATAATGCATGTTTATGACCTATGGTAATCATAACTGAACTTAGGCTTAAATTTTCTGACAAAATCACCTGCTTACCCTTAGCAGAAGAAAGAAGGCTGCCTGATGATAGTTGCTTCTAGTTTACACTTCAATGATGCCATTATTACATTTGAACATATTATAAGTTAGTGACAGACTGCAAACTAGCCACTAAATTAATTCTTAATTTGTTAACCCCATTAACCAAAAGGTGAGACCAACTTCTAGCATCACCTATACAATTCAAATTTATCTGAAATGTGTACAATAATCATATCTATATAGTTTTATAATAAGGAAAAAACCTAAAAACTGCAAGTGATATCAAATGAAACATAAATTTCCAAACAACGCTGACATGTAAACACAATTCCATGGGAAAGCTTATATTCAGTAATATTGGACTACTATGCCTTTTTTTCTCCTTAAGTGTCCTTTGTGGAAATGAATACTAGCTATTTCTATATTACCTTCACAATATTCAACTTCTCTCCTGCTTTTCCTAGAAAAAAGTAAAACTAAGAAAGCTTATATTCTTTAAATTTCAATAGTTTTTATTACTTTGTTCAAATACTAAGTTTAAAATTATGTGGGCTGTGATTAAGAGATGTATTAATTAGCAAGTAAAGTTACAAAATGTATCTTATTGTTTCTAAATTAATGGTTAGAGCATGGACTCCACCATTATGCCTAGGCTCAAATCCCACGTCTGCCACTTATCAGCCCTGTGATCTTGACCAAGTTACTTAACCTCTCTGTCCTCAGTTTTCCAAACAGTAAAATAAAAAGAGCTAATAACAGTAGAGTTGTAGTTAGACAGCTAACAGTTAATATAGCTAACATGCTCAGAACAGTAATCTCTATAGAGGTGTTTGCTGTTGTTATTTAAATCTTTAAAAGAAGCTGAGAAAGGTGTCGCACAGATTTCATTTTATCTAAATTTTTCTTTTAAAAATATTTGAAAGAATAAAAAGCTCTTCCTCCCTTCAAAACTCTCACAGCCCTAATAGTCTTAACTTCCCTAGAAATTCTACAATAACTTGGATGATAAATAACTCCTAAAATGAAAAGCCACATAGATTTTCATCTCCTTCCTAATTCAATAAAACACAATTGTGTTAACTTTTAGGGCATTCTGGAATTTGGAGCACTTGGCAAATAGTGAAATAGAATTATAAGTTAGTCTCAGACTATGATTATTAAAATTCTCAGTTATTCTTTCTCCCTTTGTCTTGTTTACTCTGTTACTAAAATGGGGGTATAAAATGGCCCCTAAAAGCCTCCTACAACAGAAGTTGGTATGACTGAACACCAATACTACCTTTATCACTTCCATAATAATAGAATACTGTTTTACTGAGAGCACACCAGCGTTTCTGCCATTCAAATCCCAGAAAGCTGTGATCTACAATAAAGGGGGAAAAGGAACAGTTTTAGATAACACACATTACACATACAGCATAAATGTAACGCCATTTCCTTATTATAAAAGGAAAAGTTTGTTGACATGATTTCTAAGACTTCTGTTAGCTCTAAAAGTCTATGACTAATTAACTTGTATCTTCTTCTCCAAGAAACAAACAAAAACAAAGCTAAAAGGAATAAAGTGACACAGAGATAGGGCTGCTACACTTGCGGTTACCATACTTTCCTGACAGGGACTGTCCAAAGGGCATGTGACGACACACCTTTGAGACAACGGATTCATATGGGTCTCATTTTCTCATCTGTTATAAAGGGGGAGGAGGGCATGAGGAGTTGACCTAGATTACTTCTATTATCTCTTTCAGCTTTAAAATTCAGCTAAGAAAACCAAGGAAAGCAAATGGAATATAAATAGAAAGGCCCAAAGGGACTACCTGTGAGAAAAGCAAAATGGTAATGAAGAGACTTTCTGCTTTCTGTTTCCCATAATAACACCACGTCCATATTTCATTTCCATTATATATTGGTGCTGAAAGAGTGAGACCATATGGTCAACTCCCAATTATCATAGCCAATGGAGAGGAACACCGAATGGATAACAGAAAATGGCAGACAATACGCCAGGCTTGATGTGAACCCCAGCAGACATGGTGTACACCAGGTCAGGTGCAGGATAACGGGCTGCTCAGTGGGGTGGGAGAACAGTGAGAAATCCCATCCTTGAGAATACTGTCATGGCCCACAGCCTTCCTCTAACAGACAAAAAACAGCTCCTGAATCATTTACAAATCACCAAGATTGGCAACAAAAAACCTGACCAAACGTTTTGTTACCAAAAATTATTTAGAGCTAAAAACTATGTTTTGTGGTTGGGATAATGTTATTCAGATTTTCCTACAGTTTAAAAACTCTTCAATCACGTAAAGAGAATATTGGCTCCATATGTATACTGCATGCATGTTTTACATAAGGATAAACCCATTTTAGATTTTTCTTTTAGAATCTTACAGTTTACCTTTTCTACGTTTTTCAAGGTAGCCAGCCTTTAAAACAAAAGGAAGGTCCTGTGCTGCAATTGGAGGAAACTGGTTTCCTGTGGGAAGTAGAGGAGGAAAAAAAAGTAGTGAGTAATCCATCTTAGAAAAACCAAGTACCAGATCTCATTAGGTTCAGTGTACTTGCAGTTACCCAAATTAATTAAATTCAAGTGTATTAGCTTTGTCTCAGGTCCATTCCATAAACTTGTCTCTCTCCTGTAAATCTCAAGAGGAAAAAAGTGTTCTGAATTCCTATATCTTAATATATTATAATCCCCCAAACATAGTAATATTATGTAACCGGATGATCTCTACAGGGCAATACTTTATGATCTACATTCTCCAGGGAAAGGATCAGGGAACTACTATCAATAAATGCCATAAATCCCCGAAAGAGAAGTTAAGAATTTCAAATAAATCACATAAGCTTCTTTCCATTTATATTAACACTTCAAGAATTTTAATGCTTGTTGGGGGTGCCTGGGTGGCACAGCGGTTAGGCGTCTGCCTTCGGCTCAGGGAGTGATCCCGGCGTTGTGGGATCGGGCCCCGCATCAGGCTCCTCCGCTAGGAGCCTGCTTCTTCCTCTCCCACTCCCCCTGCTTGTGTTTCCTCTCTCGCTGGCTGTCTCTCTCTGTCAAATAAATAAATAAAATCTTTATATAAAAAAAAAAAGAATTTTAATGCTTGTTGACTCTTAACCTGCATATCTCTATTCCTACCAAGTAAAACATACAATGATTTTTTCCCCAAAAAAATCAAATGCTAAAATTTATTTCTCTGGATACACAGCAAAAACAGAGAAATCTTGAAGACATTCAACGGAATGCTTTAGGTTTTTCTATGACATTTGAGAGTCCAAAATTAGGTAAAACAATCTAATAGAGGGACGCCTGGGTGGCTCAGTCAGTTAAGTGCCCAATCCTTAATTTCGGCTCAGGTCATGATCTCGAGGTCCTGAGACTGACCCAATGTCAGGCTCTGTGCTCAGCGCAGAGTCTGCCTGGCCCTCTGCCCTTCCCGCCACTTGCGAGCACGCTCTCTCTCTCAAATAAATAAATAAAATCTTTTTTAAAAAATCCTGAAAATAGAACTATCATAAACAAATATTAGATACCTACAAAAAATTGAAAAATTAAGGCAAAAGTTAAGTCAATTAGAAATCCTATATTCATGGTCATGAATAATAGGTTGTTCGGTAATTTCCTAAGTGTTCAATATTTTTACAAACATCATTATAACTATAATACAGTTATCTCATCATTTTACTGGAACTCTAACAAGTGAAAAACAACCAATCTAATGAAAATTTTTATGGAATATACCCAATGGAAATAGCATCAATATAGTTTATAATTTTTTTTTAAAAAATGTTTTGATAGGAAATTTATCATAACACAAATTCATCATAGAATTACCAGGTAAGTTTTTTTTTAAAATAATATTATAGGAATCATAGTAATTATAAAATCACAGATATTTTTCCTTAATAAAGTTTAAAATTAAAGCACCAATTTCAGTTCCATGGTGGATCAATTTTATTCAATAAACAAAACAATATCATTAAAGTATATTTTAAATAGCTCACTGATTTTGAAATGTATATAAAATTTTAGGGAGAGCCAATACAAACAATTGACTAGTTGTTTGGTACATGTATCCGTGTTTCTTTTTTCAGAATAAACTTGATCCATACAAAGGTAAAAATGTTGTATATTTTACTGTAATATTTTATATTTAATATTTTGTATATAAGTCAGTATTTCATGCATTGTAATTTTGTATAAAGGTAGAAAATGCTTTCTGTTTTGTTTCCTGTATCTTTCCAGATGATGCCCAGTATCTTGCAGACATTCCTGGCTGCCTAAAGGGTACCCTGAGTACTTAGCTTTAGGAACAGTCTATAAATGAGCTTCAGTTCCCAGAGCTATTACTGGCTCAGAACTCATTATTCCACAAGTACAATTTAATTACATTTTACTTAACATTTGCACAAAGAAAGTTAGACGCATTTTCTCTGTTTCTAGAGAATATATAATAGATACAAAGACACAGAGTTGCCAACACATTTTTTTTCTTATTCTAAAAAATTTTAAGTACAAAAACTCACCAGTATACCTGGAAACTAAAACAAAACAAAACAAAAAGGCTGTGTCCTAGCAAGGCAGAGAAACCTAAACTTAGCTGGGACATAAATATTAAATAAAATGGTTTTGTGCTCTAGCAGATACCTAAACACTGAGTTTTACACTGATACTGACTTTCAGATGCATGGTATAAGGTTAGAGAGGTCTGTGATGACATCCCAGCACTGCAAATCTGTGACTTTCCTTAGCTCACGAAGCCTTTCGGATATCAGCTTCCTCATCTAAATAAAACATGAAAAACTTAGATTAGATCATCTCTAAGGCCCTCCCAATCTTCGGATTCCATGAAACATAGCCACATTCATGTTTTTCTTGTACTTTCAGTAACAAATGGCCAAGCTCCAAGATGGATTCAATTTTCAATGATATCAAATGTGGAATCCGTACGAAACATATTTTTGGTAGAGCAACTGATAACTTCCTTTAGATCTAGCAAAGAATTGTTTTCTGCCTTTTAAAGGCTGATTCCTAGCTAGAATCTTGGCCTGGAAGATCCGTGAAAGAAATATATAAATTAGGGGTGCCTGGGTCGCTCAGTTGGTTAAGTATCTGCCCTCAGCTCAGGTCATGATCCCAGGGTCCTGGCATCGAGCCCCACATCAGGCTCCTTGCTCAGAAGGGAGTCTGCTTCTCTGTCTCCCTCCGCCTGCCACTCCCCCTGTTTGTGCTCCCTCTCTCTCTCTGTCAAATAAATGAATAAAATCTTAAAAAAAAAGAAATATATACATTAAATATTTTTCATATTCTAATAATTCTCCCTCAACATGGAAAATCTGAAATTTCAAATCTTTTTTATTGGTTTTTTTAGTGGCAAAAATTATTATGTATTCAATGGATATATCAAACAACAATAATCTTTAAGAAAATAATCACTACAGTAACTAAAAGATTGCTAATGACGTTAGCGTAGCATTGCTCCTTTCACAGAGCTTATTTTCTCATTTCCCATTATTACTTTTTTCAGAAAGGACTGATCAATGATATGCTAGTACTGCTGATCTCTAAGCCTAATATGATATTTCCCTTTTAAAAAAAAATAGGCTCATATCATGCTTAGACACAAAAATGGTCAGCTTCCTATTAGCAGGACCACAGAATTCCCAGGGGAATGAAGCCTTGGGACTGATATAGTGACTCATGTGATGACACTGGGGGCAAAAGCAGAGGTTGCAACTCTCAGGTTTACCATCTGTTGGTCTCTCCGCCCCTTTGTAAAGTGGCAAGTCACTCTGAAAGCCACCAAGCAAAAACTGAATAACTATTAGGGTAATTTGAGTTTGCCTTTATTAACTCTACTTCTTGAAATGGAAATTCCAATAGCCTCATGAGAGTTCTACCATGTCTTCAATAGGTCTATCTGAAACCAAAGAAGAAAACAGCTATATGCATGCAGGAAATACTTCATGAATATGACCCAAAAGATACCTAAGGTTTTGTTGAGTCCAGTCAAAAACTTCTATTTTATATCAAAAATATATATACATATATAATTGTGACTGCTATTAATTTTCTTGGAAATCTACCACAATATGCAAAATTCAAATGGCAATCATAGAATAATTAAGGGAATAACTTAGAATCAGAATTAAGAAAAATCTGAAATCAAGGGTGTTCACCAATATCCACTAAAATAATGTCAAAAAGTCATAGATCAAAAGTATGTGGATTTTATTATCCATACAGTTACGTCATCCTTCCCATTCACTTAAAACTGCTTCTTTTACTTTGGAGTACAAATCCAAATTTGTTTGTTTGTTTTTTTTTTTATTAATAATGATTTTTTATTATATTATGTTAGTCACCATACAGTACATCCCCGGTTTTCGATGTAAGGCTCGATGATTCATTAGTTGTGTATAACACCCAGTGCACCATGCAATATGTGCCCTCCTTACTACCCATCACCGGTCTATCCCATTCCCCCACCCCCCTCCCCTCTGTAGCCCTCAGTTTGTTTCTCATAGACAAATCCAAATTTGAACTGCCTAAGCACATGTCTGAAGACTGCTTTTTTAGATAAATGTTTAATATAGGAGCACCGTCCCTAGCTCATAAAATTAGATGGAAAGAAAATCTCTTTAAGATTTTCAGATTCTTTGGACTAACTTCTTAGACCATGAGGTACCACATTCTTATAACATATTAAAATTATTTCTAATGGAATTAAAAAATGTTTTATCTAAAAATTCCAGAGGTTACTGATTTGTGGAAACCCTTGTAAGACTCGCTCACCTATTTATAAGGATGAACGCATATCAATATATTGAATCAGTCATTTAAAAATAAGGTTCAATATGAGAAATTTCACCCTACAAACAAGGCTACTATTTCATATAGTATTTTTATATGGGCACCCTTTATGCTTTTATATTTTGGTAAAGGCTATTTTTTAATAATATATCATTAAATTTCACATAAAGATTTTATTTTTCTTTTAAATAGAGATGATAAGGAGGACACGTATTGCATGGTGCACTGGGTATTATACGCAACTAATGAATCATGGAACTTTACATCAGAAACCAGGGATGTACTGTATGGTGACTAACATAATATAATAAAAAATATTATTATAAAATAAATAAATAGAGATGGTAACTATTTCATAGGACTGGTTTTTATTTTTTTATTTTTTAAGTAATCTCTACACCCAACATGGGGCTCAAACAAGATCAAGCGTCTCATGCTCTAGGGACTGAGCCAGCCAGGCATTCCAAATTTTACAGGAAGATCTTAAATCAAATTTGATCTCCTATATAGAGTAACTTCTCAGCTACTCTGTGTCTGCCTACATTATTTTTGTTTTTTGGTTTGGTTTGGTTTGGTTTGTTTTAGTGGCTTAAAACAAAGCAAATTTATTATCTCATAGTTCTGGAAGTCAGAAGTCCAAAAAGCATCTCCCTGGGCTAAAATGAAGATGTCAGCAGGGCTGTGATCCTTCTGGAGGCTCTCAGGAAGAATCTATTTCCTGGCCTTTCCAGCTCCCAAAGTCTGACCTATTTCATTGGCTCTTGTCCCCCTTCCATCTTCAAAGCCAGCAATGGCCAGTTGAGTCTTTCTCCCAATGCCCTCTCTGGTTCTGATTTTTTCAGCTCCTTCTTAAGGATTCTTGTATTTACTTTGGGCCCACCTGGATAATCTTCTTATTTTAAGGTCAGCTGACTGGCAACCTCATTCCACCTGCAACCTTAATTCCCCCTTGCCAGGTATCAACATATTCGCAGGCTCCAAAAATAAGAATGTGGACTTCTTTGGGGGGCTATTATTGTGCTCACTGAATCCCTCATTATATATACCAATTGGCTACTGGTTTTATCTCTGTGTGTGTGTGTGTGTGTGTGTGTGTGTGTATCTGACTCTATCTTAATCATCATCTCTGTCGCCAGAAAAAATTAAATTCAGGGGAAAAAACCGCCTTTTTATAAAGTCCGTGATGTATAAATACTTTGAGAAAAAGAGATACAAGCTTAAGATGGAAATACTTTTTACTTCAGTTAAAAATAAAATTCTAAACATATCACAATTTTCACAGATACTCTAAATAATATAAAACAATTATGAACTGAATTTTAATTTAATGTTCATCTTTAACACAAAAAGGTGTCCCCAACCTGATTTTGCATCTTAGAATTGTGGTTAAAACCCTGGATCTTGGATTCAAATTGCAGCTTGACCTCTAATTCTGTGATGTAAACAAGTTACTTAATTTCATTAACTTTACTTTTCAGATCCTTCAACATAAGTAATAATGGAGAATTACTGTGTAGATTTAGTAGGGTAGTACTTAAGATTAAGAAATGTTATTCAAATTTGCCAAGTCCAGTGTTCCATACACAAGAAAATAAGAAAGCTGAAAAAATAAACAACTGCAATAAAACTTGAAAGCCAAATACCTTTTAACAATGCAAATTCCTTTCCAGCTATAGATATTTGGAAAAAAAATCTGATGCATGAAAAGAATATTTGATGGTACTATACACAGCAAAGATTAGTATAAATGAAAAGGAACAATCTTAATTCATTTATTAAATAAATATTTACTAGTGTATATTATGTGCCAGGCCCTTTTCTAAATATTACCTAAGGTAGGCAGCCAGGAAAAATAAACTCGACCTACTGAAAATTTGTTGAAAGCATTTTAAAAGAAAAGTCAAATAACTTATGCATAAAATTTAATGAATAATAGTAATTGGTCTTCCTCCTTCCATACGTGTACTACCTCTGTATGAAACACACCTTTTCATATCCCTAGACTATAAGTTCTAAGCATTCTTTTTTAAAAGCATCATAATTTAACAAATATACATAAACAAATATTAGCATGGTTCGGTAGGGTAATAATAACTGCAATAACTAATATTTATTAAGCTTTTACCACAAGTTAAACATGATACAAGTCATTATCTCATTTCCCTCTCACACAGCTCCAAGAGGTAGGCATTATTAGTTGCATGTTATCAATGGCAAATCAAGGCCACACACAGTAAGTGGTGGAACCAGGACCCCCACGGCTGTCCAACAAAGCCCATTCACAAAATGCCATGTACTATCATTGAGGAAATAAGTGAATGCCATCTACAGAAACTAAAAGACAACAATATTGAATTACTACTCTATGGCATTAATCACAATTATTTAAAATGAATTCCTTAACAGCAGAATGATATATTTAAAATATTTAACTTAAAATTTAAAATTCTAGGATGTTTGTTTCACTTCCTACAGGACTTTAGAGAAGTCCATTTTGCTTCCTAAACATGTCTTTTAAAAGATTCCCGTTTTGGTTTAAACACACACACACAAACATGCAACTTAGTAAAGGGAAAACAGATACTTATGGAAGGAAAAGGAAGCTCTTTTGCATGAAGTTTCCTCTAGCAAATTACATAAAAATTAGCAATGAATATAATTTAGACTGAAATCTTTAGCTCCTTTCCATTCAACTATGTTTTATTTTCCCATAGGTTGTAGGGCAGTTTTTGGGGGTTTTTTTTTTTTGCAAGCTGTTTTATGTTGTGAGCTTTAAACTATAAATTTTTACAATTATTTTCAGTATATGAACAACATTTTTCTAATTTGCAATAGTCTAAGTTCATTTTTATTCATTTATTTTTCCTATTTTGTGTACAAAAAAAAGAGAACCATTAATAATATAAGCTCATATCTTAAGTGTCTGAAATAGGAGTATGCAGAGTTAGAATGTCTTCCAAATCACATAATATAATAAGGCATATGTTTTTGTTTTACCTTGAAGAAAGAGAACACATATATAAACAATTGTCATTCTATTCCCATCTCCCAAAAGAATATTCCTGAGGGGTGGTTAAAATAAATTAAAAATATCTAGTATGAAAACCATCAAATATGAAATTATTCTGAATTAAGACTCTACTTACAACCCTATTCTGATTACTTGATTACCAAAATGGGCTTGGTTACTAAAGTAAAATCATTTCCAAACATTCATCATGCTTTAGTATTTATTACCTATTTCTATTTAAGAAAACAACTCTCTAATTTTTATTTAAATCAAAAAGCCTTTGGCATTTCACCTCTTCTGCCAAAGTGCTGAAGTATCCTCTTAAAACACATGGGTGTTCTCTGTCTTTCCTTCCTTTCTCTCTCTCCCTCACTCTCTCTCTCCTTAGAACTCTCTCTCTCTCTCACACACACACACACACACACACACACACAATTTATCTCCTTCGGTCTGACACAGGTCTTTCCACAGGTCTCTGGTTTCAACATAGGTATGAAATTAACACATTCTTATCTATTATTATTATTGCTTCATTCCCCCGCCCCCAAAGCATCTTAGAGGCATTTGTGCAGATACATTTGGTATGGAAATTAAAACAAACAGGAGAAAATTGTGTGTATACAGAGAGAAAGCAAATGCCTGAATTTTAAAAATGTTAATGCTAAATTTCTGTTGAAAAATCTCCTCCTAGCCTTACGGGTTTTTCCCTTGTAAGTTAATGACTTGAGAAAAACTAAATGAAGGATATAACAGGAATTATTTGTACTATTCTCGAAACTTTTCTATAAATGACATTATTTCAAATTTTAAAAAATAAAAGTAATCAATCAAGGCAAAACTAGGAGTCAGGGTAGAACACAAAACAAGTTGGAACTACAAAGTTATTTACACTTAGCGGGAGTGGGCCAAAAATTCAGTTATAAGCTTTATAACAACCAACGTGAAGGAAGAAATAATAAATTATGTAATTCATTACCCATAAAATAAATACAGATCATTGCTCAGGGAGGAATATATAACAACTATTCCTGGTTCCTGGTACTGAAATGAGAAAGAAATCTTTCCCATGTGTTCTCAATGTCCTCAATAACATTGTTACAGTATGTAAAATAAAAGTTTCCCAGGGCTGCTTTGTATAACATCACTCATGTCAAGCCAACAGCACAATACCAAAGCAAAATTTACTAAAAGTAATTCTATACAGCACAAAACCTGGTAGCCCAAGCATACAGCCCCCAAACAGCTTTGTTAAACTCAAGGATAAGACCATAGAATACCTACAGGAATAGACACCTTGCACATTTTTCAGACAATCCTTCCAAACACACTATTTGTCTTGGTCAAACTTTCAGTAAATATTAAATCCCAAGCAGATGATATGATCCCTGCAAGAAACCAATACGGCTCTTCTATGTTACTGCTTGTGAGCCATATCCCTTAACAATCAGCCAAGCTGGGGGAAATGTTGAGTACTCTTATTTATAAATGTACATATAAATTTATAAAGTATAATAGCTTTACAGGGACATATGCCTGGATGAAGATCACCCTAACACAGAACAAATCAGCAATTGCTTATAAAATTCCTAACTCAGTGCCAGAATAATTCTAGCTTGCAAAAAGTTAGAGCATATGCCTACCTCACATAACCAAAACATCCGCAGAACAGCATGTTGCTGGGAATGATAAAATGCCCAGGCCTACTCTTTACTATGAACTGCTGATCATCCGTACATCTGGGTAACCGAAAGAATTAGAAAGCATTGTTATGTATGTAACAGAGCAAATTACTAAAGAACACACATTAAAACTTCAATATTAGAAGAGTCGATGTATCGCATTTTTTTCTAGTATCTGAAAATAAAAGCACACTGCACGCTTAATCCTCCTTCTGATCCATAGCTTCAGAGCGGAATAACTGTTAACAGCCATATGTGAGACGGGCCAGGGAGAGAAACCTTCATGTGGCACCACCTACAATATTAGGTTAAAATCATGTATTCATAAGTTTGTCTTTTTCACTAGACTTTGAGCAAGGGATCATAAGACGGTGCTTCTCAAACTTAAGCGTGCATCAACATCACCAAGGGTACTTATTTAAAATGCGGAAGTACAGGGGCACCTGGGTGGCTCGGTCGGTTAAGTGGCTGCCTTCGGCTTGGGTTATGATCCCAGGGTCCTGGGATCGGGCCTGGTGTTGGCCTCCCTGTTTGGCGGGAGCCTGCTTCTCCCTCTTCTCCCCATTTGTGTTCTCTCTCACTATCTCTGTCACTATCTGTCTCTCTCTCTCTCAAATAAATAAATACACAAAAATTTAAAAATAAATAAATAAATAAATAAATAAATAAATAGAATAAAGTGCCGAAGTACAATTTTGAAGTAAAACACCTACAGGGCTCTTAGTGGTATGTTTTTAAAACTTCATTTCATACTTGTCTTATAGGATTTTAAAAATATGCTCTAAGATAATGTTCAGTGCAAAATCAAAAGAATGTCACTAAGTCGATAAAATATAGTTCTGCAACCAGCATAACACTGAAAACAGAAGGGAAATGTCAGATACATAAATGACCATGAGGAGGGTGATTTTTATTTACGGAATATCTAACTTCTGAGTCATTAAAATAATTTTATAAAAATATAATACCTCTTTCCCCATAGCTGGCATGGTCCCCCACTGATGAGGTGTAGGGGAAGAAGGAACTGACAGGGAAACTGAGAGAGAGAGCCGAGAGAGCAGGAAAGGGTCATCACAACTGAGAGCAAAGAGGTCATCCTCCTTTTCCCTCCCCACCTTAATGCCCCTTTAATAACACTCCAATTCAGTCCTGAACTTTCTAACAGCCAACGTAAAGTAAGAATTACAATAAAAAGGAGAAAAAGAAATGGGAATGAAACAAATAGCATGAAAAGTGCCCATTTTGAGGCACATGATTTCAGCATATTTTTCAAAAATGAGTATCCATGATATAAAAAAACAACTGCCAAATACAGAAACTAATATTTACCCTGAGTTAGACGTCGTAAGGCAATCCAGGAAATCTGTTCCCTGTGCGCTACCCCAGCCCTGGGTCCCCGAGCTGACACAGCCCAACTGTCGCTGGTCTCCTTTCCTCCCAGTTAAGAGTCGTCATTACCAGAACGATTTCACCACTGAAGTTTAAGATCTTGACTCAAATTAAACATGTCAGATTAAAACTCTGAAAAGGTACCTCATGGAATAAAATGGGTGCTAGCAACACACAACGGATGCAACTTTGTATAAACAGACGAGCCTCTCCAACCACCTGTGAGCACCAGCCAAGGCAGGTGGGCTGTGGCCTCGCACTGCGATGAAGCTGCCAGCGGTTACCTCAGGGGCGGGTAAGGCTGTGAAACAGTCTGAGTCTGGATCTGTACCTTGTTCATGAATATGTGAAACACACAATGACCTCTTAAAAACATGGGAAAAGACTTAAAATCCAAAAAATATACATCCCACTCCCATTTCATATGAATAAATGATAAGATATGATTTATTCAAAATCAAGGCAGATATGTTAGGCTCTTATGGTAAGATATTCCATTACACGTTTTCTACAAATTCAGCCTGTAATTAAATCATGGATGAATAGACCATGATGTATATTCTCACCACAAAAATATTTCTACATACATAATGTTACATCTATCTTCCCAATAATGAGATAATAGTTATTAAACAAATCAATGAATTCAATTAAGTTCCCTTCATCTGGATATCCTCAAGTCTCATGCAAGACTCAAAGTTGTAATGTGTTTTTTTGAATATCAAAATACATTAGAGAAAAGAAATAACTCTTGGGGCGCCTGGCTGGCTCAGTTGGTAGAACATACCACTCTTGATCTTGGGGTTGTGAGTTCAAGCCCCACGCTGGGCATAGGACCTACTTAAAAAAAAAAAAAAAACTCTTATAAATTCCTCACAGGATGAAAAATTATGGAAATTTAATATTTGGTCCAATGATCTCTCACCAACCATTAGAAATCACATATGGTATTACAATTCCATACATGGATAAGAATTAGTACAATCATTAATTTGTCAAATGATGACTTTTTCAAGGGGTGGGTAGCAAAAAATATTTGCATGGATGTCACAATAGACAATGAATTCCCACAAATCAATAAGAAAAAGATAAAGAGGGGCGCCTGGGTGGCTCAGTCGGTTAAGCATCTGCCTTTGGGGTCCTGGGCTCCCTGCTCAGCGGGGAGTCTACTTCTCCCTCTGCCTGCTGTTCCCCCTGCTTGTGCCCGCTCCCTCTGTCAAATGAATAAATAAAATCTTAAAAAAAAAAAAAAAGATACAGGGGCGCCTGGGTGGCACAGCGGTTAAGCGTCTGCCTTCGGCTCAGGGCGTGATCCCGGCGTTATGGGATCGAGCCCCACATCAGGCTCTTCTGCTATGAGCCTGCTTCTTCCTCTCCCACTCCCCCTGCTTGTGTTCCCTCTCTCGCTGGCTGTCTCTATCTCTGTCGAATAAATAAATAAAATCTTTAAGAAAAAAATAAAAAAATAATAAAAAATAAAAAATAAAAAAAAAGATACAGAATTTAACAGAAAAACAAGTGAAGAATATGAACCAGGCAATTCATAGAGTAAGTACAAAAGCCAATAAATACAAGAAAAGATAGTGTAGTGTTTACTAATCTACTGTCTCTCCCCCAGCTCTCCTCACCTTTACTAGAATGTAAGTTCCATGAACTCAGAGACCACGCTGTCTTGTCCACTGTGTACCCCAGTGCCAAATTAGTGCCTGGATACACAGTAAATGCTCATTAAATTTCGCTGAATGAATAAACTTCACTAAAACTAGAGAAAACAAAGTAAAACAGGATACTGCTTTTTAACTTTATGAGACATAAAAACTTTAGATTAATAACACCGACAGTGGGGAGGATGGAAAAGATGATATTCTCATGCATTCCTTCTGAGAATGGAACTTCCTATGGTTCTGTGCATGAGAATTTGACAATATCCTAAGAATTCAACTTCCAAGAATCTATCCTACAAAAATCAAGCACAGCTTCATTAACAGTGTATATGTCAGAATAGATTTTGAAACACAATTTGTGACAGAAAAATGGAACATGTCCAGCAAGAAAGACACTATGAAACCATTATAAATAATGCTTATTATTTAAATATGCTTGTGTAGGTCTATGTGTATTAATGTGGAAAGGTATGGACTAATGATCATGATACTTAAGTGAAAAACATAAGACATAAAATAATATGTATAGTGATATTCCATTTTTAATTTAATTTAGGAAAAAATGTCTGGAAGGACATATCCAGAACAATTAATAGTACTTACTTCTAGGGATTTTGTAGGGGGGGGGCGGAATGGAGGATAAAACTTTTCTTTGCTACAAGCATGTATTACTTTATAAGTTCACATAATAGAATTTTTTAAGTGAAAAAGAAAAAAAGAACATATACAGGTTTTTAAGTAATTTAAATGTTAAATCAATTTATATTATTTAAATCACAGCTAGAAAAGCTTTAACCACTAATCCAAAAGCTCTAGTTTAATCAATATGTGTAGTTTTAGGGTAAAATAATACAGCTTGAAAACAATCCTTTCAACTCATATGAAGGTATTCCACTTTGAGAATGTTCACGTACCTGGCTATTCTTCAAACAGGCCAAGCCTCATGTATCCATACAAGCTTTCATTCTGCCTAGAATGTGCTACCCCTCACCTTTCTTCTCTCTACCACGCCCGGCCACCTTCATTGCCTAGATAGCTTCCAGCTCACCCTTCAAGATCTAACTCAACTCTGAAAAGCCTTCCCATTGTGACATAATGAAAAATTCGCAAGAAAATGCATTTATTAAAAAAGATTAAAGGAAGGGCGCCTGGGTGGCTCAGTCAGTTAAGCATCTGCCTTCAGCTCAGGTCACTCTCCATCTGCTTGTGCTCTCTCTTGCTCTCTCTCTCTTTCAAAAAAAAGAAAAAAAAAGAAAGAAAAAATATTAAAGGAAGATATATTCTCTGATATTAGATCATTCTAATTCTTCCTACTGATTTTTTAGTGTTGTAAAAAAGTCACTTACGTGAAACAGAATAGTCATTGATTGTTAATTACCCAGATATTTCTGCATTTTCTAAAAATCTCAAATTGATTATAGAAACAAAACAAAACAAACCAAAGGCTTCAAGAAGCCAGTATTTTCTGGGGAAAATACTGATGGAATTTCAGAAGTCCACATGTACTAACCATGTTCTTGGCTGGAAAACAAGCATTTATGATGAATTTAAATTTTTTTCCAAAATGACATAATCTAAGTTTTTTGATATTACAAAAATAACACAATAATTTATTTTTTTTCTGTTCAACTTCAATGCCTTCAAACTGATTCATGTAAAAATATGCACAAAAATCATTGTGCCAGGCTATAACTGGTATTCCAAATTCCACCTGGAAAATGAATTTTATGGCTATCCTATAAACTTCTAAAATCCTGAAGTTTTAATAGATATGCTGACACAACCTTAACCATAACAGTTCTAGCAACTGCTCCTGTAATAAATCTGTCAGTTTCTGTAATGCCTATGACAAATCCATTAATATGAATGATGTACATTTCACATAGCACACCGCACAGCAACTGCACACGTTATGTCATTTCCATTCTGAGTAGCAAATCAGTAATCAATATTTGTAAAAGCAGCAGCTAATCCTTTGTAAAATCACTGGTTCAGTGATTGAAGAGTTTGCTCAATCTACACAGTTAATCCCTCTTCATCTGCTGAGCCCTCTATTTATCCCAGTCCCTCACAGTGCCAGCTACGGCAGATTAATACATCTCCACACGTTAAACATGACCTGACAATTGACACAGGATATTGCTGACAGGATAAGCTCTACAAACACTGGCCTTTTCAAAAGGAAGCTTAAAATTAACATTCAGCGACCCAAAGTTTACAAATAGGCTCACCAAGACCCCTTCCCAGCTCCAGTCACCTGATTTATTGAGCTCACACTCCACAGGAAATATATCCCTATTTTTGGTTTGAAAATCTTCTGGCTGATTCCAGAATGCCTATTCATAAAGAATGTCACATGTTATTAATTTTTTAAGGCATGGCAAATGGAAGTTTTCTGGCCAGGAAAAGAGGATCTTATGTACAGAAATTTGGAGAATTCTTATGTATGAAGTAAGGTTCTCAGCTAATGGTATTTCAAAGTTCTATACTTGAAGAAAATCCCCCCCCCCCAAAAAAAAGCATTTTCATACTTACAGCTTGGGATGGAAAGAAAGATGTGTTTTCAATGTGAAAACTGACTGACAATATTACAAATAAAGTGTTCTGCGCTAGATGAATTAGATGAATATAACAAACTCCTCTCTAGGAATATATTAAATTTTATTTAAAAACCAAACATAAATTTCCTTAACAAAGTTACTGCAATTCTGATAGTCCATGCATCCTTAATTGAGACTACTTGAAGGAAAACAAAATGCAAATTCACGTCAAAGTAAGAGTAAAAAGTATGAAAGAAAAATGATTTCCTAACCCAATATACTGAATGAAATAATTTTTCAAAGATAACATGAACGACTCCTTTACACCTACAACATCTGATTACTTGTGTCTAATAAGGAATACCAAACACACGATTAAGTCTTACACTTTTCATGCCTCCAGAGCGGAAGCAGAGGCCACAGAAAGGCTGAGAAGAAACAGCAGGAGAAGATCAGGAAAGAAGGGGCTGACCAGAAGCCAAAAGAGTACAGATTTTTGGGAGAGGAATGAATGAGTGGTCAGTAATATCAGTTGTTTCAGAAAGGCCAAGAGAGAGAAGTACTAGAAATTGTTCACTGAATATGGAAGTTAGGAGGCTACAGTCATCTTGCTGAGGTACTGAGGAAGCGGCAATGAAGACAGAAGCCAGTCATTAAGGAATGAAATAGACAAAGCAGAACCAAAAAACGATCATTGGCTTTAAAAAAAAAAAAACAACAACAACAACTCAGTAGTGAGGGGAAGAAGAGAGGAAATGACAGCCAGGGAGTAAAGCATTTCCAATTTATTTTCTAATTCAGTATTTGTAGCAATATTCCCTTTCCATACCAAATTCCACTTTAACGCAACAACTAGTCTTCAAAATACTAACAGCCGATTCTGCAATTTTAAAAATCAGATCGTTTTAAACCATACTTAGTAGTAATACATCCATATGTAATGTTAAAAAGTGAATTTAATAGGTTAAAAATGATGACTAGCATTTGAAAATTTAGGGTGACATCTGTAATGTAATGCAAAAATGTCTTACATGGTATATTGCGTATTTTTAAAATGTAATCTTAAAATCTAATAGCTTTTCAGATATTAAGCAAAATAATTTGCTAGTCAGTTGAATTTGCTATAAGGAGAATTATACACATCACCAAGTCTTACAAGACAACTGGTTCTAATTAGCCTTACTGAAAAAAACTCACTCTATGTAGAGTGAATAAAAAGACAGCAATCCTAGTTCAATAATATAGGTGATCTGTCCGTGTTGAAAATATGGCACACTAGATAAGTAAAGATGTTTGCCAACAGTTAAGAAAAATAAATTTCAAAATTCTTTTAAAGATAAAAATTACTTAGAGGCTGCAGTCACCAAATAGTTATACTTCTCTAGCACATTTAAATTATCATACTGCAAAGTTCAATTTATATATAACTTTTAAAAAACACGTCTATTGTACAAACTACAAATTTATTCACTGGACTCTTTTAGGCTTACTGTTAGTTGTCTTTGAACCTCTTAATGAAAGGCCTTAAGCCTCTGGACATAAGATTATTTCAGTGTTCTCTCTCATGCAAACACATACATAAAATGCACACACACACACACACACACACACAATACAGCCCAATAAATCCTAGAAAAGATAATGCTTGACTGACTTTTAAAATCACAGTGATGTTCATAAACAGCTTACATCTTTAAACACAACAAAAATAATTTCCTAAGAAACAGTAAAAAACACTTACTGTTTAAAATGAAGGCAAATGAATGTTTCATAGGAGGGCAATTGATATAAAGTTTTTTGAAAGCTTTTCATACTCTTACTTAAGACACCCAAGTAACCAAAATCATAAAATTTCAAGTCAATTTGCCAATGTTAACATGCATAGCCAGAGAACAAAATAATACCCATATTAGATCAAACATGTAACACTGGCCTCCTTAACAATAAATTTTAGCTGAACTAACTTGTTAGTCAAGATTTGGTAAGGAGGCCTACATCCTATAGGCTATAAGGAGGAAGGAGCATTGTGTGTCATGGACCAATTGAAGTTACATGTTCTGAAGAAAATGTTCTCTTCATTATGAATAGACATTTTTCCAAAGACATACAAATAGCTAACAGGCACATGAAACGATGCTCAACATCACTCATCATCAGGGAAATACAAATCAAAACTACAATGAGATATCACCTCACACCCGTCAGAATGGCTAAAATCAACAACACAGAAAACAACAGGTGTTGGCGAGGATGTGGAGAAAGGGGAACCCTCTTGCACTGTTGGTGGGAATGCAAACCGGTGCAGCCACTGTGGAAAACAATATGGAGGTGCCTCAAAAAATTAAAAATAGAGCTACCCTATGACTCAGCAATTGCACTGTCAGCTATTTACCTAAAGGATATAAAAATATCCTTTTGATTTGAAGGGATACATGCACCCTGATGCTTACAGCAGCATTATCAATAATAGCCGAATGATGGAAACTGCCAAATGTTGATGAATGGATAAAGAAGATGTGGTACATATATATAATGGAATATTACTCAGCCATAAAAAAGAATGAAATCTTGCCATTTGCAATGACAGGAATAGAGCTAGAGAGTATTATGCTAAGCAAAATCAGTCAGAGAAAGACAAATACCATATGATTTCTCTCATATGTGGAATTTAAGAAACAAAACAAATGAACATGTGGGGGAGACATAAACCAAGAAACAGACTCTTAACTATATAGAACAAACTGGTTGTTACTGGAGGGGAGGTCAGTGGGGGATAGATGAAATAGGTGATGGGGATTAAGGAGTGCACTTGTGATGAGCACTGGGTATTGTGTAAGTGATGAATCACTAAATTCTACACCTGTAAATCTAACATTATTCTATGTGTTAACTAACTGGAATTTAATAAAAACTTGAAAAAGAAATGTTATCTTCAAGTATTTCTATAAATACTTTCATTTATATTTCAATAAATACCAAATATTTGCTAAAGTATCAATAAAGCTGTTTTCTTGTGTTTTTTAGTCACTTTAAGACCAAAAGTATTAAGATTTTCCATCTTAGAAAATCTCAAAAAAGGAAAATTAGTGGTTACACTGAAAGTGATCTAGCAATGCCACACAGTTCTTTGTAGATTCAGACATAAAGATATGAAGCTTGATTTTTTAATTTTAAAGAATTCTAAAAATACAAAGGCAAAAAAAAATTTCTTTCAAAATTCATCATGTTATTACAGTTCAGCGCACCATATCAGGAGGCATATAATGTCGATTATTCCCAGCACAATGATGTTAACTTTCATCGCCTGCTCAAGGTGGTATCTGCCAATTTCTCCCTTTCACATGATTACTTTTCACTTTATAGTTAGTATTTTATGAGGAGATTCTTTAAGATAACATAAATACCCTTGTTCTTCCTCAAGCTTTCACCTACTAAGTTTCAGCATCCGTTGATGATTATTGTCTGAATTATTTCTATCGTGATTGCAAATGGCAGTTTCCAATTTTTTTTTTTCTAACAAATGAAGATGTCAAATACTCTTTATATGAAAAAGCAGAAAGCTAGAAAAACAACGATTCTGAAACTGAAAACTTAGGAAACAGAAATAGCTGATTCTTGCCCGTCTAAATTCTGCAAACATGATTTGGTGGGAGGGTGTGTGTGTGTGTATGTGTGTGTATGCACGTGCATGCAACTCAGTATAATATCTCATAACGCATCTATCAAGAACAATTGTGCAATAAAAAATAGTAATAGCATAGTCATCTTTAGGAAGAAAAATAAAACATAGATTAGAAGTCAGAAGACTACAAGTGTCAGCCCCTAAACTTAACTGTAGGTACCTAAATGATTCAATCCTTCTAGACCCCACTTGTAAAATAAGAGACATAGGCTAGATAATCTGTAAGCTTCCTTAGAAGTAGTATTCTACATTCCGATAATGCTAAAATATGTGGATTTACACAATGATGTTTTTAAAAATCTTATCTTTATCAAATACCTTTTACGCCCATCAGAAAAAAAAAAAAATAACACTACAACTGGAGGAAAGTGTAATAACTGTTTAGGCAAGGCTTGCTTAATAATACTGCCAAAGGAAACAGAATCATAATTCCTCTCAGGAACCTTCTCGTTATGATTTGTAACACAGCAGTCATTATTCTATTGTTCATGTTAGATAGTATGAATTTCTTCCAACAAAAAGAAAGAAGGCACGGTTTGTGCAAAATAAGTGTGATAACCTGTTAACATGCCAACCTACCCCTAGGTATAGCTGGTGGTAATAAGGTTTTAAATGCTAATGAGTCTGGGACCTGAGGACTCAAATGAAAGAGTACACCAGCCTATTCTAATCAAAGAGCCTGGCTTCTAAAGCTCTTCTCCCAGACTCAACAAAGAAAACAAATCTGAACTCTTGTCCAAACTTGCCTTGATGGTTTAAAGGAGAGGAAGCCAACAAGTAGGGTTGAAGAATAAAACAGCACTAACGTGCATTTAAGGATAAGAACGTGATGCAAATGATATTGACAAAGTTTTAGTGACCTTGCGATACGAGAGCATAGGTACAATATCTAGGCTGGAGCCAGCTGTACATAAGTACATGTTACACAGAATATATGAGACTATGCATGCTTATATATAAGTTCTTATAGCATAAATATTTACTAATATGGAATAAATAATGTAGCTGGCTTTCTCTATATTTGTGACTTAATATTTACTTTCTTCACCTATAAAAATAGAAATTAACAAGCTGGTTGTCAATAAATGTACAAACCTGACAAAGTACCACAGATTTAGTAAATTCTAATGAATAAGTAAGTACTGTGTATAAAACAGAAGTTGATATTTTTATAAAAATAATTTAAATGATCAAAACAAAAACTGAAGCATTTTTATGCAGGTCACTCTTTCAATATGTGGCAAAAAAAAAAAAAAAAATGACACCAGAAAAGCAGTAAAAAGAAAGTTTGGGCAGATGCATAAGGTACTTAAGGACTAGGCCATTCGAGTTTTATTCATCTTCTATTCCCATCGGACAGTGCCTGGAACACAATCATTTAATAAATGCATGTTGAATAAATAAGGGTTATTAAATAAAGATATATATTATAGGGATCAGCCATTACACCAGAAGATTAGCTTTACTTTTTTACGTTAAACTGCAGTAACAATGGTGGACCACAAAGTCAAATTATGCCTTCCAAAGGAAGTAAGACTTTTAGTTAAGTCATTATGCACTATGTATATATCAGAAAAACCAAGGCCTACTGATTTTTTTGTATGCAGCACTTTACAAAAGCACTTGGCAAACATTCAGCCAGCCGGAGGAAATTCCGAGTGAAACTCAATCCATGTGTGTGTTTGTTTTGTGGGAGTCAATTATTTTTATGGCATGTAACTTTAATTGGTGGCAGATACAAAATACTTTATAGTTACACTACATGTTCATTTAGTTATGCATAGAGCCTAGAATATTTAACCAACAAACTTTTAACAGTAACGGGAAACTGTGCATGCTTATGATAATGTTGGGTCCAGTGACAACGCTTAGCCTGTTCTATAGGTCTTCGAGGAGTTTTATTAGATAAATCCACCGCTGATCTTGATGACTCAGTCTGTCATCTATAAAACACATACCCACGTGGGATGATGATAATATTCTTCAGAAATATACTTTGCATAATTTGGAGTGTAGACTTACTTTAAACTCCCCCAAAACAAAGGGGCCAATTCAGGTATGATTTCTGTAGGCCCACAACTGGAAGCCATAAATGTCACCTCCTACCCACTTACTATGACTGTTACTTACAGACTGGCTGACGGCATCGAAGAATAGAATGAAATGCCATTTCACATTCTCCTCTTCCTGTCTCCCCACTGAGGATATAAAGGTAAAAACCCTCCTTTTTTCCATTTCAGGCTATATGAACTGAGATTTATTGCCCTCCTTAGGATGAAGGCAAGATAATTTGTATTAAGTTAGCATTCTCCTTAGGCATTTCTTGGCATGCTACAGGCTTTTCTCAGTTGGATTTACTCTGCATCTTCCAGCTAATACATTTCCAGAGGAGCATGAACAAACACCAATTTAATACAGTGATTCTGCAACTGGATAGCAGGATGAAGTGCTGGGCACCTTTCCACAATTTCTTCCTTTTCCTTCTCCATCTAAACCTCATAACTTCAAATATGAGCTTTATTTCAGAATAAAATATAATACTTTCACACAGTCTCTATTCCATGTCAACAATGCTTGATAGTCATTATTCAATGAGCAATAAATATTTATTATGAACCTGGCCTATGTCCAGAACAATGTTAGATCCTGGAGAAACAAAGACAAAGTTAATACCGGTTCTGCCTTTCACAGGCTCATACCTTGCAATTGAACAACAGGTGATGAAACAATAAGTGTAAGTGTTACATGAGCTTAATACAAAGCCCAAATCAAATACAACCGCAACAGTGATACTGGGGTAAGGCTACTGTAAGGTAGGACGCGGGAAGCCCAGTGCCATCAGGAAAGAAGGGGTCTCCATGTTCTTTCACCTTTCATACATTTGTATCTTATGCTCTCACATTCCAAACTACATGCAATTCCCAAGTGTTCTGTCTTATAAACCAGTGATTCAGGTCTCCAAATGCAGAATCTGGACTGCTCTCTGAGGGAACCAAAATGGTAGCTGGGACTTCTAGGAAGTCAAGAGTTGAAATCACTAACTGATTTGATATTTAGAGAAAAAGAAATTTTAAATGTTTAAGAATATTCTAAATTTAAAGAAAAGAACAAATATTTCAAATTTTTAATCTGAATTTTTCAAATTCAAATTTCAACATAAAGTACAGCTTGTCTGGAAATGGTAGCCGTTTGGTTCCTTCAACTCCAGAGGATGAAATTCAAATACCCTCCTGAACAGGCCAGAAAAACAAGTGAGGTGGTTGATACTCTTCCAGACACTTGACTATAACACAAAATAAAGCCTAAACTATGGATTTTTCAGAGGTATTATAAGATATTTGCTCTCCAAAGAAATGTAATGATAACAGAAAAAAGGGAAATAAAATTTGCTCCTGACAAAACTTGCTAAATATTAAACAAGTACACTTGAAGAGTTTTTGAATATTTGCCATTTCCTCAGATGTGCGGGACTTCTGAAGATTTAATTTTAATCTTCTTTCATCATTCTTGCCAGGCCTTCAGGCACTGATAACAGACTGATCAGTCCTCACCCCCAGGTGGTGTATTCTTCTGCTTATCCACAGGGTAGCAGTGTGTTTCGAAATAAGATCACTACTGTGGGAATATAAACGAGTACCCAAAATGTCTGTGGAAAGCTGTTCCTTTTTTGTACACAAGCCTAAGAATACTAAATAATGAGGAGAACAGGCTGTTGCAGAAATCCAGAGTGCGGTGTCTAGACTAACAAACAACAAAATACTTGCAGGGAGGAATAATAAGAAAACATGTCAAAGAGAAGCGTGGATGGTATTCTGAGGTAAAAACAGGAAAACAGACTATATTCCCGGTAAAACACTACATACCCACTGTTTTACGATTCAGAATCTAGAAATGAACGGATTTGTATGTATTTAAACTAAAACCTTAGAAATATATAACTTTATGAGCTGTAAATTTGACATGGCAATCCCAGTAATTACATTTTACCAAAGTTCTACTACAACAAAGGTAGTACCGAATCCTTTTGATGACCTTGAACTGATTTCTGACCACTGAGACCAAAGTCAAAACACTGCCATGCTGTAAGAATTATAGTGACAAGTCTAAAAGTTGTTTGTTAGAGGAAAATCATTACTGGTGAATAAGAAAGCAGTAACTTTTAAGGGCTGGGAAAAAACATTTCAGGGAGGCAGAATTCATAGTACTTAACAGTAGAGAGCTGGGTTTAGTACAGGCTCCCCTGCGAACATAAGTTATTTAAGCTCTATTGAGCCTCGGTTTCCCCAGCTGCAGAAGTAAATAGTAAGAGCATAAATCTCATAAGATTATTTTGAAGACTGAATGAAGCAAATTACGTAAAGCAAAGAACAGTATTTGACAGTTTTCCAGGCCCTTTTGTTTCCATATTCTATAATCCTGCTAATAAGCAGTGCTACACACACAGAGTCAGACTTTTAAGTACTGAGATCATCTGTATGTCTGTGAAGAGCATAGGAAGCTGGTCAAGGTCATGGACTCAAGGGTCAGACAGGTCTGGTTTCCCAGTTCAACTTCTTCCACCCAATAGCTGGATGACTTCAGGCAAGTCACTTCCCTGGGAAGGCAGATAACACCTTATACCAGAACATACATTTCTTAATGGGTCTAAAAGGAATATATTTTGTGATTAAGTAATGTAAACATAATTCAAACATTACACATATACTACAGTATATAGAAAATAAATTTAAAACAAAAATAAATTTATTTCTGCTCCTTCAAATATTTGATAGAATTAAAAAAACAAATAAATGAACTACAATGATCTTTATTTTCAACATTAAACACAGCTAAAAAGATATTTTTTTTCAGACAATGTAATGTCTGCCTTCATAGCCAAGAAATTCTAAACTTAAATCAAGAAGTTAAATCCACTAACTAAAATGAACTAGGGGGCAATAAATTTGAATGGGTAACAAAACTGAATTTTAAAAAAGTTTCATAAGCAGTGATGTTGTTCTTAATTTTATTGTGAACAGAAATTTGAATCTATCAATAACTATAAATAAAGTTGTAGTGGGGGGTAATAAGTTTCTAAAAACTTATTAAGAATGACACAATTGATCATTAGATACCTGTTTATAAAATACAAGAATGATTCTAATAAGATATTTTCTCTACAACCTTTTTTTTTTTGCACCCTGAGTAAACCCATTTTTTCTTACAGAGAGAATACAGCCTCCTGCCCTTATTATCACAAATTCTGAACTAATGGAATGGGATTCCATTAATTTTATAAGCAGTTCTCTATATGCCATAGATAGAAAAATTGAAGCCTAACTATATTCAATGAAATTTAATAAAGATAAAATGCAACTTTGTTCAGTGACATCAAATATTCCAATTATATCCAAGACAGAAACGGTATCATTTTAATCTTTTTCTGATCCCAAATTGATAGCCATACAACAAAGCGCCTCCATTCATATCATTTATAAAATATACCCTGAAGTTAGGATTAGCTTCTTATTGAATAGTGAGGCAAAACTTTCACAGTGGACATTCGATATCATTGCACAAACGAGATTTATATTGGAGAATCTATTCAAGTATACAGTCAAGATCTACGTTCTAAGTGTGGGTCAGGCAATTGTTACAGTGGGAATTTCGGAGTGAAAGGTTGGATTTATAGGAGAGGACATGGAAGCTGTAGGCCTCTTATGAGTGTTGGAAGACAGTAAGCATAAAGGACAAATGCTGATGGCCTGTGAAGAGGCCAGCCTAATAAAAGCAAAGGGTTATGTGAGAGAGAAGTAAAAGATTATGATTATTATGGAGAGCCTTAAAACACAAGCCAAGGAATCTGGACTTGATTCAGTAGGCAATCTGCAACTGCTGTAGGATCTTGAGAATGGGAATGATTGTATCAATGCAGTATTTTATAAAATCAATCTCGCAGGATGGAATTGGGAGCATAAAATGAATTTAAGAGATCTTTTAGTTTAGGAGGCAGCCACAGTAATTCTTTGTGATGAGGCTCCAGACAAAATAGTAAGATTGAAAGTAGCTCTCTTTCATTCATTCCTTTCATAGCAAGAGCCTATTATATGTTGGGTCTTGTGCTGAGCATGAAGATTACAATGGTGAACAAGACTCACGGTTCCTTCCTTCATGGAGCCTACAATACAGTGTGGGAGGTGGACAGAAGAACAAATAACAAATAAGCACAAATTCTACAAATTGTGTTAAGTGCATTTTACAAAACAAACAGGGATGAACGGGGCAGAGAATGACTCGTTTTAGAAAGGACGATCAAGAAGGCCTCTCTGAGGGGCGCCTGGGTAGCGCAGTCGTTAAAGTGTCTGCCTTCGGCTCAGGGCGTGATCCCGGCACGCCGGGATCGAGTCCCACATCGGGCTCCTCTGCTGTGAGCCTGCTTCTTCCTCTCCCACTCCCCCTGCTGTGTTCCCTCTCTCGCTGGCTGTCTTTCTGTCACATAAATAAATAAAATCTTAAAAAAAAAAAAAAAAAGAAGGCCTCTCTGAGATGAATTTTAAGTTGAGACCTAAACAATATGAAGGAACAAAAAGTAAGACTATGAATGTTTTTTGGCAGAAAGAACCACATGTGTAAAAGCAGGAAAAAGTTTGGTTTGTTCAAGGAACTTAAATACGGACAGTGTCGCTACAGCACAGGGAAGAGAACTCCAGCAGAAGATGGGACTAGAGAGCAGGGAGACACTCGTCATGCAAGATCATACACATCAGCCTTGTTAAGAAACCGGAAGTTCATTTTTCAGTGAAATGGGAAACCGCTTGATGATTCTGATCTGGGAAATGACATAAAATGTAAAAAACCAAAATAAAATAGAGAAAACAGAGAAAAAACTTAAAAATTAGATATAAACAATTGATACAAAACACCTGAAGTCTAATTATTTTGAGAGCGAGACAGAGAGGGAACTTTCGAGGGGTGGGGATGGGCAGAAGGAGAGGGAAAGAAAGAAGCTTAAGCAGGTTCCATGCTCAGCACAGAGCCCAACATGGGGCTCGATCTCAGAACCCTGAGATCATGACCCAAGCTGAAATTAAAAGTTGAAATTAACCGACTGAGCCACCCAGGTGCACCGACTTGAAGTCCATTTTTTAAAAAAACAAGTAATTTGTGTCTTAAGACTGGAGAAGCTGTTGTACAATAATCCAATCTACTAAAGTCATCACTACAAACAGGCTGACATAATTTCACTTTGAAGGTAAAGGAACTGTACTGATTAAGCTCTAACTAGTACAAACATATTACAACCCAGGAGTGCAGGAAGTTGAGAACCAAAGGAACACACATTTACCTCTTATTCAAGAAATGTAACACCAGTAGAAAGTACTTATAAGATACGTACTTATGAGAAACCACATAAATCTGAAAGCTCAACTAGCCTGTTTCCAGCACTGGCTGACTTTGGACAAGTTGCTTACCCTCTCCATGCTGTTTCCTGTAAAACCAGACAAACTTGAAGCTCAGAGTTGTTGTGTGGATTCAAGGAGTTAATGCACACAAAGTACTGAAAAGCAAACGCTCAATAAATGTTAGCCGCTGCTTTTATTTGGTAGAGATGTTTTATTCTGCTTAGTTCAATCCATACTTCTATCATCCCTCTGAAAACCACACAATGCGTTCTGAATGACCTAAATATTTTCCATTCTTGCACAGAGGCTATCTAGACCAGGGTGGATAGTAAATATTTTTGACTTCTGCGGCAGAAAGACTCTTATCGATCTCTTACTAAATCTACTGCGATAGCCTAAAAGTAGCCACAGGTAATACAAATATTAATGAGCATGGCTGTGTTCCACAAACTGGGCACTGAAATTTGAATTTCATATTATTTTCATGTGTTACGAAGTATTATTCTTTTGATTTTTTCAATCATTTAAAATACAAAAACCACTCTGAACTTACTATGTAAAACAGACTATATAAAACAGGTGGCAGGTCATGGTTTGCCAATCTAGACACTTATAATATAAATATATGACTCTTTCAGTCATAATTTCTCCATATATAAAACCAAAGTGAATGTAATCAGCTTTCCTAACTTCTAAATGTTCAAATAGCAAAATTTATTTTCACATAAGGAATAATATCTAGCTCATGGGCTCAATTTTTTCTCCAATTTGCTACAGTGCAACATAGCAATAAAAAAATCATGGCTAAAACCATGCAAAAGGCTATGATACTAGGTTTCCTTTGGGCCTAAAGCTGTGCTACCATATGAAGGATACTGTGTAGCCATACTGTGAAACCTTACAGAGTTCATAACTGTAACATAAAAATTTCTATTGTGATATTAACATTGTTTACCAATGCTTATTGTATAACTAGAACTGTTGCCAGCTTTCATTAACACAACAAAAGAAGATATTTATCCAATCTCACTAAACCCCTGCCAACAGACATACTTTAAATAAAAGGGGAAGATGGAAGCTCATCCCTCAGCAACATACAATCAATACAAATGTGATACAAGAGAGTCTGTCAAACAGTGTGTCTTACATAACATTAGCTCTGAACAGAGCAGGGTGCATCTAAAACCCAGTGGAAAAAATAATGTTTTGTGGGACTTTTTTCCTAGTAAAAAAGATGAAGTCTTTCTGCAAAAATAAAGGCATATTTGCTCACTTTGCATATAATTACAATTCATTACAGTAAAAATTCCATATATCTGTCAAAAGAAGATGGAACTGCAAATGCCAACCTGGGTGCTCCTGCTCCTGGCAGAGATATTTGCATATTTACCTGCTACTATACAGTCAATGAATCAATTTTGCAACAAATTCTTAGTTCAAAAAGAGGCATATTAATGGGGACCTTTTAAAAGAAAGTTAGGTATGATCCCTAGGCTTTGTGTAGCTGCTCTTTTTATTTCATTTAAATACTGAATCAATGACAACTCCTAAATAAAAACACAGGACTTTAAATCAACAGCTAAGACTCAACTTTTGACACTTCCCTTTCTGCTCATCCATTACCAAGTCCCGTGACTTGACCTCCTTAAGGATCTCCATCACTTCTGTCTTGGTCATCACCTCCATCACTCCTCTGGATCAAGCTACCATCAGCTCTTCCCCAGACCTCAGAAACAGCCCCTTGGCAGAACCCACTCTGACCACTGAACAGTCCTGCACACTGTTCTTTAGCCTCTCTTCAAACCTCAGTCCAACTGTTTCTTCCTTCAGGAAGCCTTGCTGACTAGGTCAGATTCCCATGTTAGCATCGTGTACCTCTCCTTTATGTCATGTGTACTTCTAAATAATACTTTTGTTAAAGGATTCTATGCCTGTTTTCTATGTTTAGTTTCCCCACTAGACTTTAAGCTTCATGGGGGCAGGGCTGATGGAGTCCCAATACCTCGCACGATCCGGGAACCTAACAAGAGTTTGATGATTTTACTGATTGCTATACATGCTATAAGACATTATATCATTTGTATACATGTTGAGTAATTTTTTTGTTGGCAATGAAGAATCACCTTAACCTGGTAGTTAGGTAACTGATAATTAATATAAGGTAGTGATAAGTCTCAATCAGCCAAAATGTCTGATTTGCCAGAACAAAATCAGATGTAAATCACCATATAGTCAATCAAATTATAATCAATAAATATTATCTTAGGCATCTTCTAAAGAGATTGGTTAGTTTGTCTTTGTTTTTATTTTAAAAAGTTAACTTAAAAAAGATTATATTTTAAAATGCATTTTAGAAACATGCACAAAAAGAACACCATAATGTGCCAAATTCTGCCTTTCCTGAAATACATATATTATTATTCTAGACTGCTCTCCTGAGCTCCAGACCCAAATCGAACTGCTGACATTGCCACTTGCATGTTCGTAAAGCAGTCCCAAAGTAATATTTTTTAGCTCTCCCAAATCATTCCTCCTCTTTGAATTGCCATGGTGAAATGTACCATTCCCCATTCATCTGCCAAGAGCCAACATCTAGGAGTTATTGTTGACTTTACCCTCTCCTTTATCCTCTCAGTCACCAAGTCTTATCTACTCACGTTCCTAAACAGCTCTTGTTTTTCCTCTCTTCTCCATCTTTCCTGCCTTTATTCCGGTCTTCCTCCAGCACATACTGTTACTAGGTTGATGCTTTGGTGGGGGAAAATGCCACTGCCCTAACTTGGTATCTTCCAATATTTCCCTCATGACTTCCAAACTCCTTGGCAATATATACAAGAGCCTATCAGGATCTGAACAAACATGCTATTAACCCAGCATTAACTAGCCCATTCTCCCTCCCACTCTTCATCATTTAACTTCTACTCATCCTTCAAGAGTCAGCCTAAGTACCGTCTTTTCCAGGCGTCTCCCTCTGGATTAAAGATTCCTTCTACAGACACCCCTCTGTTATAAAACTTCTGGTGGTGTGCTGGCACAGCAGGAGCTGAATCACAAGCCAGCTGTTACCATCTCTTCATAACTCTGCAGTGACATCATGTTGGCTGCTCGAAACTGGCTGAACGGACCAAAAACCCAAAACCAGATGCAGAAAGAAATCTTACCTACACTGCCCTTATCTGACTTCAACAGAGCTTTACAAGAGTCTGTTACCACAACACAACACCCTTACCCCATCTACTCCAGAAGTCTCCAGCCAAGGAGGAGACTAACCATGGGCACCAGGACATTTCAAAAATATTGTGTAACCAAGCCTCACTGGAACCTTCCATGCTTTGAAGCCCTAAACCCCTCCTTTTAGGTTGGTATATAAACATTTACCTCTGGCTATTCAGGGAGCTCCTTAGTAGTGAGTGCTCCCACACAAGTGGGGATGAACTTTGTCTTTTCTCCTCTTAATCTGTCTACTGTCAGTTAATGCACAACCCTCCACCACCACCACCATTCAGACCTAAGTTCACAGAGGAAAGGTTTTTTCCTCCCAACACGGCCATGGTAGGAGTATTTATACAATGAAAACCAGCAAAAGTTACAAGTTGGAGTGTCCTCCTCCCACAAGAGCCAGTGATTAAACATGTACCAGAAAATCCCTATTTATCACTATTATGCTCCATGTTGCTGTCTGTGGTCCCCCGCTAGAATTTGTTCCTGAAGGGCATGAGCATTCCTAATCTCCTCTGCACTCTCGAAGTCAGACTTACCTGAGCAAAATCAGATGTAAATCACCATGTGCTGTGTCAAGCTACAATAAACAGTTACCAACATAGGCAGCTTCTAACAAAGACTAATACGTGGTGGCAGCTAAAACTCACTGCTGATGACTGAACGTAACAAAGATTATCGTATTATAGGGAAAATTTATTTTAAAAACATTAAGTGTCTACGGTGAGGTTTTTTACTTAGTTTCCCATTAAAAAATGAATTCCCATGCTTAAGTATTTAGGGGGAGGTAAATTTGTGTCTGCAATTTACTTTGAAATGCATCAAAAAATAAGACGAGTTGAATGAATGAACGGAGGGGTAGAAGCTCATATATGATAAAGCAAAAACAGAAAAACGTTAATGATAAAAATTTAAGTGGTGAATAAATTTTCACTGTAAAATTCTTTCAATTCCCTGCAGTATGTCTGAAACTTTTCATGATAAAATGTTGGAGCAAAACCAAGTTGTCACTTTTCGCTCCTAAGGTATACACGAATGTTTTTTACCTACATTTACAACTTGAGTATACTCAAGTTCTGCAAAAAGGACCATGCCTTTAGGATCTTGAAGAAGCTGAGTTTTAGATACAACATTCAAACCTTCCCCTGATATCTGTAGGCCCGGAACGAATGGAGGCCTTCACAGCATATACCTAATACTAAATATTAAGAACTTATATGTCAAGCTAACAAAACTATGAATTAAAACAGTTTATCCTTCAAACTTGACAAATATACACCATCAAGATAATGTGGAAGACCAGGGTCATATTTAGAATCTTGTTTCCTGAGAGCTCCACATCTCTTTTCTTCCTCCCCCTGGCTCTATCCCATACCTCCAAGGAGCCTTGGACACATGTCCACCTTTCCATAAACTCTCTACGCTTCCCTGCACAAAACCCATGGTGACTCCCTATGCCTATGGGTACACATACCAGTAATATGGTCTACCTACCAGAGGACAGACCCAGGGAAGAGGTCCACACAGACCCTGGGAGCAAGCTTGGGGCCATCTGCGCAGGGGTTTCAGGGACCTGGGTACCCAGAGCACAGTTCAGAAGGTAAGGCGAGGTGAAGTGTGTACATGAGTTAGGCACCTCCCCTTGATTCTAATCACCGGACCTGTGGGAATGGGTACAACTAGAGAAGAGCCTGATCAGGGTCCCCTCTTGTCTGGTCTAGAGGCTATACGGGCAATACCATACAAACAATTGATAATCACAAGAGAAAATGTCCCCCCAAAATTTTCTTTTTAACTAAGATTAGAATTCAGCCCCTCCAAAAGAGAAACATAGCACAAAAACTACTAACTTAATTCCATGCCATTCCCATCTACAAGTATAGAAGTGAAAAAAATCTACATTGAAAAGTCAAATTCATTCATTCAACCAATTTTTACCAAAGACTCACCATTCTAGAATTGGGGATATAATGCTGAACAAGAAAAAAAAGATCTCTACCCTCACAGAAATTACATTCTAGTGAGAAGAAACAAATAAGTAAAAAAACATAGAAATAGGAATAATCTGAGATAAGAGAGAGTACCATGGAAAATGTAAAACAGACTAGTGGGGTAGAGAATGATGGCAGAGGTTGGGGGACTACCTTAGAAAGGGTGGTCCAGAAAGAGTGTGCCAAAGAAGTGACCATTGTACTGAAGGGTGCCTTAGCCTCTGTACTACATAAGTTATTTGTTTCTATCTAAACAAATACTTTCTCCCCAGAGTGACAGTTCTAGAATACCTTGTTTCTCTCAGCATATAATTCTTTGACTCTATTCTAACTATGGAGCTCTCCAGGTTTCTTTTAACATTAAGAAAATCTTATCTCTGGGGCACCTGGGTGGCACAGCGGTTAAGCGGCTGCCTTCGGCTCAGGGCGTGATCCCGGCGTTCTGGGATCGAGCCCCACATCAGGCTCCTCCGCTGGCAGCCTGCTTCTTTCTCTCCCACTCCCCCTGCTTGTGTTCCCTCTCTCGCTGGCTGTCTCTATCTCTGTCAAATAAATAAATAAAATCTTAAAAAAAAAAAAAGAAAAGAAAATCTTCTCTCTCCTCCTTCCACTGTTCATTCTTTTTTAGGGAGCCACTATCTAATCTGTAATTTACTCAACACATTGCATCTCTTTGACCCATAAATAATTTTTAATCATGTGAACACTTCTTATATATCTACATGAGACAGGAAATGAAGTAAATGTAGAAATCCAAGGCCTTCACATAAGCAATTAAGCTCATTTTTAGTTATTATGTATTCAATGTCCAGCTATCTCTGATTAGCACGGAAGTAAGAATAAAGCCAAGTTCCTTGGTTTGGGTTCCTAGAATTTTGCTCTAATTCGCAGCCATAAATGACTTTTAACCACCTCTTTTCAAACTCCCACCAACTCAGGAATTTTATATTAATCAAGAGAGAATAAATATCATGTGTGGATAGCTAAAAACAGAATCACCACAGCTTCAAGAAACAAAAAATGGGTCTGATATTTATAAAATACCATGAAAAATGTTTTATTAGATTTCATGAAGTGTGACTTTATATTGTTACAAAGTCACAGTAACAAAAGAGTAGGTAGATAATTAGAAGCAAGTCCTACTTTCTTATAATAGCTGTGTCACTGGGCTGTGATCTTGAATAAGCCACGTAACTTTTGTATCCCTCAGTCTTCCCAGTGGTCAAAAGAAAAATGGAAAAGAAGTTATAGGAGAAGTCAGAGAGCACTTAGAAGTCTTAAAAAAAAAAAAAAGCTAATATATAAATCCAGGTAAAATTAGCATATCTTTCTGACAATACAGATTAAGAAATGTCGACATGTCATAAATTAAATGATTAATCCCAAACTGCCAAAATTTAAATTGGCCCTATGTGTTTCTCACTATAAATAAAGGGACATACAAATACCAAATAGCATATTAGTCTTAGATCCCTTTTTAATGATTTAGAAGAAAAATCAAGTAAGAAAATGGATTTTTTGTTTATATAAGTACAAAATTCAACTCTAGCTCTAATCAAGTGTGGACGTTGGAAAAGTGAAATTCTATTCATGTAAATTTCTTGGAGTTTCTTCCACATTGTAAATTGTCACACCCCTCAAAGCATATGCTTAATATCATATATAAATACACACACATATATATATGCTAATATCTTAGAGGTAATCATAAAATAATATGGTATACTCAAAGACCTTGACAACCTTCTGAACGTAGCCTCTTTGGAATCATTATGAACAGAATGTAAAATGACTCAGCACATCTAGCATTGGTGTTAGGAATGGCAAAATACACTGTAAACTATACATGCCAGCACTTCCAGTGCAACGTGAACCATTAGCTAAGCACTATTATCGAAACCAAAGACTACAGTATATAGGTTCTCTCTTTTAAAGAGTATATAGACTTTAGTTGATGAAAGAGCTGGAAGGCTGGGAAATCATCTTTTTCCCACTATACTGACACAATTAACACAAGGGAGCTGAATTTACATATCATTTCAAGGTAAAGGTTTTAGATTAAAGAATTTTTTAACTCAAACATTTTTACTACATAGTAAAGTTTTTAACGCTATTTGATGTCCAACAAATCGTCTATTCTAGCAGCGTTTATGAGTGGCACTAAAAGTAAGCTAAACCCCAATGCATGTCATAAAATAAGACCATATCAAATTAAACTGTCATATAACCAACTTCATTTTAAACAGGGTATGCTTTAAATGGATGTATACTGTATTAATAACAAGCATCATTCAGACAAAGATACTCGATTGCTTGTGTTCCAGACATTTACAGAGTTGTCACACTGAATGTGCTAACATTCCAGTGTCTTTTCAGTGTGCACTTTGCATCGTATTACCTACTCTTTTTGTAAGGGGCCACTGTTCGCTTTCAAGCTTTTTCATTTTCTCAGCAAAATAATAACTCTTGGTCATCATAGGCAGCCAAATATCAGGCCTTGCCCATCTGTCAACTGGCTTGAATTCAGCAAGCATGCTCCTGTAGTTTTAGTTCTAATTGTGTTTAATGCTGCACTAATTATTTCAATGGGGAATAATTTTGTACAGTCAAAGTTGACTCATTTTATAAACTGGAAGCTCCTCAGCTATAAATTGGCAGGTCTCATCCTTCATTCCTCCTAAGCGTTGTGCCAAAGGGGAATAAGTATATGGTTGCTCTGTGACCAAATGTCATGTGCTGGGCAGAAACATTGATCCTGGCTATTAATCACTCTGCAAGCCCTCCCAGTAATCAAAGGGCACAGCTGCAATGATATATGACCAGTGTCAGAGCAGAAAGCCCTTTACAAGACTGCGTGCTTACCAGCTGATGGCCAGTATGTACTACCGCATGCACACTGGCCAGCCCAAAGTGCCCAGGCTAATTAATCATCACCTCTAACTGTTCATTCTATCATTAAACACCTTTATTGGCTGAATTATCGGAGGATGCTTACCCCCCTAATTACTTAGGTCTGGAAGCAAAGAACCTTCTTACCTGGATACAAAAAGCTGCCTATTACCTGTTTCAGACCAGTGTGCCCTTTCATTCTCTTCTCCATAAAAGTTTGCTGACCTAGCAGTGAACTAGGGACTGGGAGAAAATTGAATGTTGTTGCGACTGATTTTGGTGAGGTTCACGTCAAATGACTGTGGAAGAGCTGCGTAACATGAAATCATCTGAATTTAATAAGGTGAAATTTTCTAAATCTTACATGTGAGTTTTACATCAGGAGTTATGAAACATTTTGATACAGAAAAATATGAGGTACAGTTATTTAAGAACAAACCAGCTTTCAGAGGATATACTGAGAAACGGTGTTACCAGCCATAATTCGATCACCGACATGATTTAATCTACTGCTCTATCTGGTGCTAACTTCTACCTCAGTAAGAGCCTTCACGTATTAGTTATTTTAATAAAACATTTTATGTTTTGAAACTAATATCCTCGCATTTCTAAGTTTTTAAGGTGTCCAAGACAAAACAATGAATGCTTTGGAAACTGTAAAGAAAACTTAGGACAGCATTCACTCACCCTTAACGTATATGTAAATAATTATTCCCTTTTCAAAACAATGCTAATCCAAGTAGAAAAGCAGCCGCATATATACAGTTGCCAAGGAAATTCAATAAAATCTTTCTTAACAGGACAAACTCCAAGAGATGAAGAGTCATGTGTTGTTTCAACCAGCATTATTATGATGCATATTTTGGAATATGACTGGTATACTTGATGATAATGGCTTTAGTCCTATAATAACAAAAGTGATTAGAATGCACTGAGTTCAACAGAAATTTTATTTAAACTGGAATGATTCTAATCAGTTTTAGAACCATGAACCAAACCAATCCAGTATCTTTAAAACAGATTCAACTAATAGGCAGATGCCATGTTTTGGTTGTTTGGGATTTTAAATTCTTAGGATTCAAGGATTAAAATTATGATAAGCAAGTAGTAGAATTAAAAGGTAGCACAATCATTAACACGCCTACTTGAAGGATTAAAATGAAAAGACAGACAATACCAAGCACTGGTGAGGGTACAAAACAGCTGCTATTCTCATTGCCGGTGAGAACGCAAAATGGTGCAGGGATGAAAATGGTACGGCAACTTGGTAGAACAATTTGGGAGTTTCTTACAAAGTTGATCATACATTTATCATATGACCCAACAATCCCACTCCTAAGAGAAATAAAACATATGCCCTCACAAAGACGTGTCTCAAACATTTAGAGTGGTTTTATTCATATTAGTCAAAGTACTCATCATTCGTGAATGGATAAACAAATCGTGGTACATCCATACAACGGAAGACTACTCAAAAATAAAAACAAATGAAGTGAATATATGCAACAACATGGATAAATTGTAAGAAGCCAAACTTCCCTGGCTACAAACTGTATCATGCCACTCACAGGACCTTCTGGAAAAGACAAAACTATAGGGGCAGAAATTAGATCAGTGGTTGCCAGGAGATGGAAATGGAAACAAGGGATTGACTGCAAAGGGGCATGAGGGAACTCTCTATCATGATGGCAATGTTCTGTGTCTTATCTGGACTCTGGTTGTGGTCACCTAGCCGCCTACATCTGTCAAAACTCATCAAACTATACACATGAATTTTATTGTATGTAAATGATACCTCAATAAAACTTATGTAAAAACAAAACAAGGGAGCAAAAGTGAGGAAAGATCTCAAGAGCAAAATTACTTGACTCATTTCTATAGAAGTCACATTTATTTTGAAATCACTGACCTGTATAATGCAAATGCATAAATAACTTAGTTTAATGAACTAAAACACTTTTTATCTGAAAATAAGATTTTAGTCTACATTTTAAGAATCATCAATTCTAACTCTGATATAAATGGAAAACTATGAAACACCAAAATACCTTAAAAGGGAGATTACTTTTCTCAACATTTTATCATTCATAGAGTTGAAAAAATTATCTGATATAAATTATCTAATCTGAAGATAAGAGTGAGTGAGCTGCTCCCAGATCTACAGAAATAAGGCACTTTAGTTCAATTAAATGATTTCCCTGCAGGCAATGTCTTTTCAATCTGAGCTAATGACATCATTTAAGGAGGATGGTCCATTTAACTAAAAGGATCTTTTACAAGGCAGACAGACAGAAGGCAATGTAAGAATATTTGCAAGGACTTTCCATATTTCAAAATCATAATGGTGAAATGCCTACATAAAATTCTTAAAGTTAGATATTAATCAATACGTTGCAGAAATAATTTCATGAAAAAGAATGTAATAAAGCTCTTAAGAAGTTTTCCCCATTATTTTTCCTTTTTAAGAAACCAATTCTTTCCTAATGGCAATTAAGCTACTCCAGACTAGCAGTGACACGGAGTTTGCTAGAAATGAGGACCTTATTTCTGAAATGGTAAACTTCTTCACCTACCTGCTGTTTCTATGATAACCCTCCCCAGGTCCTACCAGCTTACTTTCCCCCGACTCTAACCTTCTGCATGTGAGGTAGGCACAATTGCCAACTATCCTTAACTAAACTAGCTTGACCAGAAATTAGACTAATTCTCTAAGATGAGAAAAAGTTTCAGGAATCCTCCAGAGTGCTCTTTCCTTAACCCTGTGCCCTAGAATTAGAAATTGAGTCTTAAGTCAACTATCCTTACACAAAAAGTCCTCAGTTCAGTATCCAGAAAAGAGAAGCCACTTCACCACCATAGCCCAGGAGAAGACTGACAACTCTTTTTTTTTTAAAAGATTTTATTTATTTATTTGACAGAGATAGAGACAGCCAGCGAGAGAGGGAACACAAGCAGGGGGAGTGGGAGAAGAAGAAGCAGGCTCATAGCGGAGGAGCCTGATGTGGGGCTCGATCCCAGATCGCCGGGATCACGCCCTGAGCCGAAGGCAGACGCTTAACCGCTATGCCACCCAGGCGCCCCAAGACTGACAACTCTTAAATCATACAATACATGAAATCACACCACATCCTCTACAAAAGGCTTCTTTTTCCTAATTCTGAGTTTTAAAAATATTTTTTATTTAACAGTATAAACAGTGACTACTATTGTATATGACCTGGCAAGGAAGTTAGGCCAATAAGGGCAAGAGACTGAAAGTCTTAACCCTAAATGAGAGAGACATCATTAAGTTATAGAAGCATTTCTGCCACTAACAGGCTGTGTGACCTGGGATGAGTTATTAGCACATCAGTCCTTCAGTTTCCTCATCTGTTAAATAATCTGAGACCACTTTTCTTCTCACAGTCTTCTCACACGTATAAAATAAACATTTCTAAAGGCAGACGAATGAAGTATAGAGCTACTATTAAATGAGTCAAGTTTTGCACTTGCTTACATTGACAGACTTTTTAGAGCAGCAAGATCCAGGTTTGAAAAACAATGAATATGCCCGGCTGTCAAGAAATACACCTATTCTAGGAAATTAGAGCTCAAAAGAAACCAAGACCAGAGTAAGAGATTAGGTATCTATGAAGAATCTGATATATTAGCTAAAGCTGCTTAATCCAATCCTTCTACTTGAAAATGGTCATAATAAATTAAAAGCAAAGAAGAAAATTCCCTAAAGTCATCTGGCTCTGTAATCAATTGAGCTGCTATCCCCAGCAGGAGCTCAATTTTTTAAAGTTCACTCCTGTTTTTTTGGAAATGGTATAACTCATGGTCTTTTACATTTTTTAGTACAGGGATTAGTAAAATTTAAATTTTTATTTACAGAAAGTACAAAGCCTGGGTGGCTCAGTCAGTTGAGCATTGATTCTTGGTTTCGGCTCAGGTCAAGATCTCAGGGCCCTGGAATGGAGACCTGGGTTGGGCTTTGCCCTCAGCAGGGAGTCTGCTTAAGATTCTCTCCCTCTTCCTCTACCCCCACCCACCCCATGCTCGCTCACTCGCTTGCATTCCCTCTCTGTCTCTCTAAAGTAAATAAATAAATCTTAAAAAAAAAGTATAAAGCCAATATATATCATCTATAATAATTTGCCTCATATAATGGGGTAGGGAGAAATATTTAAAGGAGTAGACAAAACAAGGTTGATTATAAGTAGATAAATGTTCATATCCAAATTACAGACATTTGATCACATAAACAGAAAAAGTCCTAATAGTGCATAAGATAAGGGCCACAGAAACTCAGTAATACTCTTGCTACACAGTATTTCCTTCAGTTTATACAATCAAATTCCCGCATCTTTGAAACTTGGGCCAAGTTCCTTATCACTTGTGATAGATACACTTCAGTAATTATACACAGCCAAAGAAGAATGTAAAAGATTCAGATGTTGGTCCTTCCCAGTAAATAATTTATTCCTTTTGATGAATATCCTAATATTAAGTCATACCACTTTTTCCCACCAGAAATCTCTAAGCTTTTTAATAAGATTGAATTATCTAAGTATTAAATATTTTAACTTTATCTTAGATCAAAGGATGGATAAACTCATAAGTAGATTTTTGAATTTTTCTTCTTACTAATAAGTACCTCATTGTGATAACTTTTGAAGTGGGGTGAATTTAATCCAATCAGCATTTATTAGCAAGGTATAATTCTCAGCACTGTAAGTGAAATAATAAAAGTTCAGTCACCTCAACTCCATTTTGGGAAGAAATGAAGTATAAATAGTGATGTGTCATTTAAGCCTCCACATTCTGTTTAGATTTGCTAAGCACAAACAAATGATCGAAATATGGTCTTATGAAAAGATACAGGAAGCATACAGAGTACCACTGAAGAAACTAGCAAGCTGCTTAAATTTTTTTAAAGATTTTTTAAATTTTTTCAAGTAATCTACACCCAACATAGGGCTTGAACTCACAACTCTGAGATCAAGAGTCACATGCTCTACCAACTGAGCCAGCCAGAGGCCCCACAAGTTGCTTAATTCTTAAAAAACCAAAATCTCTCCCACAACCTGGTGGCTCTTACTAATAGATCACCAGTGGTTAATTGTTTGGGGTTATTAAGGAATGCTTCTTTATTAAATTCAAATAGCAACAAATCAATCCTATTCTCTAGTAAGCAGAGCACAGTATATCTGGGCAAGTGAGTATAATAGGTTAAGATTTGGTGGAAGAAGGGTAGAAAGAGATCTGGAGAAAGAGAGAAAATAAGGCATCTTCATCTAAAAGTCAGAAGTGTTGGACTAGATTTCCTTTGTTATCCTAACTCTAAAATTCTACACTTTATTTCTCTTAAACCAATAACACAAATGATAAGCAAGGAAGAAATACTTACAACCTACATGATATATTTTAGAATCCTTAACATGTAATGGATATTTGATAATGAAAAATAACAAGCCAAATTTTTAATTGAGCAAATATATGAAAAGGCAATTCCCAAAAAGTACAAATAATAATAACATGAAAACATTTGCCATTGCTAGTAATAAAAGAAATTCAACAATGTTATAGGTCAATTATATCTCAAAAGTGAGACAAAAAGAAATGCAGATTAAAACAACAATGAGGGGCGCCTGGGTGGCTCAGTCGTTAAGCGTCTGCCTTCGGCTCAGGGCGTGATCCTGGCGTTCTGGGATCGAGCCCCGCATCAGGCTCCTCTGCTATGAGCCTGCTTCTTCCTGTCCCACTCCCCCTGCCTGTGTTCCCTCTCTCGCTGGCTGGCTCTCTCTCCATCAGATAAATAAATAAAATCTTTAAAAATAAATAAATAAATAAATAAAACAATGAAATACCATTCGGGGCAAATATTTGAAAAATTAACAACCAGAGTATAGAAAAACACAATACCATAGAAAGATGTTTCTAGTATATAATATGGAAAATCAGAATGTAAAACAGTGTATAGACTATGAGGTCAGATACACACCAAAAATGTCTCTAGACTGATATATACCACAGTTTTAGAAGGGATTACCTCTGCTACTAATGATTATTTTTCTTCTTTATGCCTACCAGTTGTGGTGATTTTAAACTACGTTCACAAATTCCTTGACACTCTTCCATTCAAAAGATAAACACTAGTCCCTTTCCCCTTGAAGGCAAGTCAGCTTCAATGATCTGTGTCTAATGAATAGTATGCAGCTCAAGTGATGCTATACGACTTCTCATAAAAAGGATATACTTCTGGGGCGCCTGGGTGGCACAGCGGTTAAGCGTCTGCCTTCGGCTCAGGGCGTGATCCCGGCGATCTGGGATCGAGCCCCACATCAGGCTCTTCTGCTATGGGCCTGCTTCTTCCTCTCCCACTCCCCCTGCTTGTGTTCCCTCTCTCGCTGGCTGTCTCTATCTCTGTCAAATAAATAAAATCTTTAAAAAAAAAAAAAAAAGGATATACTTCTACTTTGCTCTTTCTTGGACCACCGGCTCTGGGGAAAGTGGGCCACCACGTCACAAGGACACTCAAGCAGCCAGCAGAAAGGCCCGGGTGAGGAGGAACAACCTTCAGCATCAACCTGCAGCCATGTGAGTGGGTCACGTGGGCAGTGGACTCCCCACCTCCAGTCAAACTTTCAGATGAATGCGGCCCCAGCCAACATACTGACTGCAGTCTCATGAGAGACCCCAAGCCAGAACCATACTGCTAAACTGTTCACAAATTCCTAACCCACAGAAATGTGAGAATAATAAAATGTTTATTATACACTAACAAATACATAATAATAAAATAAAATATTGATTTTAGGTAATTTGCAGGGCAGCAATAAATAACGAAACATCTATATAGAGCTGTGGTTAAAAGTGCAGGCTATTCATTATTCATAAGCAGCCAAAAGGTGGAAACAATTTTAGTATCCATCAACAAATGAATGGATAAACAGATTGTGGTATATACACATAGTGGGATATGATTCAGCCTTGAAAAGGAATGAAATTCTGATACCTGCTACAACATGAAGACATTATGTCTAAGTGAAATAAATAAGCCAGACACAAAAAGACAAGTATTGTATGATTCTATTTATATGAGGTGCCTAGAATAGGCAAATTCATAGAGACAGAAAGCAGAATAGAGGTTACGAGGAGCTGGGGGAGGGGAGATGGGGAATTACTGTTCCCCACTGCACCCCAAATGGGTACAGAGTTTCTGTCTGGAATGGTGAAAAAGTTCTGGAAATAGCGGTGGTTACTCAACATTGTGAATGTACTCAAGACCACTGAATTGTACACTTAAAACTGGAAAAAAAAAAAAAAAGGTAAATTTTATGTTACGTGTATTCTATCACAATGTGGGGGGGAAAAAAGAGGCAGGCAGGTCCTGGAGTAAAACTGCTCAGGTCTGATTAATGATGGTTCTAACACTTACTAGCCATGTGACCTAACCTCTTTATATCTTAACTTCTTCATGTGTAAAATGGACTTAACAACAATTCCTACTGCATAAGGTTGTTATAAGGATTAAACAACATAATCCACATACAGCAGTTAGCTTTATGCCTAGCACATAGCAAGTGCTCAAAAAATATTATCACCAAAATAAAACGAGCATGCTTTGCTTCTGATAACTAAAAAATGTTATTTTTTATTACAACTAACGACAAATATCATGTCACATACAGTAATATATCAACCACTAAAAGAAATGAACAGTGACTGCAGTATTTAGAACCAGGGGATTTCGGTCTACCAAAAAGGTTGCAAGAGCTAAGTTCTGAACAGAATTTTCAGAGAGAAAAGGAACACAATTTCAAAGAAAGGAGTAGACAAAAATATTTACGGCTTAAAAGTAAAATTGGGGGAATTATTGGTAAACAAATGTAGAGAAAAATAAGCATGAGTGAAAGCCCCGTGAAATAATGATAGTTAAGTGCTAGCGGGACAGTTTAGCAGTCTGCAACATCTCATATTAGAAACAGGAAGGTTATACTGTATGGTGACTAACATAATAAAAAATTATTATTAAAAAAAAGAAACAGGAAGGTTATTGTAGATTTCTGAATACAGATTCAAAACGGCACACTTGAGGAACATAACTGCTGCTGTAAAATATGGGACAAAGTAGAAGAAGGAGAAAAAGAGGCAGGCAGGTTGGTTAGAGACTGTAGAACTAGTTCACGGACAAGATCATTCAAGCCTAGGCTAAGACCACTGGAAGAAAATAAAAGGGCATATCCAAGATTTTATTTTAGAAAAAGAAATGACATTGTGGACAACAGACCAGATATCCCCAACATCATTTAGATTTTTTTATATTTGATTAAAGCCAACCCAAAGCACATTCTCAATGTTTACTGAACTAAAGAGGCAATATAACAGAGACCGCCACAATGGAAGTCCCTAGAATTAGGTTCTCTTCGAGTTCTGAAACAGATAAGACAAGGGGCTCCCAAACTTGGCTGCATGCTGGAGTTTCCCAGGGAGGTTTTAAAAGTTCCGATGCCCAGGTGACAGCCTTCCCACCCAAATCAAAATATCTGAGAATAGGTGATACTAACGTGGAGACAAGTTTAGGAACCAACCAATTAAATTGTAAGCAGAGACATCTTTAGACGCCAAAAGGGTAAAAAATTATGGTATCTTAGAATAGGGTAATACTGGTGGAGGAGGTAAAGAATATTAAGAATATTATGAAACAGGTAAAACTAACTAATGGTAAAGAAAAATCAGAAAAGCAGGAGGCTCAGCTTAGGGTGGGATGGGGTAGGGGCTGGGCACTGACTGGAAAAAAGCATGAAGAAATTTTCTGTAGCAACAGAAATATTCTATACTTTGATAGTGGTATAGGTTACATGAAGTGTATGGATTTTCAAGTCACTGAACTGCACACTTACAATTTATGCATTTTGTTGTATGTAATATTTATCTAAAAAACGATAAACACAACTCTAATGATAAATTTGCTTTTCATAGTGGTATAGGTTAGCAATTCTGAAGCTACTTTCTTTGAATTAAAGGTTTGAACAAATGAGTAAATACGTTGAGAATGATGGCAGCTTAGTTTCTCACTAATGAAGAAGGGAGTTACAAATACGGAAAGGAAAAACACCAGAATGTAGCCTGTGTGTTAGACTGGAATTGGGGTTACCAGAGTGAATTAATAGTTATTGGCAGGTAGGCAAGTAGATAGGTATGTAGGTAGGTAGGTGGGTGGGAGGATAGGCGGATAAGCAGATGTTTTAGATACATAGGTGCATAACAAACTATCGCAAATTAGTAGTAAAACAACCACCATTTCGTTACCTCTCGTAATTGTGTTAATCGTGCCTTTTTCTATTCTCTCATAAACCTTTTTTATTTTCTGTCTTTTCTGACGTTCTGACACTGGGACCTTGCTGATCCTCAGGAGTGTGACCCTTTAGGGCAACTGGACTCTGCAAGTGTGCCTTTCATATGCAAACCAACTAATCCAAAGCCCACACAACCCCCCCACCCAACCACCCAACTACCTCTTTATCTAGCTCTTATACTCCAGGCCACTAGCAGCTACCTGCCTTAATCTTTCCAGAGCTACTAGACAAATACGGACTGCTCCTGTGCCCAAGAGCTTGCTGAAATCCTTCAAACTACTGTATGGTGATTAACATAACATATAAATAAATTAATTAAATAAATGGATAAATAAATAAATAAGAAAGAAAGAAAGAAACAAACAAACCATTCAAACTAGACAATCCTAAACCTGCTTATCTGGCCTTTCTCACAGAAACTACAATAAAATCTCCCCATGTGGCCCTGCATAGCATGGTGTGTCTCCTCCTCTTAGGAACTGTAACAACTATCTTTTCAATGGCAGTCACCTCCTGATCCTTTGGCCTCACCATACCTGAATAATAATAAAACCTATACTTTTAAAAGTAGAGTAGTAGGTTGACTGGTTAGGCTGGTCACGATTCTGCCATGTCATACTGGTTGAGGTACAGTCATCCAAAGACTCAACTGGACTGGAACATCCAAGATGGCTTAGTCAACTGGCAAACAGCTGATGCTGACTACAGGCTGGGAGTTCATCAGGAGCCACCAACCAGAGCACATGCACATGGCCTTTTCATAGGGCCTGGCCTTCTCATGGCAGAAAAGCTGCATCCCAAGAGAAGGCATTCCAAGAGTGAGCATTCAAGAGGCCCAAAACAAAGCTTCAAGGCTTCTCATGACCTAGCCTTAGAAGTCATACAGCATCACTTCCATCACACACTACTGATCAGAAGCAAGTCACAGGGCTAGCCCAGATTCAAGAGAAAAATGTGAACACTAAGAGGTGTTGCTCTTGGAAACTAGTTACCACAGCAGATTTAAAAAGGTATGTGCAAATATGTTTAAATATTTAGCTGTATTATACATACCCATATTTTCTAGCTCTGTCCACTACAAGAATTTAGAAGCAATGATTCACCAGTAGCATGAGCACATCAAGCACCTAGATTTTGGTATCTAAATACCATTGTCCACTAAAATAAATGAAAGCTTCTTAAAGAAAAGGACTTGGGCACAAATGAGCCAGGTATGAAGCACTCAAAAATAATGGGAACATATTGTATGGACATAGGAATCAACTTGAAAGGGTTCCCACTGACCAGATCTGGGACAATCAGCATCAAAATAATGACAGTAAAAGACAGTAACAGACTATAAACACACTGAATAACATAAGAAGCTGTTAAGTCTATACTAATATAAATAAACTGAGAAGGGAAGCTATTTTCTTAATGCAATGCCAACTAATAAATATACAATCAGAAAAGCATTAATGGATACTGAAACTAGCATGTAAAAATTCAATGAATAGGCTACTTAGATGATCTTAAAGTATCCTCTTAATTAATTACTAATTACAACAGAAAAAACAGGAAGTTTAGAGTGAAGAAACCTGCTAAGACACCAGCTTAGCCAAGTGACCATAGTTAAGATCACCACCTGCCTCCTGATACAAAGTACTGAAAAGAACAGAACATCACATCTGTGGAAAGTGGGGCCAAAAATGCACAACCAAAATCTTATCAAAAGGATACATCAGGCAAATCCAGATTGAGGGGTATTCAACAAGATAATTGGCCTGTACTCTGTCATGGTCAAGAAAGACAAAGAAAAGCTGAGCAATTGTCTCAGAGTAAAAGATACCAAAGAGGCATGATAACTAAAGGCAATCTGTGATCCTGGATGGGATCATGAACTTGAAATTGAAACAGCTCTAAGGACATTATTAGAATAAATAATAAAACTCGACTAAGGACTATGGATAGATAATGTAGTAATAATCGATGTGAAATTTCCTGATGATAATCACGCCCTGGTTATGTAAGAGAAATGTTCTTGTACTTAGGAAATGCGTTAACTATTTAGGTATAAAAGGGCACAATGTCACCAACCTGCTTCCAGACAGTTCAGAACAAAAGAAAAAATGCATATATATGGAGAGAGAGAGAAACACTTGGTGACCTAAGTACAGGGTATAAAGGAATTCCTTGTACTACTATTGTAACTTTTCTATAAATAGGAATTATATCAAAATTTAACAGGTTAAAAAATAATTAGGGGATAAAAGAGTAACTTTACAGTGCGGAAACCTGACTCACACCACACCTCAGATAGGAGATGAAGATTAACACCAACAGTGGTAAGTCATAATGATAGCATATACCTTGATATGAAAACAGCACTTTACTTCTGTGGTCTTCCTCCCAAAAATCCAGAACCCTGGTCTAATCATGAGGAAAATATCAAACAAATCCAAATTGAGGAACATTCTACAAAATAGATGACTCATACTCCTCAAAACTGTCAAGACCATTAAAAACAAAGCGAGTCTGAGAAATTGTTCTAGCTAAGGGCAACCTAAGGAGATATACTGACTAAATATAATGCGGTATCCTGGCTAGGATCCTGGAAACAGAAAAAGGACATCGGGTAAAAACTAAGGAAATCTGTATTAAGTATGGGCTTTAGTGAGTAATAATGTATCAAAAATAATTCAAATTGTTTTAAGATCAACATAACCTTCTCCTTGTCAAATGTAATCATTTTTTTCAGTTCTCACATCCCGTGACTGACCTGTTTCTTCTGTTATTCTCTAAATGTAAGCTGTCTCTCTCTCTGACATCCTGCCATACTAATTCCCCCTCAAACCACTCTCAACTCTCTTGCAGCTTTTTCTTCCTTTCTCATTCAGACCCCTTGTTCCTACATTCTACGTCTTCGATGAGTTCACAGTGTAACCTCATATGTTACAGAGACTGCTTCATGTTTTATATCTCTACTCCTGTCTTCTCATCTCTCTACCTTCACACCAGAGCTCCAGGACTCCGATGAACATCTTTTCCTGGATACACTACGAACGTCTGCACCACCTTTCCCAGGCTCTAATAATTCTACCCGATATCACCATTACTGCCAAGACCTGTTTATCCTTTCAAATTTGGGCCTCTAGCATTTATAATAGGAATTACCAAGCAGAGTAGGTGCTCCTTAAATATTTGTTGAATGAATAAATGCCAAAATCAACTTCCTTGTCATTGGACATAAATTGCGTTCTCTCTCTGATCCCTTCTTTTTCTGTGTCCGTTAACTAGTCCATTCAGCTTCCTCTGACTTGTTGCTAAGATTTGACACTCTGCCCTCCAAAATCAAAATAAAAAACCAGGACTTTTTCATCTTGTTCTTATTTCAAGAGCCTCCCAAGTGGTGGCCAGATCACTTTCATGTTTTCCCTGTTGACAAACTGACAAAGCACTGTATCAGCTTAAAGTGTACAGCATAATGACTTGACATACATATAATGTGAAATGACCACCACAATAAATTTAGTTAACATCCATCACTTCATACAGTTACAACAACAACAACAACAACAAAAATGGGTTTTTTCCTTGTGATGAGAACTTTTAGGATCTACCCTCTTGGCAACTTTCAAATATACCACACAGCAGTGTTAACTATAGCCATGATGTTGTATATTATACCCCAGTACTTATTTACCTTTTAGCTGGAAGCCTGTACCTTTCGACCATCTTCATCCAATTTCCCTACCATCTACCCCCTGCCTCTGATAACCACAAATCTGATCTCTTTTTCATACCTATCCTTGAAAAAGAAGTCCATTAAAAAAAAAAAAAAACCAACATGGGGGGTCCCTGGATGGCTTAGTTGGTTGAACATCAGACTCTTGATTTTGGCTGGGGTCATGATCTCAAGGTCCCGGGACTGAGCCCCATCCCGTCAGGTCCCTCATCAGCATGGAGTCTGCTTGAGATTCTCTCCCTCTCCCTCTGCCGTTCCCTGCTCTCACGTGCGCAGGCACACTCTCTCAAAAACAACAAAACATAGAAATCCTATCATCTTGGAATTATCTCACATAACCAGAAGAAAAAGATTCGTTTTTTAAAGTCCGATGAATACAAGGCTACTTAAATGATTCAAATTTTACACTTGCAAATACTAACAGATTCTTTAAAGAAAATATAGATGTGGTGTGAGGATCTCATGCTTCACTAACTGGAGTCAGAGGCTGAAGTTTGGGTCCTGGTGTCTGGGAGGCAGGTTACATTGTACTAGGAACATGGACGCTGCAGTCAGATAGGTTCCAGTTCAAATACTGGCTTTTCCACTTTAGGAAGTGTGATCATCCTAAATTTCCCTTTTTTTATTAGCAAAATAGTATAACACTTCCTATATAAGGATATTATGAGGACTCAAAAGTAATACATGGGAAATACCTAGCACAGTGCTTGGTACGTAAAAGTCTAATAAATGGTGCTAGTGGGGGGGTGATGCCATTAATTTGATATGTAACCTAGAGAAGACAACTAACCATTATAAGTCATAAATGTTCATCTATAAGATGAGGAAACAGCATGCTAAGTGGCTTTCTAAGTCCCTTCCAGAACTAAAAAGATTATAATTCCCACAGTGAGAAATCAAGAAATATGAATTCAACTTCTTTGAACTATCTGGAACTTAGATGTGCCATTAAATTAGGACAACAATAATCTCTTACTACAAAGTATTTTCAGATTCACAAAATCTGCGTCGATTATCTCATTTGATCCTCCACCCCATGCAAACAGATACTATTATCCTTATGTTAATCTACCTAAAAAGTGAACTTTAAAGAAGCCACAGTGTTTGGCCAGGTCACGAAGCTAGTATCAGAGGTTTCATCTCCTGCTTGTCAACATCCAAAGCACATGTTCCTAAACACTCCAAGAACAGGTATTAGTGCTCTAAAAAAGGAAAATCATAGGTTTTGGGGGGGGAGGACCTAAATTTCTACCTCAGCTCCATCACTACTTGCTGTGTGGCTTTGGACAAATCACCTAATCTTTCTGGGCCATAGCTTCTCCAATAATATGTATGTATGCCACTGAAATTTATTCTGATAGAATTCTCTAGAGAGACCTAAGGAAGCCACCTGTATACTGAAGTTTCTTTTTTTTTTTTTAATGTTTTTATCTTAGTTGAAATACAATGTTACGTTGGTTTCAGGTGTACAACAGTGATTAAACTTCTCCATATATTATGCTATCCTCACCAAAAAGGTAGCTATTATCTATCACCATACAATGCTATTACAATATCACTGACTATATTCCCTATGCTGTGCTTTTTATTCCCATAACTTACTCATTCCATAACTAGAAGCCTGTATCTCCCACTCCCGTTTACCCATTTTGCTCACCCCCCCACCAACTCTGGCAACCCTCAGCTTGTTCTCTATATTTACAGGTTGAGTCCGCTTTTTGTTTGTCTATTCATTTATTTTTTTAAGATTCCACATATGAGTAAAATCATATGATATCTGTCTTTCTCAGCCTGACTTATTTCACTTCATAATACCTTCACTGCATAATACCTTCTAGGTCCATCCACATTATGCAAATGGCAGGATCTCAACCTTTTTTATGACTGCATAATATCCCATTATGTATATATGTGAGTGTGTACGTGTGTGCATACACACACACACTCACATACCACATCTTCCTTATCCATTCATCTGTCGATGGACACTTAGGTTGCTCACATATTTGGAGGGAAAGATAGTCTCTTCAATAAAAAATATTAGGAAAACTGTACAACTACATGCAAAAGAATGAAACTGGACCACTTTCTAACACCATACACAACAATAAACTCAAACTGGATCAAAGACCTAAATGTGATATGAAACCTGAAAACCATAAAAATCCTAGAAGAGAACACAGGCAGTAATGTCTCTGACCTCAGTTGTAGCAACATTGTTCTAGATACGCCTCCTGGAAGCAAGGAAAACAAAAGCAAAAATAAACTACTGGACTGCATCAAAATAAAAATCTTTTGCACAGTGAAGGAAACCAACAACAAAACAAAAAGGCAACCTACTGAATGAGAGAAAATATTTGCAAATGATATATTCAATAAAGGGTTAATATCCAAAATATATAAAGAACTTATACAACTGAACACCAAAAAAAAAAAAAACCCAAATAAACAATCTGATTAAAAAGAGGATCTGAATAGACATTCTTCCAAAGAAGACATACAGATGGCCAACAAACTCATGAAAAGACACTCAATATCTGTGCGCTGAAATCTCTGATGAACATTTAATAAAATCCCATCAACTCCCTCAACCCCACTACCTTGCTCCTTTCCTACTCTTGTATCCTTCTTCCCCAGAAACCTCTGTTTGTCCTTGCTTCTCTTCTTCCCCAACACATGGACCTATGTGTTAAAACTGAAGTCCAAAAGGACATCATTTCGTACATTACTTTGTACTTATAGTCACAATGGAAGGTGGAGGGAAGGACATAGTTAATGATAAAATAGATCTCCCTATCTGCAGATGGCAATTGTTATAAAGTCCCACTAAGAAAACTGCCTTTTACCATGTACCCCAAAATAAGAAATCATTAATAGGGAAAGGACATTAAGCAATAAATGCCACCTAATGATACAGACTAATAAATATTAGTAATTTTAACGTAGTAGAGTTTTTAAAATGCGATTTCTACAACTATTTGCAGGAGAGTTTAGTAATTTAAAGAACATTTTCCTTAAGACATCAAATTCCCATAATTTACCTTATAAATAAAACGTTCTTAAAAGCCATAATCTTAATTTCGGTAACATCAAACTCACACTCTAACTTTGGCAATTTACTTGCAGGCATGTTAATTTTTAAACAATTCAAAACCATTCTTAAAAGTATTTTCCATTTCCTCCTGGAGGTCCAATTTGTTCTTAAAGGAATTGTTTCAAAGATGTTAACTGAAATTGCAAAGGGACAGCTGCTTGATACAATGGGGCATATTACTGCCTTGCAATATCAAATCACTCAGCTTCACTCCTTTTCTCTTTTTTGGGCTCTAGGTTGCCACTAAAGTGGCTATTTATTAGAAAGTAAATACAGTGATGGTCATATTATGCATACTGATATGCCCCAAGGTCCTTTTATTGAGAATTGAGAGTATTTGCCCATATACACTTTATGTCTGTGTTAATGTCTGCACTTGCTTTAACTTTCCCTAAATCCCAAAACATGTTTCAAGATTTGTTAACTGGAAAATTCATACCAATGCATTTTTTGTTGTTCATTTTAAATTACGGAAACTCTCATATCTGTCATGAAGCTTATGAGACAAAAGGAGAAAAAACATCCCTTAAGTTGGGGAAAAAAAAGTCATATATTCTAAATATAACATCAGAGAAGAGTACAAAAAATTCAACCTTATATTAATCTTATATGTGCAATTTCATGTTACCAGGAAATATGACAACAATTTATATAAAATAATTAATTTAATTATATATATCAAAATATATAGGCTCAAATAATTTTTACATTATTGCTCTAAGGTAAAGTAGGCATTTTTTTAATTACCAAAAAGTAATGCAAGAGTAAAATTAACATTATCTATGCTCACATCACTTTCTATACCATCTTCCTTAAAATCTTGAAACTCAAGTCCTAACCATAGAGTTTGAATGAGAAAAGCCATAAAACTATAAAGAAAAGAAAAAAAAACCACCACCAAAACCTGTTTTTTCCGGTCCTGGCTTCCCAGGATCATAAAACTCAGATTGTCCCTCCCAAATTTATCTTTTCTCACTTGTTTCTTAATTGCTGGGTTATAAATACCTTTGTCTTCTATTAAAGACACATGTTTTCTTCTGCAAATTCATTTCTGTAGAAATATGTTCCAAATTCTATACCCACACTGTATTAGAATTTAAAATGTGACTTATCTTATATAAATTTACTTCCTAAATTTGACAAAGCCATAGAACAACTTCACTAACATTAATTTTCCTTTCACTATTATTAGTTAAATTTTCTCTAGCATTAATTCTACTAAATGATATAAACACCCAGGGTAGGAATAGATGTACAAACAGACATTGGGGTCAGAACCGATTTCCTATCATTGAACCTGCTGGGCAAAAAGTAACAGTATGCAATTGTATTCATGCTGTGCAAACCTTCTTGCTAATATGCATATTAAAATTCTAACCGTTGGGGTTTTCCATGCCTATTTACACTATACATATATTTACTCTATACTTTTTCAAAAACTGTTACGTGTAGGTGAAAATTTTTAAAGCCAACCACAACAACAACAAAAATGGCTATAAGCCCGCTTGTATTAGAACCTCTTTTGTCTATCAATCAACAATAAAGTATTATTCTACCATCACAAAAGGAAAACCTTTGGAAGCAGTAGAGGGCTATGGGTTGTGCAAATGTGCAGTTGCTAAGAAGCAAATATGCCTCTCTTCTAATCAAATAGCCCAGCTCAGCAATGCCGCTGGCTTGGGGCAAGAAGCAAATTCCACCAGCCACAAACTTAGAAACAGTCTTGAATTATTTGTTGCTGACCGCTGGCTGAACCCTTCCTGATGAGCACCATCACCATTAGCCACTACTCAGTGTATTCCATCAACCAATGGCAATAGCAGCATGCTACAGCTCAGGGTACAAGAAATTGATCAAACAGGGTAATGAGACTATTTCTTCACGGAGGTTATTTTAAATGAATATAAATATTTTCTTTCTACATAATTTGCCACAGAAAGGTCACTGAACTCTCTGCGATTCCAAAGAAAAATGCTCTACTGTCCCCTTTACATATTTGAGTTAAGATAAAGACAACAAACAATTCAGAGCATTTTTTGATATTAGGGCAAATTCTAATGAGCTGGCATTTGAGACAACAGATTAGCTGCAATATTTCAGTATCACATTAGGTTATCGCTAAGAACTGATCAAATGATGCGATTCTACAGAGATAAAACCAATCATGATTTACCAATTAAAAACATTTATAAGAGTACATTTTTGTTTAAAGAAAGCACAATTAATCTCTAATGTAGGTGACTGCGAGAACATGAATCATATGTGTGCCTTCTTAGCTGAAGTTATTAAAATTTGATATAATTGTTGTAAATTATTTAGTGAAGAATTCATTTTCCTATAGCCCACCTCCTCCTGCTAGACAGTAGAATAAAATGCATGCCAACGATTCCAGTTAGTACATGAATCATTTCACTGACATCTGATTTAGCTCTTCTTGCACAGTGACATTTATTGCTCCTTCTCTCTATATACTTAAACCCAAACAATTAAACAACTGGCTTTAACATCACAACAGGACCGAATTACAGCAATTTAGCTGTATATGCTATCTGACATAAAATGAAAATGTTCTACAGAGTCCAGTTTTCAGTAGGTTTTTAGTAGGTTTTAGTTTTTCAGTTTTTAGTAGGTTTCTAGTATAGTGGTATTAAAATAATCCAAGCTATCTCACTGTTTAAGAACTTCAAGCATCCATGTACCAATAACAATAAGGATATGAAATAATTATTTCTAACATATCAGTATCCTGTCATTATTATAACCACTGTAGATTAATAACATCTAATGTAAACTCGGCAGAAACACTTTTATATGAATGAGCTCCTCTAAAACTTTCTAAAAGAGATATCTTGTTTCAAAAATGAATGCAATCTAATATGATAAATACTTGTCAAAATGAACTGCCTTATATACAGCTGCTCTTAAGAGTTTAAGCAATAATTTTTGCTTATAATCTTTGCTTTAGAAACAAACAGGTCAAATCAAATAATTCTTTGCTTTCATAAAAAATGTGTAGTTTACTATGTAATATGAAAAAAATGGCTTAAGTGTAAAGAAATCTGTACTTCAGCAATTTTTTTTAAATTACTGAAACTCAGAAGTGCTTTTTCACAACTATTCCTTTAAATCGTTTATGGATGTTATTAGGCATGACAGTAAAACTACCTCATCTACAAAATAAAACACAAGGTATACACAAATGGTCATTTTTTTAATGGGATAAAGTACCGCTGGATGTTAGAAGGTTATCTTTGCCACTGATAAGGATTTCTAAATATTCATTATTGGGAAATGACAGCAACCGTAACAAGATTTTAAATACACATTGAAATAATTTTTAAACAGAGATACAAAGCTTTGAACGAAACAAAAAAAACCCCACAATTAACTTTAATCTCTCTTGAAAGGGAGGGCTGCTAGAGAACTAGCTAGAACACAATGCAGAGAGGAGAATCTCAAGGATGACACACAGTATTTGTTTAGGTACATTCTATTCTTTTCCCCATAAAATTCTACCATGCCCTCATAAATGGCCAAAGAAGATTCTCTAAATAAAAATCAATAATTAGGTAAAAGAAAATTAGGATCAAATAGCAAGAAACATCCCATCAGCTGTCTAACAATATGACAAATTCAGCAGCAACCACAAAGAACCAATATAACTTCTGGTGCCAAGGAGCCAGATGGTACTGCTGGAAAAAATTAAGTCTACAGATTGGCAGCTCGACCCTGTGATTATTGCCCAAGGGAGGACAAAGTGGAAGAGGAGCGGGAGGTTCGGTATGATGGGGATAAATCAATTACCACCAACTCACTACATCCTTCCTATCACACCCTAATAGTGGATTTCAAATACCATCCCAGGGAATTGTTCAAGGTTTAAACAGTCCCAGTATTAGTTGGGAATGATAAACTAACAGGTAGTGAAAGTAAAAGATAACCTCAGTCTTCCATCACAGGCCCGAGCAGAGGACGTGATAACCTGACACGACTGCGTAAGATCCACGTGCAATAAGTACAGTGGTATTTAACTTATGGCTTTGTTGTGAAAAATAAAGCTCTCTTTTTTTTCTATTTTTTCTTTTGCTTTTCATTCATTAATGGTATGTGTTAAACTTCTAGATCATTTTCCAAAAAGAGAATTATGGATAGATAACGGTTATGTACGATGGTCTCATGACTAAACAACTGCCTTAGATGTTTAATAAAAAAACATTTCATTTACTTTTTGTACACACAAAAAAGGCACCTCCCGCTCTGTGATAGCTAAAGAATGCCGAAGAAACAATAACATCTCAAGATATGTTCAAAGTCAAATCATGGTAGGAGAAAGATAATGTACATCATTATTTATGCGATTATGAGAAATCTGAGTGTTAGTCATACTGAAATGTAAGATAGTTATACACTCAGCAGTGACTCGCAAAGTTTATGTTGAGGGAGAATTTGGGGGACGTTTTATCACCACCTTTCCTTGGTCTATCATCGCCTATGAATGTATACAGCTGTTTGGTATTACTCTCGCTTAAGTCGATCAAAATATGAGATAAGAAAATTAAGACTATTAAGATACTAAAGATAAAAAATTCAGATACTGATTTTTTTTAAATCCTAAGAATATATAATTTTACAATATAAATGTGTCAATTCATTTAATACATGAGCAATTACATTGACAGATGGTCTTTGGATGTAGTCTCAAAAACCAATCAGCAACAGATTAATTAGGTTTCATTAATAAATAAATATGATAAGACAAAAAAGTTTTTGGTTAATTAGTTTGTAAGTGTAAAAAGCAAGGACTGAATTTACAAGGCTTCTAGAAAAGGATTAGTCAAATCAGTGGTACACACACTAATTTGATCGATGTTCACTGAAACCTTTTCCAATACATTTTCTAGCATATTGCAGAAGGACAGGAAATGAATTGCTAACATGAGTTGCTCAATGCGCTATCTGAATCCCTGTTGTGGGCACTGACAGCCACAGTGATGAAAAAATTAATCTCCAAGGATATGCTTTATCTAAACTATACCTAACTCACTTTTCCTTATCTAACTAAAATTGTGTATGTACACTTCAAATAGCTTGTTTCAAACGCTGTTATAAAACTTAAAATGGACATCAGCATTTCAACTTCTTAGGACACATTCCCTCGCCATAATTTTGGGATAAATAGCTGCTCAACCTTCATATTTCTGGACTAAATAAACGATGGGCAATGTTTTTATGGTCTCGGGAATACAGCTAGTTTACAGAAGTGCCTGTATTCGCACACTGTATTTTTATATTTAAATATTGGATGAAAATCAGACAGAACAGAGAGTACTGCAGAAGACTGAAAATAATGTCAACAGAGAAGAAATAGTTCATGATACCAGACACTTCATAAAAGCTCAATGGGTAGTAAAACAGAGGAAGAAAAAATATTTTGAGTAACAATTTTAACTAAAGGAACTACTATTAAATAAAATTCAAATATTATGCATATCAAGAACAACACTAACTTATATTTCATATATTTCTACCATCTAAAGGACAACTTTGCAGATACCAGTATCAGAATTCTAGCTGATTATGGGGGCGCCTGGGTGGCACAGCAGTTAAGCGTCTGCCTTCGGCTCAGGGCGTGATCCCGGCGTCATGGGATCGAGCCCCACATCAGGCTCCTCCGCTATGAGCCTGCTTCTTCCTCTCCCACTCCCCCTGCTTGTGTTCCCTCTCTCGCTGGCTGTCTCTATCTCTGTCAAATAAATAAATAAAATCTTTAAAAAAAAAAAAAAAAGAATTCTAGCTGATTAAATTCAGGACAACAATAGTAAGACTTTTTATTTAATCATGAAACATATAATCACATGATACAAGTTTATTTCTTTTAAAAAGAATCAAATATTTTGAGAACCTGATTTTAAAAATAGGAAATGATTATCACAAAAAATAAATCTTCCTTTTACAAAATAGGATCCACTAACACATTCTCTTAAAAGTTACCTCCTAGTACATTTTAAATGAACTTGATTTATAAAACGTTATCTTAATATATAACTCTATAGTCACTAGATACCTTGGTTTTTCTGGTCATCAAGTATGCAAATATCCAACCAAAGAATGGAGCCATCTAGAATTTCAAAATTATACAAATTTTGATTGCATTGCTCTCTCTCTGTCAAAATAATCCTGTTAACGATTCTTAGGGTTAAGGCTCATTTTGATCAAATTCGTATGCTGTTGTTTCATTACTTCCCTATTATCTGACAGAGACAGGAAGCTAAATACAATTCACCCAAATAAAAAAGAAACAGATCACTGAAATTTAACACAGATTGTGACATGTGTGAACCACCACATGAAAGCGCCCGCCATATTCATAGGAAGAAGTTGAATATTAAATCATAAAAACAATCCTAGAGCTATCAACTCATCTTTTAGTTGTTTAACACTATGACAAGATTAAATGAGATGTTGTCCAACACAATGTAAACTACCTAGGCTCAACCACAGGTATAAATTCCAGGTAATTGTGCAGTGTGTACAAATATTGAACCACATTTTACACTTGAAACTAATATAGTGTTTTATATCAATCATACCTCAATTTTTTAAAATTCCAAAGAAAAAATATATTAAAACCAAGTTAATCATCCAATCCCTTGGTCATCCTGTGACACTGTAATAGCCAAAAGCTAACAATGGGCAAGTCCTATGTGTTAGGCAGTCATTTATCCTTAACAACAATCCTAAGAGATGCTACAAGTATCCCTATTTTTATCAATTAAGAAACTAAGGCTTAGAAAGAAGATAATTTTCCAAGGCATAATGTCAAACTAGGACAGAACTCAGATATATGTGATGCCATAATCTGTGCACTTAACTACAACAGTACAATTTGATCCATGACATAGTAAAGTACAAAATTTGTCCTCTTTAAAGCCCTTCAAAATTTAGTTTTCAGTTACTAGAAGTACATCCGGTCTGCCCTGAATATTGCTTAATATTGTTTAAGCAGCCAAGGCAAAAGATAGTTTAAAAGCACGATGCCTAAATTACAAGAAAGAAAATAATTAGACAATAAAAACAGACCGAAAAGAAAAGCCTAAGAACATACCAGGATTCAAACGAATACCAAAGAAAATTATCAAGATAAAATGTACCCCATATCTATACGATCATACTAAGGAAAGACAGTAATTAATGGCTTCTAAAATTCTATAAATTAGGATCACATGTGTAGAAGCAGAAGCAGCAAGTCTCCCAGTGTACCTGTGAGAACAGCTGGAGCAGGTGTCTCCATTCTGAACCCCCGAATCTATCTCCTTCTACGATCTCTGGCAAGTCTTATCTTTCTCATGACACTCAACATGTTTAGGCAAATAAATCAATGATTCTCCATATCTCTACCCCATATCTCAGACTCCCTCTGAAATATCTTTGACTGAATTTTTCAATACTCCCTCAAGTTCAACAGGCTTGATCTTTCTAATCCACTTTCCCATTTTCTTTATAGATGGTATCACTTCCTCAAGAAAAGAAGCCAAGTGTCACAGTTCGCCTTAGGTCTAATCATGAAGTCTACTTTTGGTTCTTCCTTATTTTCCCTCTCTGTCCTTCCTCTCTTGTCCTTTGTCTTCACCCTCAAGGGGACCAGAAGCCTCCAGCTAGGTCCTTCTCAGGCCCGTACTCCTCAGAAGTGTACCAACCCATCTCTTTCCTCCACCTCCACGCCTCCTCCCATGACAGACTAAATTTTTACTTGTCTTAACGATACATTCTTCACAACCCCTATCTCTACTTGCTTAATCCACTATCTACTTGCTTTCTCCATTATTACTTCAGTTATATATGACAACTGATGAGCCAAAGCAGTAAATATAAGAGATAAGCCATTGGTCCTCAACTACACAACTACCCAAGTGTCTTTGAATTGGGATAAAACTAGAATTAATTTTCTAAGGAAATTTTAGTATGCCTCTGGTCCGAATCCCTTAGCCCACCGTCATGTACATGGTCTTCTGTGTAGGCACCTATCCCTGACACGGTCCTCATCTTCTTAAGACAACATCAATTCTACCTCTCATTCTGCTGGCTAAAAAGATATGACTATAGGTAACTCAGAATAACTTCACTCCAAGTAGTGGTCAAAGAATATACCCTGGGGTGCCTGGCTGGCTCAGTTGGTAGAGCGTAGGACTCTTGATCTAGGTGTTGTGAGTTCGAGCCCCACATTGGGTGTAGAGATTACTTAAAAATAGGATCTCAAAAAAAAAAAAAAAAAGGACTATACCCTAGATTTCTCTGCTGTCCATTACCATTCTAAGAAATATTATATTTGAACACAGCTGAAGAATGTACAGCTTGGCTATTCTAATTCAGGGGTCAAAAACGAAATCTCTCCAGTCACCAAAAAAGTATGTGCAAGAGACCAGAACTGGGAGGGAAAAGTGGTATGGAAGGCAAATTGGAAAGAGATGGTGCATGTAAAGGGAATAATGAACACAATTCAAGTCCAGTGTTACCAGCTGATCCAATTTTTCCAGAGAAGGCAGAAATATGAATTTTTCTGGGTTAGTGGAAATTTTTTTTAAAAACTGTATCTGATTTGGCCGAACAAAATACACCAATAGGCCCAACTGGGAATTTGAGACTTCTGTTCTCAGTACTTTATATGCTATCTTAATTTTAAACTAATCTATCAGGGAGTTATGTATGCGAACCAGGGTTGACAAACATTTTCAGTAAAGAATCAGACAGGAAATATTCTAGGCTTTGCGGGATATTTGGTCTCTGTCACAACTACTTACTGCTGCTGTCATAGCATAAAAACAGTGATGGGACAACATGTAAACAAATGGGTGTGGCTGTATTCCAATAAAACATTATTTACAAAAATAACAGCAGGTCAGATTTTCCCCTTGAATTGTAGACTGCCAACCCCTATCCTAGACTGTTATTTTTGGCTCCATGTAAAATGACTTGGCCTAAACTGTGTTTGGCATTACACTACATGCCTATGATGACAGATCTTGCCTCTTTGAAATTTCAGAGGTTCTAGTACTAGTAAGACCTGTACTACTTTTAGGTATCTTACTTATTTTTACATCAAAGTTGGTATAAATCATGCATCTGATCAATTTTCCCTCTTTGCACTGGTTGATAGAAAGCTAAGGGCCAAAGTAAGTGGCTGGTCTCTAGCAGAAGTCTAGACTACGGACAATACGCATTTGAGATATAAACACTAATCCTAGTTTCACTTTGTTTTTCCTACCCACCCTTCTTCTCCCCGTGCCTGATTTCCTAATTTGTCTTATTTTAACCTTTGTGTAATATGTTTATCTTTGTTAACTGCCTCTATATTTTTGGTAAAATGATACAAATTAGAAAAAAATAATAAAAATAAAAGGCAGGTTTATTAAGGACAAATTAAATTCAAATAACCTAAAATTTTAATTTTTGCTTGGCTATGTATATAATCCTACCTTTTTATATATACTGTAAAAAAGCAGATGATTGTTGGGGTGCCTGTGTGCCTCAGTTGGTTAAGCATCTGCCTTTGGCTCAGGTCATGATCCCACAGTCCCGGGATCCAGCCCCAGCTCAGCGGGGAGTCTGTTTCTCCATTTCCCTCCGTCCCTCCCCACAGCTCGAGCTCTTTCTCTCCCTCTCTCTCTCTCTCTCTCCAATAAATAATCTTAAAAAAAAAAAAAGGAGGTGATTGTTTCACCTACTTAATCCTTTATTTTGTAACATTTTATATTTTTCATATTTGTAAGCCTTTACATTTTTAATAGTTTTTTTATCTATTTAATCCTTTCTACACATACCCTGCTAAAAAGAGATAAAGAATAGGACAGTGAAAGAGCAAACAGGTTAAAGGCAAAAAACAAACAAAAACTTTACTAACAGGAAAATCAGCCCTAAAGAAAGGTTGGAGATTAAATTTTTTAAAATTTAAAAAAAGGTTAACCAGTCTAGACAGTTACCCTTAACATTTTTTTGCCTCCAGCTCTTCTCTCTGTAAGTCAATTCAAAATTTAACAAGCTAAATAATGATTTTACCCTACCACTTTAATGACATTCCTCTCCTCTAACCAGCCACCTACTGTTGACTATGTTTCTAAGAATATTGTCTACCCCAACCCTTCATTTTCCTACTTCCCGACACATGCGTGTATAGCACTAAAGTTTAGTCATACCTTCAGAATATCCTGCCTTATAATAGGTATCTGGCTTTGCCTGCCCTGACTTGCTCCTCTCCTTCTGTCAAATTATCTTACTTTTCCTTTGAAGAATGACACCTCTCCCAATCTGCATGTGGTTTAGGTGGGACTGACCTCATCCCCACCCCCAACTCCTTTTTGGGCATATGACCCAGTTCCGGCCAATTGTAGCACCACACCCCCCAGATCCCCCAGTTCTCACCCCCCACCCAGACCACAATGATTGATTCAGGATAAGCATGACCCAGGCCAAAGACTTCTGTTACAACTATTCAGAGATCTTTCTTTCCGTTAGGGTTGCTGAGCTGACAGAAAATAACTAAGAAGCTGCTAGTAGCTGGTGGCCATCTTAAAGGAAGCTACACACAGGAAAGCAGGATGTGAGTGAGAATGCTCCTTACAGTTTGCTTGCTCACCTGGATCCAGGTGGGCATGAAGCAAGACCCCAACGCTATCCCTCTCTCAGAGGTGAACCAATAAATTCCCTTTTCTGCTTTTTGCTTAACCCAGTTGGAGGAGTGCCTGGGCGGCTCAGTCAGTTAAGCATCTGACTCTTGATTTCAGCTCAGGTCTTGATCTCAGGGTCTGTTCAAGCCCCGCATTGGGCTCCATGCAAGGCACAGAACCTACTTAAAAAATAAAATAAAATAAAATGTGCTTAAACCAGTTTGAGCTGGGTTTCTGTCCCATGCACTGGAAGAGTTTGAACCAAAACATCCCTTTACCAGGCTGCTTCACAAACCTGAAATGCTACTCCCTCCATGTTCCACATATCAGAAGCCTTCTTGTTGTCCCAGACCTGGCCGGAGGGCCACCTCCACTATGGAGACTGTCTTCATTCTGATCGTGATGATCATCTTTTCTCTCCCTCTGTGTGTCTTGCGGCAGTGACTACACCAATCTGCCTTGAATTAGAGTTGATATTTACATCTCTCTTTCCTCTACTAATCTATAAGATCCTTAAAGGCAATGACATGTCTTATTAATCATTTTATTCCCCCCAGGCTAACAAAACAAACAGTAAAATCTGTTGAATTAAACTTTTATTCCATCTAGCACTCTGCCTAAACCGTACAACATTGTTACCCTTTCTTCCTACTTATATTTCAAAAAATCAATTCTTTACCTCCTATAAGACCCATTTTCTTTCAGCAACGAAATCCTATTCTAAGCATATTAGAGGCTTATAGCATACATAGATCCCAGGACATAGATCCCAGGACACCAATACCAAAACAAGTCCTATTCACTGAAAGAAAGACATATGTGTTTCTTTGTCCCTATGGTAAAAATTTTACTATTTTTTATATTAAGATATTATTTTTATTAACCTCCTTTAGTGTTAAAGAAAGTGATACGCATGTTGAATATAGTAAAGCTTACGGCTGGTATTAAAAAGTGAGGAGAAGCTTTTAAAGATATTTAAACAAAATGACACAAAAGCACATCTCTGAGATGCAATGACTTTTCTGACAGAGTCTTTAAGATGACACTATCTGTTTCTGCTTTTAGGCATTGAAAAGAAGTAGACGGTATTCAAGCTACATTAACATTTTCCCTGGTTATTCCAACTGCAAAGCTTTGAGGCCGCACCATTGCTTCATAACCCCTAAACTTGGAGACTGCTCTCAGGACTTCCATATGAAAAAGTATAATTAAATACCTAATGAGGGCATTGGAACTTGTGAGTCTATTTGACAAGAAACACGGAATTAGAATCCCTAAAATTTCTCCATAGTGAAAACGAATCTAATATTTAAATTAAACATGACTATGAGTGTAAATGAAGATACCAAGAAAGATACAGGGCTCCTGAGAAAATAACCAAAAATCAAAAATTAAGAGTCCTGAGACTACTGTAATTTGTTCTCTCTCTGACTCTAGATCAGTGCTTCTAGCTGAGGTGAAGAGTTTTTCTCCCCAAAACATGACAAATTATACTGTGGAAATTAATTAAATAAATAAATAAATAAATAAATAAATAAATAAATAAATAAATAAAAGATTACTAGGAAAAAATAATGGCCACATATGTGGATAATGCAGAATGTCAAAATGCTATAAACATTTCTAAGTGTCTACTCTCAATTTCTGTACTGATGTTGCCGCAGACCAGTAACAAAGAGATCACAGACCCAGACCAGTCTGCAGACCACACATTGAGCAGCACTCCTTGGATTAATTCACACAGCTTTCTTGTGTCTCAGTTCCCTTATCTGGCAAGACTACTCAGTTTGGTGGCTGACACGTAGTGGGGGGGGGGGGCGTGGGAGGAGCAGGAGAGGAATCCTTACAAAGGAGAAGAGATGAATTCAAAGAAACAAACCAACTTTCCTTTGAAAGCCAAAAATAGTAACCATTTTTCTAGCAATGATCCCAGCACCCCTTAGATTCTGCCCCATAACTACATGTGGAAAAGCCTAGCAAATTAACAAAAAGCCAGTAAATGAACAAAATATCTACTTTGACTCCATGTTCTCTGAAATAATTTGTTAAAGTGAAATGAAAGTGACATGAAAGAAGATCCATGTGATTCTACATTTATGTCTGTGATACAACAAATACATATTGCTAGAAATGAGACAAGTGATATCATATGCAACAACACAAAGCAAGAATTCTTTTTTTAAAGGATGCTAAAGGCTGCAGAATTCAAGAGTTCACTGAGCTGAAAAGGAACAGCAAGAATTACTTTTTGCTATCTGCACAATTTTTAAAATATGCACTAAGCAACAATAACATTAAAGGTGAGCTAGAATATGTCCCCATTTTAACTAGTATATGAATCCCATAACTCTTTGAGTTATGACTAAAAGAACTCGGTATTTTAAAAAACAATTTAGCTTTGAGTTAGGAACACTTCAAGAATCTTTAGTTAGGTAAAGACTACTTAAACATGACAGCAAAAGCACAGGCAACAAAAGAAAAAATAGACAAATTAGACTTCATCAAAATTAAAAACTTTTGTGCCTCAAAGAACACCATCAAGAAAGTGAAAGTGACAACCCACAGAACTGGAGAAAATATTTACAAATCATATATCTAATAAGAGACCGGTAGCTAGGATATATAAAGAACTCTTAGAACTTAAAAAGACAGCCCAAGTAGAAAATGAGAAAAGGCTCTGAGTAGGCATTCTCTGAAGAAGAAATACAAATGGCCAATACATACATGAAAAGATGATCGACATCATTAGTCATTAGAGAAATGCAAATCAAAACCATAATGAGACACCACTGAATACCTACGAGGATGACTAAAGCAAAGAGACAATAACAAGTGTTGAAGAGGATGGGGAGAAATGGAAACCTTCTCACATTGTTGGTAGGAACACAAGATGGTATAGCACTTTGGTAAACGGTTCGACAATACCTCAAAAAGTGAAACTTAGAGTGACCAAAGGACCCAGCAATTCTGCCCCTAGGTATATACCCAGGAGAAATTAAAACATATTCATTCACATAAAAATTTACACACACATGTTCATAGCGGCATTATTAATAATAGCCAAAAAGAAGAAACAACTCAAAACTCTATCAGCTGATGAATGGACAAACAAAACATGGTATATCCATACCACTGAAGCATTATCGGGCTATAAAAGGGAATGAAGTATTGATATATGCTACCATACAGATGAACTTCAAAAACATTTGACTAAGTAAAAGAAGCCAGACACAGAAGGCCACATATTTTGTAGTTCCATTCAAATAAAATGTCCAGATTAGGCAAATCTATACAGATAGAAAGTAGATTCATAGTTGCTTAGGCCCATGGGGCATGGGGGAAGAAGGGGAAAATGGGGAGTATCTGCTTAGAGAATAGGGTTTCTTTCTTGTGACAATGAAAATGTTCTTAAATTGATTGGAGTGATGCTTGCACAGCTCTGTGAACTTGTTTAAAACTACTGAATTGCATACTTTAATGGGTAAATTCTATTTTAATGGGTAAAATCATACCTCAATAAGATTACTTTTTTAAAAACAGAATACTTTAAGAATCCTAGACTCTACCCCCAAACTGTTGACGGACTCTATAAAATCAGTCATCCCTTTTAACAATAATTGTATATCTTCTCAAAAGCCAAAATTTTAGGAGGATTAATAAAGGAATTGCTTCAATTTCACCTGCAATTCTGTACTGCAAGGCACTGCTCATATGTAGGCAAAAAGCCCCTCAAAAAAATAATTCACTCAAGTTGATTCTTATACCTTCCTTACAGAAACATTTTCTTTAATAGTATCTATATTATTTTTTTAAGATTTTATTTATTTATTTGACAGAGAGAGTGCGAGTGCACACAAGCAGGGGGAATGGCAGAGGGCGAGGGAGAAGCAGACTCCCCGCTGAGCAGGGAGCCCGCCACGTGGCTCCATCCCAGGACCCCAGGATCATGACCTGAGCCCAAAGCAGCTGCTTAACCAACTGAACCACCCAGATGCCCCAGTATCTACATTATTTTTAACTCTACAGCATATGTATCCCATTTTCCCTGAAGTACTGAAGCACGGACCCTGATATCAACTCTGAATTTTGAAAAAATACTTTGATAAGCAGATACCAAAGACTGTATTCCATGCTTAATCTTTATAAAAATCTAAAAAACATTTTTTGCCTAATCCACTCTGTGTCTATTTATTAACAGAGTATTTATTTGTTCTTAATGACTTTCCAGCCTTATATTAGAGTTGTGCGTACTACTCTATTTGGACCTGTTACGGTCTTTAACCTTAATCCCATTTGACTCTGAAATAAGAACAATGAGACACTGATTGGCACCCTTGTTTCCTAATAATTTCAGGCCACTTTTCTCCCCACTGTTTTTCATTTAAATATTCTCAAAAGTTTGCAAGTTTTTTAGTCACTGACTATTGAGTTCATGCGTTAAATGAGCGACTCCTTCCATGGGCTCATGATGCTTATCCACAAAATTTTCCCAAGTGTAATATTTCTTTATTCTCATATCCTCATTATTTGCTCAATAGGGAAAAATTAAGGCACAGAGAAGTAGAGCGGTTCCTGGCAAAGGCATGATCCATTTATTATAAAATCTGAACTAGTAGCAGTTTTCAACACAGAGTACTCAATTCAAAAAATGATCATCTATTATGAATCTCTAAAACTTCCAACTGCAAATCCTACAAAATCCAGTGAAGCACATGAGTTAAACAGTACAAAAGCCAGCCAACACCTCAGGCACACAGCTGTGTCACACAGAAAGAAATTTTTATCTAAGGCAATCCTTAGGTAAAGAGGCTGGACAGCAATAATACTTCGCATTTCGCATGTCCTTACTATGGGCCAGGAAGTGTTCTAAGCTTTGTGCATGTTTATCCTACTTAATCCTCATATCAGCCATAGGACGTGGGTGATGCTACTATCCTCCGTTTCTTAGATGAGGAAACTCACGTAAGTCAAACAACTCTGCTGGAGGTCACAGAGATGAATAATGAGGCCACTATTTTAACCCAGACATTATGATCACAGAAACTGGTCTCAACCACTGTGCTGCATTTTTAGGGTAACTGGGGTATACCTCATCCCGTATCTGCCCCCCAAAAGAATGAAACTGGAAAAAGAAGGGCAAGATAAGGCTCACTTAAGCTCTATCTCCGTATGTCTGGATAATTAGCAGGCAGACTGGATGTTCACTGTTAGCTCGAACTCAAATGTTCAGACCCAAACTCAGCAACATTTGCGACTTCCTCCCAATCTGTTCTTCTCTCGACATTCATATCTCAGTTGATTCCTCCAGTCATCCATTTAGAGTTTTGGAATTATCTTTGGCCTCTCTCTTTTTAAAATTCTACACATATCCACTTACCATGTCCTGTCCATTCTCCCTCAGATGTATCTTCTCCTTTCCAGTTTCACTATCCTCATCTAATCTGTTTGATTCACATCTGGCTTAATGGAATAGTCTCTTTCCTCACAGACCACAGGTTTCCATCTCCTTCAACCCCTCCACATCCCACAACTAGCTACATGTTTCTAAAATACTTTCCATTGTTAACATTCCCTGGCTCAAAAAGTCTACAATGGATATTCATTTTGCCTACAGATTCAACTCCTCATGACGCCATTTAAAGTCCTTAATAATTAAGTTCTCCCTTGCCTAAAATAATGGAATTCTCTGTGAAGAAACAGAAACAAATTCACAAAGAGAGTGCCTTAGCCAGAGTAACTCGGGTAGTGGCCAAATTAGGACCTGAGGCGAAAACCAATGCTTATTACGTGCTATCTTTGTCCATCCACATCTCCCAATCCTCTTCAATCTCTCTAAGCCATGTTGGTCTTTGCACAGCTCCTCAAATGACACTCATTTCCAGCCCCGTTTCCTATTGTCCCCACTTCCTCAGCTTATCTGAAAAGCATTCTCCCCTCCACTCTTTACTAATTAAAACTTTACCTATCCTTGTTAAGTTCTGATTCGAATTCTAATTTATTCCATAAAACATTCACAGAGACCAGCCTGCAATCGCTTCTTCCTTTTCTGACCTCCTAGGGTATTCAGTGTCAACGCCACACAATCCAGTATTTGTACAAAGTTGATAAAGTTTCCAAATACTAGATATGTATACATTGTACCCACCATAAAACTACAATTTTTTTAGGGAAAGTGACAGTTCTTTTCCACAGCTTCTAGCATCTAGGTTCTTCTAGAAAGCTAGTATTCACTCTAAGTGAATATCTAAGGTTTGACTGACAATTTCTGGACAACCTTTAACCTGCAGCCAGGGAGCATACTTCTTCCCCAAGGAATGATTTCAGCAGGTCAACTGTGAAAATGTTTTAGGACAAAGCATTAGGATTAAGATTAGCATTTAGGATACTATTAGAACACAGACAGCACCAACCTTTTCTCTTGAAGTCACCCCTGAAATAATTTTTTTAAAGAATTAAACCCTAATAATGTTGGTGATAAAGAAAGAGTATCTTCAGTGGCTCAAAACTGAGTAATTCCTAGCAAGTGGAAAGCAGATGAGACTAAAGTGAGGAAGTCATAGTGAAGGACACCAGAGCCCAGGAGGACGCCAAGGAAAGTAAGTGCTAGCTTCCCCAAAGGAACCTCAGGAATCTACAAGCAGAATTACAGGGTGGTGAAGAAGGAAACTCATTAAAGAACTATAATCAAAGCAGCAAGAACCACTGGGTCTGTCCTTAAAAGCAGCCAGCATTTAAGGCATTTGTGTCCAAACTCTGAACTCCAATGTCTAAACGAAGTGCACTAGCTCCCTGGGGAGGGCTCCTGGTGAAGGTACTAAAGTTGAGCGAGCAGAGCTTCATAGAGTTCTGGACTGCACGCACCCCAACACCAAAAAAGGATGGAAGGTTTAAAAACCTGTCACTAGGAATTAAATAAAAGCATTCCACTCCCCCCTGAAAATGCCCTACTTAATGTGACAACTGTGGGAATCCCCATCTGCCTCTCTGCTCCTAAGAGCCTTGTAGCAAGGGGCCTATCGTCCAGCCTTACCCACTTTCCTCACAACCTCCCATTCAAAGGAAAAGCCCTGCAGGATAATAGACATGCAAAAGTAAAGGAGTCCCCCCCCCCCCGATCCCGGCGTCATGGGATCGAGCCCCACATCAGGCTCCTCCGCTATGAGCCTGCTTCTTCCTCTCCCACTCCCCCTGCTTGTGTTTCCTCTCTCGCTGGCTGTCTCTATCTCTGTCGAATAAATAAATAAAATCTTTAAAAAAAAAAAAAGAAATATGAAGCAATAACCAAGGCTTCCAGACATTTGAGGAGAACCATTAGCAGGAAGGCAAAGAACCAATGTTTAAAACCTAACTCGTAGACAAAGCACAATCAACTTAGAGAATCAAATATAAATGTTATAGACTTTAACAATGCAAAAAGAATTATGAATACTGGAACTGAAGAGAGATGGAAGAAAGGCTAGGTGCACAAATTTCCTCATATTTTATAACAAAGAGTCAACAGATACTATCAGAGGTTGGCACATTACAAAATAAGAACATTATTTAAGTCAAAAGCAAACACAATAAAAACTAAAAATAAAATAAAAACCAGGAGGCAGAAGTGGGAGAGGAGGTTTGAAGACTCATCCATCATAAAAGGAGTCAACAGATACTGTTCAAGGTTGCTCAAGTGAGTATACTTCTATATTATACTACAGAAATACAGTATCCAAAGTTGTTATGCTGACTACAGAAGACACTGTAACAAGTGGCTACTTGGGGAACAGACAGGTTAGGTTGGGGTGAACAAGACGGCTTTTACCTTTATTGAATATCCTTCTGCTCTTTTTTTTTTTAAGATTTATTTATTTATTCGCTAGAGATAGAGACAGCCAGCGAGAGAGGGAACACAAGCAGGGGGGATGGGAGAGGAAGAAGCAGGCTCATAGCGGAGGAGCCTGATGTGGGGCTCGATCCCAGAACGCCGGGATCACACCCTGAGCCTAAGGCAGACACTTAACGACTGAGCCACCCAGGCGCCCCCCTTCTGCTCTTTTTTAACCATACGCATGTATCTTGTAATTAAAAGAAAAAACTAGTCCAATTCTTTAAGTAGCATGGCACATAAGGACCAAAGAAGTTGAAGTTTGCTACTTAAAAGCTGGATGTTCTGGTCAAGAAACCGAAAGCTTACCAAGTCTCTGTTTCCACAACAAAATAGGGAAAACGTCTCCCGCACAGGGTGTGAGCCATTAAAGGAAGAAATATGCATGAAAGAATCTAGTTCAGAGCCAGACTAATTTCTCAATAATATTAATGTATGGCTTCCTTGCAGATGCTCCCCTGACCACTAGCACAGGCACCTCTAAGGAAGGAAGGAAGAGATAAGAAGCTCCCTTTAGAATCCTGCGCAGGCTGGCATTCCTTCCTCTGAAATCAAATTGATCAGTCCACTGTCTTATTTTTTTTTTAAAGATTTTATTTTTAAGTTATCTCTATACCTCATGTGGGGCTCGAACTTACAACCCCAAGATCAAGAGTCATATGCTCTACTGACTAAGCAAGCCGGCACTCCCGTCAGCCCACTGTCTTGAAGAACCTCTGCTTTTCGATTTCTAAATTCTAAATTCACCCTTTAGCTCGGGTTACAAACAGGAGACACAACTGAAAACAGGAAGCCATACATTGCAACTTCTCCAAACTCAAAGACAACAAAGGAAGAAAAGCCAGTCATGTGCCTCAGTCTTACGAGATACAGTGCTCTGCAAGAGCCAAAAGCACCTCTACCACCAGCCTGATGCTAACACCTGAAGATCTGTGAGTGGGGCCCAAACTCCCTTGGGTTAAGGCATTGCCCCTATAAATATGCAGTTGCTGATGAAAATCCAGTTTTTGGACTTCTGCTCCAAATGTTATTTTCAGCGCCTTTTCCCACGTTCTCTCCAGAAAACTTCAGGAACCACACAAAACTCACTTAAATAACGCTCCCCCTCCACAATTTACTCCACAACCTCCCAGAATAGAGGCATCAAGCTTACGCTTTGGTTAATTGAATATAATGCCAAAACGTATGACTGACTCAGTCAACAAATTAGAGAGGAAACCCAATGAAACCAGTTTTTTTTTTTTTTGCCTAGGTACAAACCAAATCAACTGAAGAGTGTAACACGTACTAGAATCTGCCTTACTAGAAACTTACATTGCTAATTACCACCTTATTTTAGGTGACTGTCTTCTCCTTCCAACTAGATTACACATCTCTTGAAAACAGGAACTTTGTCTTAATCATCTTTGAATTCCCTATTGCCCTGTCAGGGTATCTTGCACCCTTCCTCACAGATTGTGTAAACAACTGCTAATTTACTGTATTAAAGATACATTACTTTTCATAACACTGAGTATTATAAACTTTCTGATCTTTCTTATCTAGTCAACTTTGTTATAGTCTTATTGGCCCCCACTGTTTTACTTTGATGTATTTTCCCATTCAATGGCATAAAACTTAGGTGATTCTCAATAATTACATGTTTTTATTTAATCATATATATCTTGGTATCATGAAATATTTCACATCTGTGTACTTTATATTTCCAATCACATAATATATTATTTTGAACGTAAAAATGTTCTCTACTTTTTATGATTTCCCCAAACTATAACCCCTCACTTCTAGCAAAATACTTGAAACTTGCTATACACATTACAGAAGGACTAAAGTAATCAATCACCTTTCTTATATTACTATAACACACACACACTAGCAACTGGTATATTGAAATAACAAAAAAGTAAAAAAAAAAAAACCTCAAGTGCAACAGTAATGTATGTTACATACACAAAGATATGTGCAAATTGCAAACTAGTTTAACTCTCAAAATGAAATTTAAAAATACGAGTTTAAGTATCAAAAATTACATGATACTCTGGTAGAAAAACCCTTACCTTAAATGGTAAGTTATCAAAGGAACCTTTTTTTTCCCGGTTTTAAACACTGTTTCATATTCTACTGGAACCCAGAGAAAAGTAAAGCATCTATTGAGTGGCTTTTACGAGAACAGATTAGTGTGAACCCTAATTTTACACAAAAAGATAACTTCCTCAAAAGTTTGGTGTGCAATGTATAGAAATTTACACATTAAATGTATGTGTGTGCACATCGATGGATTTATATCTAAACTTGTTTTAGATGCATTGTGAGAGCTCATTATTTACAGGCATCCCAGAGATAATCTCTTTTAAAGCAATCCTTTGGAATACATGATTTATGTTTTATGAATTTTCTTATAGAAAGTACACCAAAAAAGAAAAAATCATTATTTACTCTTACAAATTATGATCAAGACAGCTTAGTCCTTTTCCTTAATCCCCAAGCTTTAAAAAAAAAACAGTTCCATTCCTAAACCAAGATTTTTTTTTCCATATAAAGCTATGTCCTCGCAATGCTTACAGTTTTCAGTAACCTATACTTGGGGATTTTTGGTTAGGAAGATACCAGGACAATAAATGACTGTTTCATATCTTTAGCTTCATTTTAGCCTTCCTATATTCACACCCTAGAGGTTCCAGATTCTTATCCACAAAGTGATTATGGTTTAGGACTGAATCAGATTTGTAACAAATGTCCACTGGGATTCTTCGACCTATCATCGACGGGTAGAGCCGATATATGTCTTCTAGCTCATCGAATCTGTTCACCTTACCTCAGGGACTTCCCACAATGCTACGTGGTTAGAAGCCTTCTTTCACAAATGACGAAAGTGAATGAAAAATGATTTCAGAATAGAAAAATGGAAACCCAAGTCATTATATAGTGTCTAAAGGCTACCCTGCATCTCCCACCTTAGCGCCCAAGCAAGCATTCTAACATATGTACAATAAAGGGTATTCTCCTTTAAGGTTTTGAGTTTCATTTTCTCTAATATTATCTGATTACTGACATGTGCCATTTATATTAACACTTCCATTTATCCAGCCACACAATACAATAAAACTTCTAACAGCAATCTAGTGTGGAAACTGTTATGATTTGTTTCAAATTTCCCAGAAAAAATAAGGCACAAAGTTAATAAAATGAAATTTCTGGTAAGTACGGTGTTTTATAAATATTACCACATCAAAATGAAACTAACAGCAGTCATGCAATCGTGCATAAATAAAATACAGACTCTTACTGTTTTTCTTAGAAGCTAATTTAGCATGTCACTCTCTCCTCCTTTTTTGCTATTGTCTTAAAATGTATTTCTCCTCAAAAAATAAAAATAAAAAGTGCCTCCAAAGAGAGAGAAGAAAAAATTACAAACTACAATATTTTTTATGCTACGAGCTACACAAAAATCTGTCACCATCTATGTTACAATTTTGGTCATCAATAAGGTACTTTTTTTCAATGCACCACTCGAAAATCAATTATATCAACTCTTTTGTATAGAGAAGCAGCACACCTTTCAGGCAACTAGTATTAATGAGTAGACATGACTATAGAATCTCCATCTGTTTCTCTGACAAAGCTGTGGCTACTCTAGTCTCTCATTGAAATTCCATTAATCTGGTGTACCAAGGTCCAATGCGAAAATCAAAACTCCATCTAACCCTTTATCAGCTCACAATAACCTACAAGTGAACTCTGCCTGTTAGCATGCAGCAAGTTATGATTTTGCTATCAATCAGGCAGTTGGCCAATAAAAAAAAAAAAAAGGCAGGCTGGAAACAGAGTGTCTGGCAGGGTTTGAAGACTTTGTTTTTGTTTTCTGTTTTCATCCCCTTTCAATTTCTATAGGGTGTCTGGACCTTGTGAGATTATGCATTACTCTCCTTGGCTGTGATTTAATTGCTACCAGCAATCAAGTCGAAGCATCACTGAAGTGTGCTTGAATTTCATTAGAAGATATAACTTATGCTACTTTCCTACAGTACCTAATAAACCATAAAGAAACCAAAACACATATGGCTTGAGGGAATAACTGGAAAATTAGGTAGCCATTTGGGAACTGAGTGAACTTTTGAACCAGAGGAACAGAGAAAAAGAAATACTAAAGGAAAAGACAGACTTAGAATGCACACAAAGATGTGCAGGTTTGACCTTTTCAGTACCTTGAAAATTACATTAGCATTATGAAAAATACATATCATGTTTGGAGTTTATAATCCATCAAAGTTCAGATACTTTGTTAGTGCCTACCATAAGGTAAAAGTCAAAAGGACAAAACAACAATCTGATTTGACAAAAGGCCTTTTGCTGACCTGTGCTAATTTAGTTATACTTATTGTTAAATGCATTATCTTTTTATAATTAATATATCATTAGACTGAGGTCCCATAATGAAGGAAAATTTATTCGGCAAGGGAAAGAGAACACATACCAAATCTATGTTGAAGGGAGAGGACTAGTATGACTAGAGAACATTTCAGAGTGGAAATTAAAAGTCCAAGTGGTAGTTTTAAAATTAATTCATAATATTCTTAGAAGAAAATGTAAAACTATCATATATGATATTTTTTATATACGAAAAATGAATAATACTAAAAGTTAAATTTTCGATCTGCTTAAGAATTGCTTATACCGACACTAATGAAAATGCACCTATATTTAACCAAAAACTTAATGCTATGCATAAAAAAAAGTTATTAAATAATACTCAAATACTGGTAATGTAATCTTTTAACAATAAATCTTTTTCATGCTATTAATGTATTTCCTATATATTTGGTTATGAAAACAAACATGATAAATTATTTATTCATAATAAAGAAAATCTGATAATTATGTAAATGCATTATAATTTAATAACAATTCACTTTTTCTAACAAAACACTGGCTCGCATAGATATTTAATTGTTGGATTTTTTAGGTTAAAATTTTTTAAGAATGTACGTAATGCTCCCTTGTACTTCAAATTATTTATGCTATTTTTTAAAACTCTGAGCATATATACTCTACGAACATTTTGTGTGTGTTGCATGTACATCCTCTTGAGTATAAATATTCTGTTTCTGTATACGTATACATATACCCACATACTCATTTCTATCTACCAACACTTAACAGAGAAGCAAAACAAATCATTGTCATGTGTCTGAAAAACAGTTCAACTCAAATAATGATTCACTGTTTTGCCTGAAAACATTATTTCATCAATTATAAAACATTTTCTAGTAGAAATGCTTTTGAAGACCAGGTTAGGAAGGGTAATGCTCTGTTTCAGATAAGAAGTGTGACTGAAGAGAAATGTGCATCTTTTTAAAAAATAGGGACTATGAGAGAAAGAAATCTCTTCCTTTAAAAATAGAAATGAAATGTTTGCCAAAATGTAAAATTCAACATAAAATGGATATGATTATTATTGCTACACATTGTACAAAGTTCTGAATATAAAAAAAAAATTGTGTTGTTCTGAATCAGTGGTTAGAATGTTTATCACTTATGCATGTACTTGACTTATCCCTGTTCTGCAATAGACATAATTTTATACCTCATAAAAGCAATTTATGTTTCCAAAGGGAATAATCTGGATAACATAAAATGTGGAGTGCTCTGTTGCAGGAAGCATATTTTCATTCAGCAATTGTATTTAGAGATGGAACTGCACAGTTTGATCATCATACGGTGGCAGAAGGCATTATTCATTTCTGTGTCTCCGTGAAACTTTGAGTGCCACGAATTAATATGCATGGCTAATTTATCGATACACATTCTTAATTTATAACTATATATCACCCTTATAAGGTCTCTAGAAGGCAGATGCACTCAGCCGGCTATAACAGAGAAAGCACGCGCTACACTCAGAGCGAGTTTCATAACTTTGGCGAGTTTTTAAAAATTATGAAGAGATAGACAATCGACTTTATTACTCATTCAATTAATATAAAACATTATAATACTATTGTATAATATGGGTATCTTTAGGTGACAGAGAAAAATGAGAATGTGTATTAAAAGAAGCATCTGATGAAAACCTGTCTTAATGTGAGAAGGCAATGCAAGAATAATTAATTTAATATTTTATGAACTCATTTTATATGAAGTTTTCCAAAAAAAGATCAAAAATCTTTTTCATTATTTATAAAATAAATAATACAAGAAGCCATTCAGCAGCACAATAAAATTAAGCAAGAATCTGATAATATTAAATTAACCAACAGACTCACTAATAATATTCATACAACAATGTAAATACTCTCTTAAAAATTCTAGTCAAGAAAATTTCCTAGGAAAAGAAGGAACTACATACTTAAGAAAACCACTAGAGAGAGCTCTTCTGTTCCTTAAAAGGTTCTGGTAAAGGTAAGTTAACTGAAGCCTCCGCATTTACTGCTTTCTGACAAGACCACCACCTCTACGCACCGCACTGTCTTGTGTTGGAATATCTAAAGGTATATTTGACGGCAAATATCACATACCTTCAGAGTGGGCTTCGTCATCTTTATCGTATCTTTCTGAGGCTAAGGACACAGTGTCTGGAGGCCCAGCAAAAGGGTCATCATATTCTTCCCCATCTTCTGCATCACCTACAGAAGAATCAGAGAAAAGCCTTTTATACATTAGCCATCTTTAAAAAATGTTACTTCGTCAAGAGAGGTAAACTTTACTATTAAACCTAGTCACTGTCATGGAAGAACAGAGTAAAAATAGGTCCTATTTTAACATATATCTACTGTAACTTAAATAAAGTAAGAGTATCTGGAAGTCAGTGGACAACTGCTTATTTCTGAGACGAAAGGATATAAGTTCCAAAATTACGATGGTCTCTACAAAGATGAATACAAAAAAAGTAGAAGCAGGATAAAACAGACTGTGTATCTAAAACAAAGAAACAAAAAAAAGAAACAGAACCAAAATAATAACAAATAATAACAAAAAAAATGGAAAGCATAAGAGAGAAAATAATTTGTTAATTCTATTTACCTACTCGATAATTTGAAAAATTATGATGAGAAATTGACAATTCAAAGCCATAGGCACATTTTATGTTTTCATGAAAAATCACAGGGTTACATCAGAGTAGATTAAAAATACTCGATAGCATTTTCAAGAGCAAGAATCCTTTATGGGAAAAACTACTTTAAAACTCATATACCCTTTTAAGTTCAAACAAAGTGATTTACAACTTGACACCTTCAATTTTCATTCAGTAATATGTTACCATTTTTTTTAATGTTCTAGCCAGTTTTTACATGATTTCCAAATCCTAGGTTGGTTGGTTGGTTGGTTGGTTTGAAGTCATTTAATCCCCACAATAAAATCTTGTGGTTTGGGTTTTTCCCACATACCCGTTTAGAATAATTAAAAAAAAAAACAAAACAAAAAGTGAATCAGATATTTGCTAGCTTGGTTACATATAAGCACTCATTTTTCAACCATATTCAACCACATCCAAACAAAATCCAACAAAATTCAAAAAACTGTATGCTTTATACTGTATCAATTATCTGATAATTCAAGAGAAGACCAGCTACCTCCGGGATTACCCAAAAAGCACGACGAAAACCTCCATGGGAATCCTAAAGACCCTACAGCATTACTTCAAGACCACGGTTGCTGAGCAGATCCAGATTAAAGCTACCACTCTCCCCAAAAAACATCTGTAACCTCTAAAATCCACTTAATGGGTGGCACCCTATTTTTCACCCTATTTTTGGTAGAGGAAATAGGCCCTTTCAGAACACTGTGAAAGTAATTTAAAAAATCAATATTCGTCTCTATTTCTTTGTAATTTTGGCATTTCATCAGCATCCATCATCCTTATCCTGAAAAAGATAGGGCTCTCTCCCATCAAGGCAGTAAGAGCAGAAGACAGAGGACTATCTTACTGTCCTTGGTGATTCCACCACCAGGTGCACCACATGGGGATGTTTCTTCCCCCCCAAAGAATCCAAGGAACAAATGTGAACACTATTCATTCTTTAGATCTTAATTTCTTTTTCTTTTAAAATGTTCAAAGCAGGGCACCTGGGTGGCTCAGTCCCTTAAGCATCTGCCTTCTGCTCAGGTCATGATCCCATGCTCCTGGGATCAAGTCCCACATCGGGCTCCCTGCTCAGTGGGGAGTCCGCTTCTCCCTTTGCCCATGCTCACGCACTCTCTTTCAAATAAATAAGTAAAATCTTAAAATTAAAAAAAAAAAGACTAAAATGTTCAAAGTACTTTTCAGAACATTCAGTGATCCCTTACAATATTTCTCTTATGAAAAGCATGCTCTGATTTTAAATATGAGGTAAGAGAGAAACTCATAAAGTGCTAGTGAAAATATGTTCGGACATGGAATGACAGCTCGTGGAATATATAGTAGTAAAGATCACAAAACTCTCAATTGCTCTTAGTTGCTGGAGTATCCTTATATTCTCGATAAAGTCAGAATTGCTATGGTATGAATTTGCTAAGGATATTTCATAGCGTGAGCTATAAATCTCGCTGTGAAAAAAAAAGGATCAAGATACTTCAAATATATTGCACCAACTTAGCACTTAGCATATTACACTGTTAGGAATATAAAAATACAAGAGTAAAACCAATGAACACAGGAAATAATTTTGAAAAAGATTCAGATACTCAGGCTTAAATGTATTAAACTCTATGTGAAATACACAGAAAAAAATTAAAAGTTAAAAAGTTTTGAAAATTGGATTTGTTATCTTTTGATAATATCCATTGTTTTTATGTGTGTATCCATGTATATACACACATATACACATGCACACCCTGATATGTATTTATGTATGTACACAGCAAAAGGATCATTATTAAAGCTATAAAATAATATTTAATGAGTTAAGAATATTTTATACAAGTTGGTTACTAACATGTTAAAGACTTCTGTGGTTTTTGTGTTTTTTTAAAAAAACTTTTTATATTATTTATTAAATTGTCTTCAGCTTACCATTCTAAGAACTGCAGCTCATTTCAAATGTTTTTTTACAATTAATGGGATAATTTACACTTACCTAAAACAAAATAAATTAAATACTGCTACTGGCTTCATTTCTCCTCCTCCCTTCCTTTTTTTCCCTTTTTTAAGCTCCCTTGAATTAACCCAGAAAGTAAAAAAAAAAAAAAAAAAAAAAAAAATTTAATCTCTGTGATATCTATATAGGGTTATTCCCTTTTCAACCCGCATTAGGTTGAAAGGACACATCATTTTTCAAAATGGTCTTCTTCATTTTACTGCTGTTCCAGGGATGATCCATCCCTTTTCCTCCTTCCCAATTATTTTTTTTTCAACCCAATAAAGAGCTGTGTTATAAGGACCTTTAATTGAACACAGGGGTCGCTGTTGAGTAGTGCAAAGCTTTTTTTTTTCTCCCCAGGGGCTGAGTATTTGCAGCTATACCTGCAAAGACTTCTATAAATTAAAAGGTAAATGTTCAACTTGTGTTTATGTAATAGAAAACTGAACTCCAAAGCAACAATGGGCATCAGGTAAACGTATCCAATACAATTTACAGACATAATTGAAAGCATTACAGCCTAATCAGACATCTAAAAGAAAAGCATGCTCAAATGAAATGTCTACAGAATCATTAGTTGGCAGCCATTCTATTACAATCACACATAATGTCAGTGGTGCCTTGAGCCTGTGCCAATGACAACAGCATAAATTTTGCATCTCATTTCTGTGGTCATAAAATTAATGATCAGTTTAAAAATACTTCTTTGTAAAAGTTATTGCGCAAAGAAAAGACATGAATGTGTCCCTGTTATGTACTCACAAGGATAATTATGGGGTTGTTGCTCATTAATACTGTTTCTTGTTTCCCTAGAAAACGATTTGATTTATCCCACAACTTTTAAAAGTTTAATTAACGATACAAAGTTAACAGTCTAAAAGACAATGATCCAAGACGTCCCTGCCTATAATTTCAGTGGTAACTTAAATATCATGGCAAAATCAAAGCTGAATCTTACCTCAGCAGCATATTTCTCTGATAAACATTTTTAAGTTTATAATAATGGAGTTCAAATCACTATTATCCCTTCCTTATTATAGTGTTCATCCTCAATTAAGATTTTCCTGAATGCCTGGAGATGAAGCCCACCAGCAGCTGAACGGTCATGATCTCCACCACCGCTGAAGGTGACTGAACCAATTTACTGCTTGTTTTGTCAAACAAGTCCTATCTGAAACACAATCCGGTAAACATGAAACTAAATAATATGCCTAAAACTTAGGTGATAGTCATTCCCCCTTTAGAGCATGAAAGGCAAACTTGAGGAGAAAATGACTTGAGTGAAAACAAATTAATTTCTAATTCTCTACTCCGTTTGCTTGTCCAAATTAATTTCTCAAGTAATAACATACAAATAAATTGACAGAATTAAGCATTTAACGTGTCATTTCTTAAGGGAATCTGTAGTTTAATTCTTAAGACTTTGAAAGATTTAAGTCACCACAAGGAAGGAGATTCTGTGCACAACTCGTCTGCAGTCGGAGGGCTTACTAGCAAGCACGTATTAGGCAGAGCTTTAAAATCAGGATATCATTTCTCAAGCACTACCCCTGAACTACACTTCTTCTACTATAGGCCCCATAATTTCAGACATACTTAACACATTTGTACAAGGCCAGAGATTGGTGGGGGCCAGGGAGAGAGCTCAAGTTATTTGCTCAGATTTCACTGGTGGGAGAACTTTCAACCAAACTATACTATATTAAAAAGGATAAAGGAAAGGAAATTAAACATCATCCAAACTTTTGACTTTTCTGTGTTCTTAAGGATTCCATCAGAACAAACTAAAATGAATCCCTTCTTACCTAACAGTACGGCTATTTAAAAAAGGCACTTTAGTCCATTAATAAACTTAATAACACAAATGAGGTAAAGGAAATTGCTAACTAAATCTATGCATATTTAACAATATCAATGAAGACTCAAGGACAAAATCGATTACATAATTTTTTTAATTAGAGGAAAAATATTTTAAAGAAGAAAATGAGAGCATTTTAGCTTTAGCATCTAAAGGGAACTGAAAACAATATGTTCACATTTTTAAGCTATAGACACTAATATTTTACAAATTTGAAAATATTCTCTTGAAATATTTGTCTCATGTTAATATGTCCTTCTTTCAATAATTTATAATTTCCTCAAAAATTATTTGAAATTGAATTATAAATTAAGATTTACTTAAATCCTCTTGATAAATGAAGCTGAATCTGAGAATACACATTAATATAATATTTATTGAATGTCAGTAGACATTTATGTGTCATGCATAGGTATCTTCACATTATCTTAATCATTTTATAAAGAAATTAATCATACCTAAATTACACTGGAGTAAAAGAAAGACTAATATAAGGGCAAGATACAAGTAAAACTTTTTTATCATATACCTAATGTATATCAGAAAATTCTGTCTTATACTCAGTCAATAACAGTCTTTACTCAATTAGTAATATATTTTCATTAAAAAAATAATTACTTCAGATCACATTTAAGGGACTTCTGACCATGTCATATGACAGGAACAAATTCTAAGATAATCATAATTCTATTCTAAAATAATTCTAAAAGTAGCATGATTTTAGTGCATGAAACTTAAATTCAAGAGTACACGCTATACTATTAGGCTATATTGCAACCAAGAATAGGAAACTAGGGATAGTTACCCCATCATATACAATATATTTTTTTAAGATTTTATTTATTTATTTGAGAGAGAGAGAGAGAGAGCACAAGGGGTGGGGAGGGGCAGAGGGAAAGGGAGAAGCAGACTCCCCGCTGAGCGGGGAGTCTAATTCGGAATTGGATTCCAGGACCCTGGGATCATGACCTGAGCCGAAGGCAGACACTTAACCGACTGAGCCACCCAGGCCCCCCCCCATCATGTACAATATTTAAAGGATCTAAGAAGGAGCTCCCTCTGGGGCACCTGGGGAGCTCAGTCGGTTAAGCATCTGACTCTTGATTTTGGCTCAGGTCATGAGATCAAGCCCTGAGTTACACTCCATGCTCAGCGTGGAGTCTGCTTGAGATTCTCTCTCTTCCTCTGCCTCTGACCCACACTCACCTCCTCTTAATAAGTATATAAAATCTTCAAAAAAGAAAAGATTCTCTCTCCCTCTCCTTCTGCCCCTCCCCCCTCTCATGCACAAGCTTTCAAATAAATAAATAAATAAATAAATAAATAAATAAATACAATCTTAAAAAAAAAGAAGGAGCTCTTTATTCTAGATAGAATAGGGAAAATTTCAAAAAAGTAACAGGGACCAAACTAAGCAAGATGGGTTCTAGTTGCTTAGATTCAAATCTTTCTTATACACAAGTAAAACTAAGGAATTCAGAAAATAAACTGATAATTTATTCTAAAGTCACAATTTATCAGATCTCAATGGAGAATCCAGACTTGAGTATAGAAGGAGATAAATCAAGAATCCTTAATAAATTAAAGAAATGAAAAGGGAAGTTTTCAGACAATAGCTGAAAATGAATATAAACAACAAATAGAAATTAACTTAATGAACAAGCTTCAATATCCAAGAGCCACTGTAATAAAATAAGTTTCTACAAGTTCAAACTATTCTCACCAAAAAAAAAAAAAAGGAAATACTTTTTTAAAATCCTCTAAGATCAATGCAGCTCAGTGTTTCAACAACCCTACCAATTCAACTAGTTTTAAGAATTGAAAAACATCAAACTATAATTTTTGTATTGTTAAATCTCAGGATGAGGGGGTAGTACCTACAGTGTAAGGGGAGGGAGGAGATACAGAAGGAGTAAGGAAGGATGATAAACACCCATGTACATTAGACAAACTAATAATTCGGAATAACTGAATTAATTCATTTTATTTAAGAACTGTTCACCTGGTCCTTTTTTCTTCCATTAATGATATTAAAATGGTATTTAACTGTCATTTTAAAAAGATAAAATTGGTGAAATAGGAATATAAAAGTAAAAAGGAGGGGGAAAATCCTCTGTTTACTTCATTGTGACCCCATATTGACCTGAGAGAGGGAGAGTGTGAGGGAGAAAAAGAGAGAACAGGAAAACAGCCAAAAGGAATTCTGCCCAGGTTTCCTCGGATGAAGACAACCCAAAACCCCAAAGAGAAAATATAAGAAAAAAAAGAAAAGCAGCACTATTGAAACATACTTAGATGAGTTTACTCAATGTAGAGATTTAATAATTACTAATTTCCTATTTTTAAAAAGAGATGTATCTTGAATAATTACTTCGTAACTGTGAAGTCTGTACTAACTTTGCTACCCCTAACTACAGGAATAATTTTTTTTAGAACAAAGCTGAATATACTTTGAGGGTATAATGGCATAAAATTACTCAGCTTCTCATATTTCTTCAAGGTATACACCTAATTTATCCATAGGCTTACTTTTAAGCAGGCACTCTTGGTGATTAGTTAATTCAGTACAGGAATATTGAACTACAAATGACTTATTCAGAGAAAGATGGTTATGGGGAATCTCTGAATTCTGTGGTATTTGAACTCCTATTCTAGGCTCATTTTTCACTTTCTATGAAATACTATAAATTTCCATTCTCTTTAGAGACAAAAACTGTATCTCAGCAATATAATTTTAATATCTACACATCTGAACAAGTCCTAAACCAGAATACCAAAGGTAAAATTCCTACCCTATTATTGAATCATATACAATTATACAATGACTTCATTATCACGCTTTCTTAGCTTAAAAAATGTTAATGTACAAATAATTAAGTCACAATGAGAGTCTGATAAATAATCACAGGAACAGAATATGTCCTTTAAGACAGAACCTAAAATCTAGTATTCCTCTATAAACAGTGCACTGTAGAAAAGTTACAGTAAGAATGCATAAATTCATGATGTCTATATTCAACCAAACAAAATGCAGTATGATTAAACCCACAGTTCAGGATTGGTTGTCAAGTACAAAGAAGTGGGTATTTGTGGGGAAGAAGAGTTTCCTGCTCTTCCCTTTATTTAATAGTGTTAAAATTTTCCATATGAAAAAAAAAATCTCTTCTAATCCCTTCAATCACAACGTTCTTGATGATTTAATGCGAAAAGAAAACTATGGTTTCCTTTTAAGTATTTGGATTTAGGTCTGTCTGGTGAAGTACTTGGTTTATTGAAACTGTCATTACTCTCTCACTTCTCAGTTGGCAGAGATATGAATTACTCTGTGGAATCTGCTATAGAAGATGCCATACTGCTTTTCCCCAAACCCAGATCCAAACTCCACACAGGTTAGCTGACCTCATGTTGTGACCCTCATACCCGCATCCACAGGCTTCAGGTCATGACCTATGAATGAGCATCCTGGAAGTAAGGGCCATACCGTTTCCCTTACAGAACTGAAGACATGAAATAGTAGGAACTTCCTATGCCCTTCCTGATTTGGTTTTCAACACGCTAAACAACCGTCCCCCAAATCTAAAGGAAGTCAATCAGGTTACCAGCACTCTCACATATTTCAAACAAATAAACTGAACTCCTGTTCTGAAAATTTCTATAGCACACATTTATTCATATCAGAAGAATCACAATAATAAAAACCAGCATTTGGAAAAGATTCTACTCGTGTTTTCAAACAAAAATTGATACTGTTTTAAGACAATTACTCTCTAAAAACATTACCTATGAGCAGCCAGCCACAGGCCCTCTGATCCCATCACAGCAATAGAATCTTCTCTGCTGTGTTAAATGGTGTAGGCTTGGTATCTCACCTCTGCTTTACCAAATGATTCGATGTGTAGCTGCAAGTATATACTTGTCTTAACAAAGTTCTGCCACAACGTGAAAAAACATCAGAACACCGAAGAATGTTAAATACACAAGATTTCTGCATCAGGAGGTTGTGCCGAGTAGATTCTGGATATGCTTTTTAATTTTTTTCTCAGCAGGGGGAGCTAGCACTCTCATCTTGAAAGTGTAAGTATACAATATAGAAATATAAATTTTGATCCCAACTATCAAATTTTAGTACGTTTTAGATTACCCTATTGAACATCTCTACAAGAATAAAAAATTTCAAGGTGGACAAACTTGAGAATTTACCTTTGTCTTGAAAGTCCTGAAGATAGCTGGAAAATAAAGCAAGAATATTATATTTTAAAATGAGGGGTGACAAATCAAAACAAGGTCTATTCGTTGGCAATATTTTAAAATCTATGTCATAAATACACAGAGAAAAAAGTACTTCCTATCCTGAAATAACAATTCCGAAAGGCTTATGGATTTATAATAAAAGGATTTTTGAAGACCTAAGACACAGTAGTAGAATCAAAATCTTTAATATTCACGATATACATTTATTCATTTCCATATCTAGAGCTATTTATATTAAAATTCTCAACCTACCTTTGTCTTATTATTTAAACCAAATATATCCTCAAATAATCAAAATAAACAGTTGGATTTTGCTAGAATGCTTAGAAAAAATATATAATCAAGAACCTTCACAAAAAAGGATAATATAAGTGTATCAATTTTTAAAAACTATTATAGTCAACATATATTTTGTCCCTTAAAATATTTAACACCAACTAAATTAGGACATAAAAAAAGTAATTCCGTGATAATTCTTTATTAAAATGTTAACTACAAAGTTGCTTCTAAGTAAGAAATAATAAACAGCGAGTAAGTGACTTACATAGACTTTACATCTTTTATCTTCTTAATAAGGGATTCTCTCTTTTCCTTCGCTTTCTTGGATAAATTTTCCCCTCTCAGTGTGTCTGCCACAAATGTTTCAACATCTAAACCATGAAATATAAGAAACAGGATACAAATTATAGGAAAGAATCATTTTTTGTGAAGACAAATAGGACAATGATTGTTTCTACCCATAAGTGTTAATATCTGTACAATTTGTTACAGTTATTTATCAATCCAAAGCATAACAGTAGAAATATGTTTCAAATACTAAGTTGGACAAATCTGCTCACCACTTAGCTAATAAAATGTGTATGCTCTACTTATGCTTAGCACAGCAAATGCTATTTGGATGTTTGGCATCATTAAACCAGAGAGAAGCTCACAAGTTTTAATAAACTATGGTGCCCCATAAAACAAATTCTCTCATATAAAAGCAAGCACAGAGCTTTTATGCATATGTTACTATCATTTTATAGTATTTTGTAAGCTCCCGTATGAATGGGTCATTCACAATATTATATCAATATAAGCTAATGTCTCTGGCAAGGGCCTGTTTTGTCCAGTGTAATCCATTTTCAGGTATGTGCAATATTTAATGTTTTAAAGGAAAAAATAAATCCCTTCTTCTAGCCAAGATTCCAAATCAAACCCTCCTCCTTCCTACCTGCCCCACCCATTCTACCAGCCACCTTCAAAAAAAAAAAAAAAGATAATCTGCTGTGTGGTTTTATGTGCTCTTGCTTTCTGCCTCGGTATTACCACCTGGAAATATTTCTTTAAATAAAGGAAGAAGTGGCAAAAATAGATTCATCCACTATTTAAAAATATAGTAACCAAGAAATAAGATTTCCATGGCTTCATATAACATTTCCACAAGGCCTCTTTTTTTTTTTAATTTAGTAAACTTGTAAATTATTCTGCTTTCTAGTTTTTTCTAGTACAAAATTCCAACGAGTCCTTACTGGTTTGATTCATATTGTTCATGAACCACTGTGCAATTTTAATTTTATATTCAGAAGTTCAAGTTTTACTTTGAGATATCTAATATAAAGGATACACCATAAAGTAAGTATGACTGTAAACCATCCATATTTCATACTGAAGAGATGTATGTATGTTTTACTTTCTTTTTATTTAACTACTTTGTCTCCTAATTCACACTGATAGAAAGACAGTACCAAAGCATATGATAATAGTATATGTAATTAATTCAAAGCACTATAATAGTCTTTCAACTGTACTTATAATTAACAATTTAAAACCTAGTCTTTGAGATAGAACGTTGTAATCGATTTTAAATTCTTGATTACAATAGTATCTTGATCCAATAAGCAAAGTTGATTAAACTGTTATCCCATACATTCATAATAAATGTATAAAGACCATTTTTCACTAAATCAATATGACAAGGGAAAGAATTAAAATTTAATCTTGGAATAATTTTTTTAAATAGCTTTCTGGTTTGAAGTCCATTAATGACTAATGTTACAAGTATCAAAACGAAATGAAAGAAAATGCCACAGCTTCTCTTTACTTGAGCTGTCCATATTTTGAAGAGGAGGACATACAGACATAATTCATAACCAGTGCAAGTGAGACCCAGACTTCCAAAGCGAGTTCAAAATAATGACACTTATTTAAAAACACACACACGAAAAAGCACTCTCTTCTAAACTCTAATTTTTTTACCCAGAGAAACAAGCAACCTTTGGACATTCAGACATTAGCTGAAATGGAAAAGATCACTGGCTTCTCTGAGATGGTTAAGATAAAAGTGGAATAAGGGAAGGAGTAGCATCTCTACTGCTGATTCTTTCTTCCAACCGGACTCAGTACTTGGGAGAATCTCTGGCACAATGATTGGTGAATAGTCTGCTTAATGTAACTTTCGCTCAGTGTTTGTCTTTAATTCCCTCATCCACAAGTATTTAATTGCCTATTTTACATTTTCATTACACAATCCAAATTTAAACAAACAGGATCTATTTTCTATCTCCGGAAGCAATAACGAAGGAATTACAGACCAAGAGTTATTTCTTTAAAAGGTCGTTTCAGTCCTATAAAAACTCAGAAAACATAAAAAGCTGCAATGCTCTATATAGGGTTTCCTAACACTCCCAAAAAACATTTTTAAAATTCTGACCCCTGTTATTTTATGAGGAAATGCTTGTTATAAGAGTATGAGACTGCTGAAAGAATCGGATTGTTTGTTCGTTGAGGGGGAGGAGATTCGGAGATCTGGCAAGGGACAAGATCTAATGTTTTAGAGTAGTCTTGATGTATTTATTCTTAAACTAATCCCAGAAAGGGGGTATAAGGCAACAAAAAGATTTAATAAACACTGATTTTTAATAAATTATTTCCTAAGGAGACAAGAAAAGTGTAAGAACTGTTTTTGCTGTTTTCTTTTGTTTTTTCTCTTTTTTAACAAATAAGTTAGGAACTTTAAAGTGGAATTGATTCCTGAAATCTTAGTTTGTTGGTGCTCACAGATTCAGTCGGTTTTGAAGTTTTTGAAATCTGGGTTATTTCTTTCAAATCCACACTGTGCCCATTTATTTTCGAATTGAATAAAACCAGCCTCTCCCAGGCACCGGACGCCCTTTGGGTGCACGGGGGACCTTCGGCCGCGTTCCTGCGCAAAGCAGGGACCATGCTCGCCCAGCGCAAAGACCCGGCGAGCGCTAAGTTACTCTGGGCTTTCCTGCGAGACACTTCGGTTCTGCGGTCCTCGAACACTGGACACTTGGGAGTGTTAAACCCCGGGGTTCCAGTCATAGGAGCTATGAGCAGGGAGCATAGGTTTGGGGCAGCGCCCTCGCCAAATGGGACTGGATCTGTGGCTTTGTAGCTCAGAGCCAGGGTAATATTTCAAAAGCGGGCAATAAAAGTCCTGGACGAATCAAGCGCTCCTCTGGCTGGTTGGAAAAGAGATTTGAAGCTTTTTATTGTGCTCTGAGTAGCCGGGCAAAGGATAAACTAGCGAGCGTGTTAGCCCTTTTCTACCTTCCTTTAGGGGTCGTGTCCCTCGGTTAATATGTAGATTTCATGGACTCCAGACTGCCTGTAATTCGGGGAACAGCCGTAATTCGATTGCAAGAAAAGGTCAGCCTGCCTCCTCCCTAGCCTCTCGGCCTGGCGAGTGAGAATTCCTCTTCCTCAGAGGGAGGGGTTTGCACTCACGCACACACTCATCCAAGCTTGGGGACCCGCCCGGCCCGCGCGGAGACACAGTTCCCGGGAACCCCAACGTAGCAGGTCTAACCCCCCACCACCACCACCCCGCCCGCAGCCACGCAGACCGCGGGTCAGCTCCGCTGGCATTTAACCCCAGAATTAGCCCCATCTCCATCAGCCTCTGCCCCCGAGTCATCACCAAGGAAAAAGTTATCCCAGAGACTGTAAATGTGGTGGTGATTCTTGCTCGTTTTACACCTTAACGCTGTCAAGAATAAACCTTATCTCCCCGTACAGCTGTAAAGATCTGGGGGAGAGGGCCCTGAGAAGATCAGACTTACAACTGCTCTGTAGATAACTGTTAAGGTCTGAAAACAAAATTAAAAGATGACATCATGTCTTGGCTCAGCAATCTCAGGCAGTTTAAGTTAGAAACCTCTCAAAAGCCATCACAACCCCTAAGAGGCAAACACAGCACATACCAAACCACCGAATGGTATTCCTATTTCCTCTTTTTTTTTCTTTTTCTGTAGGAATGGACCCCCAGAAAAACTGCCCACCCCCTACATTTCCCCCTATAGTCCAAGTGGCTAAGACAGGTACAGAGAGAGAGAGAGAGAGGTGCTAACTGCTTTCTACCACCTTCCATATGGATCACACAGTGAAAAACTTGAAACCATAAAAGGTTAGAACAGTTCTTAAATTCTTGCAAGTGAAAAAATAAACTGCCACCCATTCAAAGCTCATACACAGGTTTTCACTCTTGAAGAAAGCTGAGGTTTGGCCACTTGCCCTCCCCATCCTTCACCAGCAAGCAGCCTGGAATATGACTTCCTGGGGGGTTGTAAATAAGTCACAAAGGTGACACCTGATGTCTTCTGCCTCCTCTCCCAACCACGCAATAGCACCCTGAGAAGGCTTGCCTGCATACACACACACACAGCCTCTGTGACGGCCTGAATTGTACAAGAGAGGGGCCAAGAACTGGACTGAATCCACTACTATGTGCTCAGCTCCACGTCAATAACATAAGTGTAAAACCAATTACACCTCACCTCCAAATGGCTCTACTTACTTAATTCCACATCCTTCTCCACTTCATGAATTGGACCAGGTTTTACTGCATATTCACTAAGGTACTATTACCAAACTTAATATGGTAAGAATCCTAACCAAACTTTAAGCTGACATCAGAACAAAACAAACAAACAAAAAAGTTTTTCTTCTCTGTTAAGGCGGGGGGGGGGTACAGTCTGACCAAACACCTACTGGTAAAAACATAAAAATCAATTAAACTGGGCACATGTAGATCAATGGAGCCAACGTCCAAATTTGGAAAATGGCTAAGTGAAAAGTCATTGATTCTCTAATCAGTGGCTTCTCTCGATTACTTAGCACTTTTACAGGTTATGGCTGAACTGCGGATGTTCCAAACATGGAAGAAGACACATGAACAAGCACAAGGAGTTCTCACAGTACAATAAGTAAAACATTCCTGAGTCTTATAATCCAATCATCTGACAGAATTTTCAAGATTGGCTTTGGAGGCTAAATGATTTATTTTGATAGAAAACTGGGCTGCTGAAGAATATAGATGAACATCTTTCACCTCTAAAAGATGACTCTTGATAAATAACATCTTATAATAATCAAAATCTTTTTACCACGCATTTTCAAAGAAGCCACAGTGAATAACACATTAGTCTGAGATTTACACTATATTCACTGTTAGGTAGTTTCTATTGTAATGTGTTCAGTATGTGATTGAAAAAGAAATGTAAACTCAGTGGAATGAAAAAGATAGACTTGGCTTTAATTGAAAAAGACAAACTAAGTGAATAATGAGTATATAAAAACTAGCCTATGCCACTTTTATCACCCATATATGACACTTAATCTTAAATTTATGAGAGACAACTGAAGTGTGTTTCAAATCACCAGAGGCTTTTCCTACGCTGTTGTTTCTATCTTCCTTCTAGTAATACTTTAATGCTGATAATGTAGAGATAAACCCATTTGGAAATTTTTTCTCATTTTTTAATATATTTAGATTCCTTTTTTTTTTCAAAGAAACTCAGTCATAACTTGGGTTGAGTAACTATAAAAACTGCACATACTATTAAGAGCCTTATGTAGTCATCTGAGATGAAAATACTTCCAATGGAAAGCAAGCCAGCCAAAGATTCCCTCTCAAGAAAAAGTAGGATATTATGCGCTTAATATAGGCAAATAATTTTCTGAACATCACACCTTAATTTATCTATGTTATTTGACCCATAACAAGAAATTATAAATTTTTGATCCTTTGATTTACAAACACATATTCCTATTTCTAGAAGAGAAAACCTTAGAGGTGTCATAGACTGATTTCACTTTGAGATCAAATGTCCTCGAGCAACTTGATGCTCATGAGTTATGACTACCAAAATGGGGCAGACTTGTTCTTGCTCTGTAGGAAATTCAGGTGCTAAAGAAGTAGGTGACTATTGGTGACTCAGTAGGTGGCACTCTTCCCTTTACATACTCAGCCAATGCCCTAGAAGCAAATTATGGGACACTAGATGTGCCATAAATAATTCTCATAGGAAAAATAAACCCAAAATGTTGACCAAATTATAAATGAAACTTAGGAAAGGTGGAAATCAAACCATACTATTCTTAGCGTTGAAAAAATTCTCCCTGTATTTCAACTGAATTGCATTCTTTACCTTGTGCCCCTAAAGGGATTATCAATTTTAATGTGTGAAGTTTAAAAAAGAAAAAATGTTCTGGAAATCCCCAGTAGGGAAAAATGCAATATTTCTAATCAAGATTGCCCTGTGAAAAAAACCTCAAGGTCACTTTGCAGAAACCATATAGCCACTTTGTTTATTGTTTGTTTGGTTTGGTTTGGATTTTTCAGAGTACTGACAACCACTATTTTCTCCTATTAGCGTTGGTTTCATTTTCTAATTTAATAAAAAGAAACTTGCATCCTCTTAAAGCTTTTCTCTTCAAATATGTTGTCCTAAAACAAATGAATGAGAATGACTGAGAATATCTGATAGCAAACTACTAACACTCCACTATTCAAAGGATGATTAAACAAATGAAGGGGGTTGGGAGCCCGTGGTTCTAGTTCCTCTCACTTTCTGGCCTGCCTGGAAGAAAAACTCACATAAATCAAGATTATTCTTGCTGTTAGTCCTAGTCAAAATATTTGGATGTAGGAAAAGATTAAATGGACAAGATTCGGAATTATCCTTGATTCCAATTATCCAGGCTAAACCTGTTCCTCCATTGTTGTGAAAAAAAATTAAAGGTTGCCTGTACTGCACAGGCAGTTCGAAATTTGCTTTTAACAAATATCTATAACCTTTTTTCTATTCAGGTAACAAAAGAATAATACAACACTTTTATAAGAAGTATAGGCTTTCAAGATTTAATATGCTGATTCCACAGAAATATAAATCACTAACAGGCAAAACTATATAGCCACTTTTTCAAGAGTATCATTAAATGTGAGTTAAGAATGATAGCATCTATGGGTTTTTGCATTTCTATAGAATGGTTTCGAGGGGAAGGAATGAGAAGAGAGGGGGAGCAAATATTGAAGGGAAGCCTAAAACTGCTATAATCAGAAAGAAAAACAAAGAGAAAATAATATAAACTGATAAGAATACATTGAGCACCTATCTTTATCAAGCAGTGCAAATGTCAAACATTTAACACATATGACATACAATGATCTGGATAATAGGCATACGGAACACGAAGGGAACTGCCTGAGCAACGGTATTTTGATAGGCATTATCTTTTGACTTTATATCCTTTTTTTTCTGTAGGCAAGGATTTTAAGTGCCTGAAAAGTTTAGGTCCTTATCTTCTCTACCTGGGAATTCTAGCACAGTGTCAAGCATTCTCAGAGTGCTTTACTGTTAACTACAACCACCACTACCAATATCTCCTTCTAGTTTCAAAGAAAGTACTAGGTAATCCAGCAATCTCTAAAATTCAAATCAATGCTCTCCCTCTATAGTTTTAGTAATTTTAAATCTAACCATGTACTATTACCCAACACACTTGAATTATGCAAATAATCATGCACAATCCCAACAGAATTTTTTGGATGGAAAATGTGAAAAAGCTGCTGAGAACCTTTATTCTTGAAACCTTTCCTACCTCCAAAAAGATTTTAATTACAGTCAAACACAAAATGTTAACAACTTTCTTTGAATGGTAAGTTAAAAAAGAAACCTGAAAAAAAATACTAGTTCGCTTGTTTCATTTCTTTAAAATGGATAGATAGATAGATAGATACTCCCTCAAATCCATACCTCTTGAAAGTGTCCTCTGAAAATAAAGTATAAGCCAAATTTTAATATTAATTTTGATTTTTTAATTTTAATATTTTTAATTTTAATATTTTCATATTTTTAATACTTCATGTGTTTTGATATGTGATTTGTTTAGTAATATGAAATATTGAAAACATCAATAAGATGACTTTTAAAACACTCATTTCGGACATTATGCAGGCATATTAACTGACTAAAGAGAGAAGTGGCTGAAGTATATAGGAAGTTAGCATTGGTAGATAATTTAAATATTATGTAATTCTAAGCTTTCAACAAATTACACACATAAGGGCCACATGAAATATTTGTAATCTATGGGAATCAGAAAATAATAAGTCTCATAACCTATATGTCCTACTATCTGCAAAAGTACGATTATGGACCCAAACAGCAAACTGCCTCCTGTTGGAGTTCTCAGGCTTTAAAGGTGGTGCACCCATAGGTCTGTACTTTATTTCTTGAAGTCAAAAATTCAGAACTAGAATATCCTGAAAGTGGTGGCATCTACTTCTGGAGTAAACACTCCTCTGGTCTGGTTATTAAAATAGTATTCTAAACACGCAATTCCAGCATTGTAACAATGAAAATGTTAACTGTAGTAAAACAAAATCAGTACTCATGGGAAACTCTCATATAATGGAATAAAAGCTGCCTTCAATCAGTCTTTACAGTTCTTTACATTTCTTAGTGGTACCCGTTAATGACAATACACATTCTTAGAGTAAAATACCATCCCACAACAAATGCATTTATCACACTGTAATCGTGTTGAGACAAACGTTAAGTCTGCATTCATACGCTACTGGTTTTATTCTCTTGATCATATTTATGATGCTAACCAGCAAAACAGCGTATTAAGAGATTCAGTCTCACACTGCTCTAACAGCAACTTACTATTTAAAAGTCACATTTTAATATTAATTTTTAAGAGTTAAAAATAAGCAACTTGTAATAGACATCTAAAAGAAACTCTTTTAATCCAGCTATTCATGACCAATATTTAAAGATAAATACTTGAGACAACTAAACTAAAACAACCAAAATTCAGTTTCTAGAATTCTGATGTACCTATGACAAAGTGAATGATGGTAAGAATTCCAGAGCATCAGGATAGGTAAGATTTGTGCTACCCTAGAAAGATGTGTTTTCTACTTTGTGCAGAAATATACACTTCCATAATCTAGTAGTTATGAATTAGTAGCGGATTCGTAATATCCTTGAAGAACCGCATCTTTAAGTCCTAACGTAAGTTCCTATAAATGGTCATTTAAAACTGAAAAGGGGAAGATGAGGGTGCAAAGATGAAGTACTTTCATCGTGTGACACAGGAAGTTGGACCTTAACACATACTTCCTTTTTGTTTTCATATGTTACTCAGGCTGAAGACTAGTGGCCATTTGAGAATCAGGCCCTCTTTGAAAGTCTTAAATAAGAGCGCAGTGAATGTTTAAGAAAAAAAGAGACTTTTAGAAATGACAAAACCTTGCGTCCCACAACCTCTAACACCTGTAGCTCAGACATCTTTTTGCATCTTTACACCCCTCTCCTCCATTGGCCAGGCCACCGACGAACTACTTCTTTGACTTCTGATCCCTTCCCAGTTCTCACACACGCACTCATTATCATTCCCTCCCTCCCTCCCTTTCTCCTCTCTCTCACACACACACGCACACGACGTCCTCACGATGCCTACAGAAATGCCCTGATCCCATTAGTGCAGCCCATCACGGAGGGCTTCCCCACCATCCTCGAACCAAATTTCAACACACGCCCACTCCCTTTCCGAGCCCCCTCTTCCCCATTCCCAGTCCTGCTCCCACTGGCCAGGAGACATGGGAAGCATGGGGAGGGAAGGCAGAGACGCTGAATGCTTCTGTCCCCACCGGCTCGCCGTCTCCTCGCCCCCGCCCCCTTCCCCCGCTCTTTACCTGCCAACAGGTTCCTAATTTCCTCAGGGAGGGGGTAGGGAGAGGAGGTGGTGCTGGGGTTGGGCATGTTAGGGAGCGCGGGGCGTGCGGGGAAAAGACCTGTGCTGAAAGGGGGACCGAGGTTGCGGCTGCGACCTAGACTAGCGGTCCCGGTAAGGACAGCGGCGCTACGAGTCCGGACACTGCCGGGCCGGGGCTCACAACAAGGAAGTCACTGAAGCCCCAGCCAGCAGCTGCTGGACTCTCGGCCCAGCCCCGCCCGGCAGATCGGGGCGGGGCGATGGGCTGGGCGGAGATCCGAGGCGCCCGAGGGCCCCAACTGCGCGTGTGTATCCTAGGGTTTTCCTAGCCTCGGAAAAAAGCCTCCGAACAGACCACACCTACCCCTACGTAAGGGAGCGGGAGGAGCGGCTGGTGGGAAGGGATCGGACTGAAGCTGCATCACCTGATCTGGAGCCTGAAGCGCCTTGCAGCCATTTTGGTTACTGGTACCTGCGCAACTGCTGGCAGTTTCTCCAGGATCCCGAAAAATAAGATATCCAAAGTGCCCCTAAGTTTTCAGATTAAGGGACCTCTAGCCAAAGGTCAGCCCCGCCGGGGTTTAACACCTCGCGTGGTAACTCACAATGAATTTTCGGCCGCCCTAAACTATTATGGCCTTCTTTGTCCGATTGAATGAGGTAACGCAAGTCCCATCTTCCGCCAGTCTTCCCTGAGAAGCCAGTCTAGCTGCTCCAGAGAGCTCTCTGATTGGCTCTTAAATTACTTTTCTACCTAATTCTTACTGTTGGGGAGACTTTCTGTACTACGAACGAAGAGTGAGAAACTCTAGTCACTATGCTTTTGAGTTAGAAAAGAAAAAAAATAGAAAGCTAAATAGGCATAGATACTACCGTCCCATCTATAAGCATAAAAAGAAAATTGCTGGTGATTAGTAGAACGGAATTATAAAATGTGTTCACTCCAACCTGATCGACAAATATTTATTGCATGTCTTCTATCTGTAAATCTTCTTACATATTTTCTCTAAAACCCAAAAGGCACATTCTGGTGCCTTTAAAGTGTGTGTTCGTGTGTGTGTATATTCTATATACATGTATATTCTGAATGTGTGTGTGTGTGTGCGTGTGTATGCCCCCCCCCCAATATGGGAACTGCTGCCCTGACAAAGCTCTTTCCTTCATGCTACTATTGTATTTTGAAGATTGTACTGTGGTCTGTGGTGTGTAAATTGTTTATTCCTCTACCCTCCGCCCCTCACTGGATCAATAGTCCTTAAACTTCAGTTTGCATTAGAATGACAGAGAGAATTTATTAACAATGCAGATTCTCAAGTTCCATTCCCAGAGATTCTGATTCTGTTTAGGGCGGGACCTGATTATTTCCATTTTAAATAAGCCCTCAGGTAGTTCTGATCCTAAGATTTGATTTTGAGAATCACTTTACCATTTTCCAGCTCCTATAGGGCACAACATTTGTCATAACTTATCTTTCATTCCCACCTGGAACCCTAAATTTGACATAAAGTAATGGCTCTATTAATATTTCATACAAAAAAGTCTCAGACAGTAATAGTTAAAAATTAAGTGGTCAAATGCAATGACATTTTTGTATAATTCTATAAGAGATACAACAAACACTGATTGGAAAAGGAAAAATTAGAACACGTTGGAGTCCTCTCAAAACAAAACAAAAAACAGGGGCTCCTGGCTGGCTCAGTCAGAAGAGCATGTGACTTTTGATCTCGGGGTCATGAGCCCCATGTTGCGTGTTGAGATTACTAAAATAAAAAAACAAGATGAAAACTTTATAATAGAAGACACACAAAATAACTACAAAAAAGACTCCCCGGAAAACAAACTCATTCCCTAAAATGGAATCTGAAATTCCTACTCTGATTTAGAAATGTGATGAATTATAGAAAGAGTGCTGAAAATTAGAATTCTTTTTGGTGGAGGTAAAAGTAAATAGTTATTTTACAACATAGTTCCAACTTCAAAGAACTGAGAATTATTATTCTTAAACTACAAAATTATCTTCCTCCTTAAAGAAAGAAGAAACTATTTCATGGCCGTTTTATATTAGTGAGGATTCTACCTTCCTTTAGAGTTATCACATATAATTCTCTGTCTTGTCACATTTTTTATTAAACCAGGCCTCCAAATGTTCCCATCTTTTGTTTCCTTCTGATAGAACTGACCACATTTTTTCTTTATTCTTGCGTCTCATTTATTTATACTCCACTCATTCCACAAAGGAATTGGAGTGATTTACTCTTGTATCATATAGACAATTTTCTGGAGTGGATCAAATGGACAGTGTCTACACTGCTCATTATGATAAGTCATTCTTGTTAGTGAGAGACAGGAAACTATTAAGATTGCTTTAAAATATATAGCATCTAGTAGTCCAAATAAAAAAGGTAATAACAGAAAATGGACTTTTTGTATGAAACACATTTCCCCTACTTAGGAAGCCATTCTCAGACACAGGTTTGTGATGGATTCACTTGGGCAATGCTTTGTATACTCTATCATTTTTAGTGTTTATTGTTAAAGTTACTGAAATTGATTATAAGACGGAAAGAGAAATAAAGAGAGGCTTGAAGAAATATATTCTTATTTCTCTTGTTTCCAAATGTTTCCATAACAAAAACCAGGAAGGAAATCAAATCATACTTTACATTCTTTAACTAGTCATATTAGGTAAAAAAAGAATAATAAATGAAATTTTAAATCTCAACCTGTAAGAAGAGTAACAGCTTCCCTACCATTCCACAAAGAAGAGACTAGACTCTGGGAAAAATCTCATGATTTGTCTTCGCAAAAGGAGATCATTCAATTCAAAGAAGATGTATATAGAGATATAGAGATATATAGCCCTATAACTGAAGCTAATCCGCTTCTTACGTTTTTCAAATTTAGTTTAGCTGAATAAGTATTTGCCCACAGGCCTAGGGTTAAAAGAATCTAAATGAGCATTGAAGAAAAACAATGAGCTAAAACACAATTTACTTTTTTTTCTCTGCATCTCTTATCTTCCTTTAGTTTGGCATTCACGGGCAAGTGAAAGAGAGATTGTATTTTATACTTAGGCATTATTGCCACACAAGAAAACTTAGCTTTAAACTACCATCTCCCATAGTTTCTGATGGTCAGGAACCCAAGAGCAGTTCAGCTGGATGGCCCCGGCTCAGTCTCCCATGAGGTTACAGTCAAGCTGTAGGCTGGGTCGCAATCATCTGAAGACTTGACCATAGCTAAAGGATTAGCTTTGAAGAAAATTCACGTATAGGACTGTTGGCTGCAGTCCTCCATTCCTCTTTGGCTGTTGGCAAAAGACCTCAGTTCCTCACTACACAGACTTCTCCACAGGGCTACTTGAATGTCCTTTTGACAGGCAACTGGCTTCCCCTAGAGCAAGTGATCCAAGAGATAGCCCAACCTAGAGAGGCTGCAATGTCTTTATCACTTAATCTCTATTATATTCGTCCCACAGACCAAGCCTGGTTTGTAGAGGGAAGGGACTATACAAGGCTGTGAATACCAGGAGGGGAGAAACACTGGGCCCAATTAGTTACCATAGTTAGCCCTCTGGCCCCCATTCACATTTCTCTCCCATGCAAAATATACCCACTGCCTCCCAGAGCCACCTGTGAAGTCTCATCCCATTATAGCATCAGCTCAACTAAATCAAGTCCAGGAATGGATGATGCTCCTCAAATACAGCTCCTTGAGTACAGTTCTCTCAATTTAAAGACCTACGAAGTAAAAAGGCAAGTCATCTGCTCTCCATATAACTTGCAACGGTGGAACAAACATAAGATAACCACTGTAGACATTCCTGTCCAGAAGGGGTAGGGACAATAAGAATTATACAGAGATCACTGGTTCACAGCAGTTCTGAAATCCAACCTGGAAAATGTGGGAAGTTCTTTAATTAAAAGCAGTTCTATTCCCACCTGGAATAACTTCTCCATGGATCTTGGTTCTATCCTCTGAGTCATCCTTCCTTGTCCATGAAACATAACCCATGTTTTCAGTTGCAGAATTTGCTGAGCCTGCTTTTTGTCACGGATCTTTAGGTCTTGAAAAGACCTCTTTTCATTTTGTACTGTCACCGTCTCAGTCTCTGTCAGGGTTCAATCAGAGAAGCAGAACTACCAGAATGGGGACAGTGATCAAGATATCTAATATAAAGCAACTTGTTACAGAGACTTAACCCGACACAAGTGTGGAATGTGGTGAAACTGTCTGTTACTTTTGCGTCTGTTACTGGAGCTTGAAGTTCACAAGGCAGGGAGTCAGGAAGGGAAGATAGGGGAGATTCAGAACAAGCCAGAATGTTCAAGCACAAGCCATGTTCGTGAGGACTGCCTGAAACCACAGCTAGCTCTTGCTGCCTCTGATCCTGATGGTACGGATGCCCTGCAGAAGTCAGGGTCCTTCCTGACAGAGCTAACACACACTTGACTCAGCAATCAGAACTGAAAGGAGGATCCAGCAGAAGACAGAGCAGTTTGCCCTACCTGGCGTTCTGGCCTGGTAGCTGCCGTAGGCCAATGAGGTGAATCAGCAGACAAGGAACAATACGTGGGAGCCACAAAGTGACTACTGCGTCACGTGCGTAGCTCTCACACAAGAATCTCCTTTGTGGCCCACCCCAGCCAGAAACAGAAAAGGGAATTCCAGGAAAAGCAGGTTGACAGACTGCAAAGCCACCAACCACACACTTGTACTATTATATGTAGAGAGTAGATTAGACAATAGACGCAATTGAAATCTTGCATTTATTTTACAGCCTATTACATTTTTAAAACTTTTTAAAGCCATTGTGTCTTTCAAGTCATCTAGTAAGGGCTCTTTTAAGAATTTTCAGAAATGAAGGTTTATTTTCTAAATTCTTATTCCTCTCTTCATTTGAATCATCTAGGGCTGGTAGGTATGAATTTATTATGTGGCGCCAGCAAAAAAAAAAAATTATATTCTCACTGGAATTAGCCTGAAGAGATATGACACAGAAGCCCACCAAAACCGACAGGTTCTGATAGATGCAGCTCACTAACTTGTCTTTTCGGTTTTTAGGTCATAGTTACTATTAATCCTGCTAGTATCATTTACTAACAAGATAAGAAAACACATTGATTCTTGTTTGCTCTCCATCTCATTTGCATATACACAAACATGTGCTTAGGCACTTTGCTGCCCTGGCCAATCACTGTAATATGAGAATAATAAGCAACTTAATATAGACCAGATCTGAGTTCTTAACAAGATCTTATATGTCTTTGGGATTCCACAAATTAGGACTAGGGTAAGAGAAATGTCCATTCCATTCTGGACTTGTCAGCGGCTGCCTGGTTCTCTCCCCAGGTAAGAATCCTGTTCTCCCTTTAAGTGAAGTTCATTTCCCCTATCTAGAATCTCGGTGCTAGAGATCTCACTGTTGTAAGGTCAGCTCTGATGGTCATCTGGCTCTGGCCTTATATCCCAGTCCTAGTAACTAAGTTTCTCCTGCCTGGGTTCTGAAACCAAGGCTTTTACTTTGCCTACTTTCAGTAAAGGGACATTTTTTTTTTTTAATTACTTCTAGCCCTCTTGGACTGTGGCTCTGTCTTACTCTCACAATCTTGATTTATAGTCTGGTATATTCTAGGTGGATCTCCAGAGAAGGGATGGACCCATATCCCTGTGTTGCCTTCTACTAATCAGGCTTGGTCTCCAGAGTATGTACATTAAGAACATGCCAAGAAAATGTTCATTTTTTGTATTGTATAAGATTGAATGCAGACCCCCTTCTCTCCATGTAAAACTCTTTTACTCCTCTCTGAGTTTACCTTGAGTTTACCTCACCAGTTCAAGGTGAGGTTACCTTGAACTGTGAACAGGTGCATAAAAAGACAAGAACTTTCAATTTTCCCCCTTAACTCTTTTCCTCAAAATCTTTACTTTCTATCTCAGAGTCCCAATTGAGTGACCTTGAAGATTCCATTTTATTTTTGGCTCAGAAGAGACTTAACAGAGAATTATCCTTGAGCTTAACCTAAGAGATAATTTGCAAGGTCACTGGTATAATTTAAGCCTTTCCAGGGTTGCCTGACTGGCTTAGTCGGTAGAGCATGCCACTCTTGATCTCAGGGTCATGAGTTTGAGCCCCACGTCAGGTGTTTAGATTATTTTTAAAAAATATTCAGTATAATTTAAGCCTTTCCAGTCCACCCCACTCCCAAGAATGACCCTGACCTGTACTCCCTGAAGTTCTATCAATCAGAGACCTGAGAGACTGGCTGGGTAACTATCTCCCTGTGCACCTCAGTCTAGACTGATTTGAGCAGTCAGGTCTAATACCTGGATTAAGCACTGTGGTTTGGATGAAAGATAACTGAAACAGTGTTTTGGAATTTAAAACATCCTGAAAGAAGACAGGTTGCATATACCTTCCAAGAAATGGTTTCAGGACTAGCTGTATAAAGCAAGCAAAGTCTTTATGGGTATATTTTATGCTGTATGCCTGTTTAGGATAGCACTGGTCCCCACAACATCCTTGCCAATATTTAATGAGAAGATGGTCTTCTAGAAGAATGAAACTGAAGAACATGACTGCCTTATTAATTAAACTTTGGAAGACTCACATTTGGGCTCTGAGTCTTAACGGGCTCAATATGAACTATTTATTCAATTTTTAATTTTTTTGTTAGTTTTTGTTACAGGAGTTTTGTTTTGTTATTATAGCTATTTTCAAAAACCACAAATTTAGAGGAAAGATAATTTTCAGACACACTTCTAGAATCATTTTATAGCTAAGCTGGCAGAGATTTTAGAACATAAATAATTAGAAACAGGCCTAAGTTTCTTTCTGTATACAAAGACAAAGCAGTAAATTGTGATCAGAGTCCTTCTTCTTATTACAGTACATCTATTCTCACTAGGCAATTTTAAAATACCAAGCTGTCTTCAGCAACAGTAATTCAGTGGGTTTGTGCCTAATATATTCATGAAGGGCTTTGATGGATTTGATAACCATAAGCAGCTGTTAACATTAAATTGCCATTTAATTTTTTCCAGTGACTTTCAAAGTTGTCAATATTAAACAGTAGTGTTTTACAAATGACTACTCTAAGACTAATAAGAGTAAAATTAAATAAAATATGAATGTCTCAACCAAATTCTCCCCTTTCTTCCGTAGGGTCCCACTACTAAGCAAACAGAAAAGGAAAAAAATTTACAGGGCTTGAAGCGCTGCTTTGTTATACTTGCCTATAATTTCCATTGTATATTACTATACTCAGTAATTCTCCCATCCCTTCCCCAACCCAACCCATTTAATTTTTGTCTTTTTGTCATCTATCTCAGCTTCGGTTGAAAAAAAAAATGAACTGAGGAAACTACTGGTCAGGTCTACTTAAGTATAAACAACCTTAACTGCAGTGACAAAGAAATTAAGCATTAAGTTTGTCCTCATCCTCCCACAAGCAGGTGACGTATGTGGCTTCTTATTGTTATTATCGATACTTTTTATTTTTCCAGGTTTTTTGAGATACCGTTGACATATAATGTGGTATAGTTTTAAGGTGTACAATGTTATGATTTGATATATATGGAAACCTGGGTGGCTCAGTCAGTTAAGCGTCTGCCTTCAGCTCAGGTCATGATCTCAGGGTCCTGGGATCAAGTCCCACATCAGGCTCCCTGCTCAGCATGGAACCTGCTTTTCCCTCTCCCTCTGCCCCTCCCCCTGCTTGTGCTCTCTCTCTCTCTCTCTCTGTCAAATAAGTAAATAAAATCTTTAAAAAATGATATATATGTGTAATACACAGTGTTTACCACAATAAGGTTATTAACACATTGAGGCATGTGCTTCTTAATGATCTAGGTGCACCAGAAAAAGCAAAGGACCACAAGAATATTTTAGATTCCGTGCTGATGGCTTACTCTTCAAGAATTAAATAAGAACTCTAGCTCTCATATTAAAATTATTTAATTTTATTTCCTCACCTGAAATAAACTTTATCTATTATGTATTATGTTTTAGAAAACATAAATACAACACTGAAGCTATGGCATTTGCTTTGAGAAAATGGAAGTAAGCAGTTTTAAAAACCATATAACAATAAGATTCTTTACGATATTGTAAGCATGGTCTGTTAATAATTGCTCATAGAATAGATACAATTCAGCCAGGACCAAAGCAGGAGACTGGACATGCAATAATTCAATGAATGATTAAGAAGAGGCAAATATTAACTCAAAAGATTAAATTGGTGAAGGGGGTCAAAAAGTAAAAAACAAAAAAACTCCTACAAACCAATAATAAAAACACAAACAACTCAATAAAACATGGAGAAAAAAGATTAAATAGGAAAGAGATGGAGAAGACACGAGTATAATATAGAAAAAGAAACATTAGGGATGCCTGAGTGGCTCAGTAGGTTAAGCGGCTGCCTTCAGCTCAGGTCATGATCCCAGGATCCTGGGATCGAGTAATGCATCAGGCTCCTTGCTATTCGGGGAGCCTGCTTCTCCCTCTGCCTGCTGCTCCCCCTGCTTATGCTTGCTCTCTGTTTCTCTCTCCCTCTCTCTCTGACAAATAAATAAATAAAATCTTTAAAAAAGAAAAGAAAAAGAAACATTATGTTTATATATGTAAAGACGCAGGGTATTATATGTATATAATTCCGTGTGTGTGTGTGTGTGTGTGTGTGTGTGTATCAAATCCACATTCAATCCCATTTCATGATACAAAATTTTGAGGGTACATTTTTACCCTCATCCCCAAAAGCATAATTTTATGACCTTTTACTTAATAGTCTGGATCTCAATTCTTGCCCTTTTATTTTTCCTGTTTAGATGACTACTTTAACGTGAGTTTATGGACTAAATTTTGGTAAGCAAAGAAAGTCAGTCCTGTTGACATCTACCCAGCCTTCACAGTGTGTGGCCTGCCACAGATGTGTCGATGGCACAATGAAGGACAGCAAGAATTATACAGTTTACCATACTCCTAGGCTTTGCTGTCCCTCAGTCCATTCGTCCAGCGTTTTGAAGATACGTTGCTATCTGTTGGCAACTTGCTTCCTCTTTGTTCTCATTCCTTCCTTTGACCCTGAGATCATACTATCACTTTAAACATTGTGCCTCCCCCAAGAACCATCTATAAAGAGGAAAAAAGACTGCCAAAACTGATTCCTCTCCAGCCAGTTTGCTTTATATTGCCATGAGCATTTGATTTTTGTAATAGCCGTTTTAATTTTTTTCAGAGGTAAAAAAGCATTCTTATATTTTCATGCAGTCCTGTCAAAATGTATACTTTTTAAAATCTAGAAAAATTAACTTGCCAGAGCACAGAAAAAGGACTTCCTGAAGCGTCCCCAAATTACATGCTTTCTTTTATTATGTTTCCTCATTTTTTATACTTTCAAATAAAATATAGCCATGTACTTATTGGGGAACAATGTTCGTATGGAACATTTTCAGGGAAATTGTTTTTTTTTCAAATGGAAAAATAAGTTCTACATCTGTGATAACTGTATTATCATGCCATTAAGAACTATTTAGACCACACATCAACAAGGAAAGGTTAAACATTTTCAGAGTCATTCAAATAACAAAAAAATGTTACTTGTCTAAAACAAAATATTACACTTTTAAAGGTAAAATTACATCTTAGTTTATTTAATATATTTGTAAAAAAATTGGCAAACTTGACAAAATAGATTCAGCATATAATCTGCAAATAGGCCAATTTTGGATACTACCTGAAATTATTTTCTCTGGCAGATAACAAAACAAATGTCTTCTGCTCCTCTAGATACTTTTGTGGTTCACTTTTTTTTAAAGATTGATTTGAGAGAGAGAGTGTGTGCGAGTGGGGGAGGGGCATAGGGCTTGAGAGAAACTTAAGCAGACTCCCCCTGAGCACAGAGCTGCAGCGCTGGATCCCACAACCCTGAGATCATGACCTGAGCGGAAACCAAGAGTTGGACACCTAACCAGTTGAGCCACCCAGGCGCCCCTGTGGTTCACTTTTTTGTTGTGGTTGTGTTTTTATCTTGTTTGGGTTTTTTTTTTTTCTCAATTGAAAATATTTGAAAACCATTTTTCATAATTTAAAGTTTCAGTTACTTTTTTTTTTTTTTTTAGATTTTATTTATTTATCTGACACAGAGAGACAGCCAGCAAGAGAGGGAACACAAGCAGGGGGAGTGGGAGAGGAAGAAGCAGGCTCCTAGCAAAGGAGCCTGATGTGGGGCTTGATCCCAGAACACCAGAATCGCGCCCTGAGCTGAAGGCAGACGCTTAATGACTGCGCCACCCAGGCACCCCGTGAAGTTCAGTTACTTTGAAATTTTTGGTCATTTCAGTCATCTTAGCCTCAGTTGAAAGACATGACATGTAAGTACAAGAAGTCAGACCTGAATGAATTAATAGAAAGCATATCCCATTTTCCTTGTCATATATCATCTCTTAATTTTAAAAAAAGCTAATATAGAAAAACAAATTTGACAATGAAATATTAGTAAAAATTCTCAAATTTGTACATTCAAATATATTCATGTTCTTGATCTGTCATAATGAAAGACAGTATTAGTGTTACTCAAAGTATAGTCTACTGACAGGTGCCAGTCCACAAATTGTTATCAGTGCATGAAAAGATAAACATAAGATGTGAGAGTATTTAGAAACTTTTATAGCAATTGGACACTGCCTTAATACCTTATTGCATCTTATTAAAGTATCAGTCAACATGGATTAGACATTTAATAACAAAAAATAAATGTTCTTTCACTGTAGGTAGCTTGAGAAGCACTAGTATAAATAACCAAAATCAAGAGACATTACCCAAACTTAAACTAATAGTCTTAAACTTTTTTCCTAATAATTATGTTTTTTTAAATCAGTTACATTATGAATACACAATCAAATTGAATAGAACACGAAGATTTCATTAACCCGTCATTTTTTATAACACCACTATCAGTAACAAAATTTCTAAAAGCTGTTTAAACAAAGTCTGTTTCTTCTTCTTGTGTGTATCTCTAACACCGACCACACTCACAAGCTAGCTACTAAATAAAAATTTGTTTATTTAAGGGCACATCAGTGTAAATTGGCCATGAAGAATCAAGTCAATCAAATCTTTGCTGTCCAACGCAATCACAGAATAACCTCAAGTTTCATCTCTTACTTCTGCCCTTTCTCTCCTTTAGGAATGTCTATGAGCTGCACATGAATGGAGCACAGAGGGTTAACTTCCAACTGTCTGCCCAGAACTTTGCATAATACCTGGCATGTAGGAGTTAAATAATTGTTAAATGTATGGTGAAGAAATGCTATCTAGCAATAAGATAACCACAAGTGGAGAATAAGATCACAAAAGAGGAAAATGTAAGAACTCTACTTTATCAGTTAGCTGTTGCCACAAAAATGAAGCGTAACTATCTCAAAATTCACTGAATTTAAATGACAATAATTTATTCTCAGAAATCTTTGGAGTAGCATATGGTCAGCTGAAGGGCAACTCAGTCCTACTCCACATGACTCTTGTCTTGGGCATGTTCTCAATGGCAATGATAGAGGTTCAAGAAAGCATGCCTAGTCACATAAGCACTTTTCAAGCCTTTGATTGCATCACAACTGTTAAAATCTCATTCACCAAAGCAAGTTGCATGGTCAATCTCAGAGCCAAGCAGTGGAGAAATCCTCCTTAACCATCCATAGTGGGACACGGCAAAATTACTGCAAAGAATATGGAATATGGATGTATAATGCTACTTCTGGGGAGAGAATGAAAAGTTGGAATAATAATCCAGTCTACCACACTGCAGTAGGGAGAAATAATGACCCTCACCAAAGATGTCCACATCCTAATCACAGAACCTGTGAATATGTAATCTTACATGGCAAAAGGGACTTTGTAGAAGTGATCAAGTTAAGGATCTTGAAATAGGGAGATTATCCTGGATTACTCACATGGGCCCCGTGTAATCTCAAAAATCCTTATAAGAGGGAAGCAGGAGGGTCAGAGTAAAAGAGATGTGACAACAGAAGCATAAAGAGATATTAAGATGCTGTGCTGCTGACTTTGAAGATAGAGGAAGGGGTCACCAGACAAGGAATGTAGGTGGCCTCTATAAATTAGAGAAAGCATGGGAAAGGATTCTTCCCTGGAGCCTCTGGAAGGAATGAAGCTCTGCTGACACCTTGATTCGAGCCCACGGAAGGCCATTTTCAACTTCTGACTTCCAGATGATACATCGTGTCATTTTTAGCTCCTAAACTTGTAATAATTTGCTAGAGCAGCAATTGGAAACTAATATACACACTTATAAAATCTATAAACTGAGTAAGAGATTTCTAAATAATCAATAGAACCAACATATGGAATCATACTACCAACTACATATGATTTTATCTAATAGGACTATTATAATAATATAATAGGAAACATATTAATACTTACAACATTAGTTTCCTTAATGTAAGTAATTATTAAATAGTTTTCTTCGTACATCAAACACATTTCCTGGCAAAAACTACTGAGACCATCATCTCTAAACTCCATACTTGAATAATGAATGTAGTTTAACAACATCGTATTTATAAAGGCAATAACTATGTTAGTCCAGCCCTGATGAACTTCTCTGAGTTTCTTTCCATCTCCAAATTCATGCCAGTCTGCCTTCCAGTCTGTTTTTTAGATCTCACCATCCACTTACTAATAAACTTGTTCCAGGGTAGTTCTCATATTCATCCCCCGAATGAGACTCTGAGATCAGAAGACACCATTTCATTAATTAATCATCTAGAAATCTCTAAAGTTCCTCCTGATTGCCAAAATGACTCCATTATTTCTATTTTATGCTTAGAGAAAATTTCCATAGGTGAAATTCATAAACATTCCAAGTATAAACATATAATTTTAAAAACTGAATTGCACAGAACTTGTTTGGGACTTTTAAAATTATGTTGCGATTCTATAAAATGCATAAAAGCAATGAAAGCTTCAGTCTTTGAAAAGGCTTACCTTCTTTTAGCGTGAGTTCTCATTGAAAATTATTTTCAGTTGTTTATTTTTGATCGTGAGAGCCTTTGAATGTGGTACCTATGTGGTGCTGATTCTCTGAAAAAATGCCACTTAAGACTTACCAGGTGTGGGTGAAATGGAAACCATCCAATTTACTCATAGTGACCCTTCCTAACTCATCACACATTCGTAGGATCATCTTTTATTATTTCTGAAGGAAACTAATGCTGGAATTTTTGAGTACTACATTTTTTGATGTTTTGGGGATTTGCTGTCCTTATGTGATTGCTTTAAGTAGCAACAAATCAGAAAGCCATCATAAAATTCAGATGAGTCAGCCATTCCTGCTGCCTGGGTCCATCATTGGTATTTGGAAACATATAAATGAAAATGTGCTCCCAAAATACATAATCTTCTGATCAGCTTAAATCAGACATATATTTTTTTTTCTCATTGCTATAACATCCTTTTCCACAAGGATCAAACATTTCATTTCTTTTTACTGACACATATAATCCTAAAACATTTCAAAAAATAGAAAGCATTTATTTTTCTACAAATATTCATTCTAGTTCTATTATATATGTATTGTTAACTTTATTTAAGATTTTTAGGTAACCTCTATACCCAATGTGGGGCTTGAACCTGCAACCCCAAGATCAAGAGTCACATGCTCTACTGACTGAGTCAGCCAGGCACTCCGTATTATTAACTTCTGTGGCAATGGGCTCCGTATAAGTAATTAAATGCGGATTTGTAAAATAGGAAATCTTGATAAACTTTTGATGTAAATTCCAATTATTTCAATAAAGTCTGCTAAAAGTAGCTTCATTTTTTTCCATTGGAACTATTCAATTAATATTGCACTTCTTAGTTTTATATATGAAATTTAAAGACCATAAGATCAAAATTTGCTATTATCTGTGCAGTGAAAGCTTGTATACTGCTTTTGAGGAATTCCTTTATTTAGAAAAATACTGTAAAAACTAGCACTGTATATCTGGTAGCCATGGTGAGGTACTCTCTAGAAATAAGGAAACTGGGAAAATAGATTGCCCTCTGAGAATTAAACCAGGAAATTAACACATAAAAGGAGGAGCAGTAGCAGCGGATATATGCAACCACTTAAAAGAAACAGTATCTGTCTCCTCAGCCCAGAAGACTTAGCTGTAGCCTGATTAAATATGGAGACCTGTCTCCCAGCCTTGTGGTCAGCTCTACAAGTACAGAAAAGAACCACAGAGGCAAGCATGACAGTGTTCACCTAAACACTATGGAGGAGAGAGCCTTTGCCAGGAAACTTTCATTTAGTGCGTGAACCAGGCTTGTTTATAAGCAGATGGGAATAATCCAGTTGAGAAGACATTTAAAATATTTAAGATACAGGGGAGAGAAGTGATAATCTATAGCATATGTTTCCTGAGAAGGCAGGAGGTGCTGGGACTCAAAGCACACGTGGAAAAACTGACCTTGGATAGGAAGAGAGACATCTCTTCTACTGTAACAAGAGGAAAAGAGGCCAGGATGATAGACATAGGTGAGTTTGGAGACCTGGTATTAGAAAATTGAGGAACATTCCATCTGAAGGCTTCTATTTTCTCTGAGAACAAGGCATGATCATCTATTGAGTGTGTGTGTGTGTGTGTGTGTGTGTGTGTGTGGCAGGGGAGGGTGTGGTCAGGGTAAAAAAGGAGGAATTTCAGGATTTCAGGTTTGATTTTTTTTAATGTTTAATAAAGATTAGCAGTAATATCTTTAGCTAGATTTCAGCAAGCATTCAATTTGACTTTAAAAATCTGGAATGAGAATTTTATATATATATATATATATTTCCATATATATATATAAAAGTCAATGTGCTCTTATGACATCACACAACGAAATGACTATTCACACATTCTTGAGAACAAGTCATGCTAATTTGTATGCATTATGATTTATGTATTTATTTTATTTCATTATACAAGAGTAGAAATTAGTGATAGAACTGGGATAAGAACTCTGGCCTCACTTTACATTTCAACTGACTTGTAGAAAATGTTTTCCACTATGATGTCTATTTTTGTTTGTTTTGTTTTTTTATCTATGTTATCCACAACAAACAAAAACAGTCACGTCTTTTTAATTGGATTTTAAATAGTTGGGGTTTACTCCCAACGTGGACTCAGTGAACCCGAAAGCTGATGTATTCGGTAGAGTTAGATTTGACTGGGAATGACAGAAAGCCCCAAGTACAGTGGCTTAATCCGAGCAAGTGTTTATCTCTCTGTTGTTTAAAGTCTAGCCAGACCATCCCGGGTGGTATGGTGCTCTAGCTGACACAGGACAGGTCCATTCTTATTGGCCAGAACTTAGTTACACGGCAACACGAGGCCAAAGGGGTCTGGGAAGTATTTATTTGGGAGTGGTCCCACGCTCAGGTAAAAATTCTGTTAGTCTAGAAGAAGAGGAAAACAGATATTAGGAACAGACTAGCAGTCTGCCATGGAGTTGAATATGTTTCTTCTTGCTGAATAACAGCAAGACATAATGTATGCCAGCACCAAGTTCTGAAATCCTGCAGAATGTTTAAAACAAACAAACAAACAAACTTTTAGGCAATTACTGTACTTTCTGCTTGTCTAGCTGCTAGCACCTTTACTCCTCTCTCCTGGGTGAATATTCTTGTATGCGCCAAAGTCTCAATTCCCTTGTTTCTCTGGCTTTGAGAAAACTTTTCTTCTTAATTCTGCCATTTCCTGAATTGGAGAGATTAGCCATCTGTTTCAACCTCCAAGCAATGGGAAATTTAATCTACATCTATTTCATTTCATATATGCCAGAAATGGGTTTGCAGTATTTAAAAAATGAAATAGTAATTGTTATTAATACATTCTCATGGGCTTAGCTAAAAGAATCCACTGCCTATTGGCTAAAAGCAGAGCATTATCTGATCAGCTAACTTAACAAAGAAAGTGTATTGTTGATCATAAATTTAACTGAAATTGAACTTTCACATGTTCATACAATCGAACTCTGCATTTTGGACCTACTATGCAAAATAAGTAAGAGTGTTGGTAAAAATACCTTGTTTTAAAATAGAAAAAAGTTACAAAGCTTTTTACGTGAAAAATTAATTCAGTGCTCACTAGTACAGATGATTTAAGCCTTCAGTAAACTCAAAGTTAAAGCAGGATTTTCCAGCATAAAGTATTTTCAGAGAACAAAATTAAAGCAGAGATTTAAAACATTTTATTATTGTCATAATGCTAAGGCTGTTCCCTTCTTAGGCTGATTTCCATTTTTTTCTTTTTTTTCTTTTTCCTCTTCCCTGAAGATTTTCCAGCACTTCCTATAACAGTAAAAACCTTAGGAACGTTCCTTGCCACCTCACTGATGAAGATTTGGAAGCAGTTTCTGTTCTGGTTCTTCTTGCTGTTCTCCCTGACATCAGCAGCTAGAGTACAATTCGAAGAAATCTGAGATGGAAAGAGGGTTTCTCAAAAGCACTTCGAGGCTGGTAGAAGCATTTTTACCTGAGCTGCTATGTCCTATGCTCAGAATACAGCATATGATGGCCTCTGATGAAGCTGCCATCGTGGCACCCTCAGCCATAAATATGTCACCATTCTAAAATAAAAATCAAACCTGAACTCTGTAACCGATTGGTCTTCATTTCTTCTAAGGAATAAAGACAAACACGAATGATTCACTTCCATTTATAGCATTCCTACATTTAAAAAGGCACAGTAGTCTTTAAAGTATTGAATTAAAAATGATAATGTAACACATTCTCCTGCAAAAAAAAAAAAAATCAAACTGGTATAAAGTGAAAAAAAAAGTAAAAGTACCTTTCCCCTTCCCCAATATTATTACTCAGAATTTTAATAGGTATTTCCAAAATACCTCCTAAATGTTTGTACTTATTTGCATTCTACTATTCTTGAAACATCTTTATAAATAAATGCACTTAGTAACTTGTTATTCATTTGCTCAGAGCCTTTCCATATTTATTGGTTATTAATCTAATTTAGTTTCACAGCTTTCCTATGAGATGAAGATATTAATCTCCCAATTTTATAAACCAAAAAACAAAAATAAGGAGACTTTAAGTTGCTCAACAGTATCTCCATGGTGTGCTAGGAATTGTTAACTTCCTACCTTGTGGGAACATTATCTAGCCACTGACCTATAGTCTCAGGTTAATTGGGAAGGACAAAAGTAAAGCCTACAGAAAAATTCTTAGAAAAGACACAAATATTGAGAACCTGGTAAGCACCAAATATCAGCCTACTAGTCTGGTCACCTTATTTTTTTCTCCGACTTAGAGTAAAAGCCACATTTATGACCAATTTGATATTGTTTCTATATATGTGTCAATGGGGACTCATTAGCCAACAGTTACGGAGACTAATACACTCTCCACTAATAAAAGGCACAGCACACTGCAAACAATGCAGTTCCTGTATTTTAGAGATTCTTGGAAATGCTTTATCTTTAGTTTCACATCTCATCACAAAATCTCTCTGGTACCTGGGTAGCCACTGTGTCTAGTTGTGTATTATTACCTGAGAGACAAAAAAAGCGTCTCTGATAGAGAGTGGCTCTGACTCTGCAAGGCTTGGTCTTGGCCTCCGCTGTGACAGTCACTCTCCAGAGCATCCAGAAAGTAGATGAAGCTTATGTGAGGATTAAAGTTACAGCTCTCCTCTACAAAAAATCTGATGGCCCAAACTGTCTCTTCCAATGTCCCTTAGGCTGTCATATCAAATTGATGTCCATAGTTCTCACTCAGATGTTTAAAAAAGAGGCTCTTTTCTTGGGGCTGTTACCTCTTGGGTTCACATTTGGCCTTCACATGAGTGACTCAAGACAGGAATTTGTAGTCACAGGACACCTTTGAGTAAGAAAAATGGATGTCCTCCTCTCTTTAGAACTAGGTTGTCAAATTCCTATTAAATTTAATTCTCTAGGCCTAACTCTATAGGACTAGAATTGTGTTTATTCAACTGATGTTCATAGTTTCCTGGAAGGTTGTCTCCGGATGAGAAGTGAAAATGTTAAGTAAACATCTTGAAGACTAAAAACAAACCTGATTATTTTGGGAATAGTCAGGTAACAAATTCAAATTCAAATTCACTTTGAAACTGAAAGTTTGAGGTCATGTGGGAACCACCTTTATGTCCTATGAATACGTAAGATGAGAGAGAGAGACTGAATAATAGGTTGAGCTTTCATACCAATTTTGTTTAGCCCATGAAATTTCATCTCTCATCAACAGCTCTGTATTCTCTCATTTCGATGCCTCTCAATCCCTATTATTAAATCCTAATGGTTTCTGATGGTTTCTGCAGATTGGATTGGGCGAGATTCAAGATATCTAATGCAGATTTGGCTTTTCTTTGCTTAATTGTGCATTTGGATGAGAAGTAGCTTTCCTAGTAGACCTGGGAATAGAGTCAGAATAGACAGGATGTGTGAATGAGCAGATGGGAACCTGACCTTGTCCGGATGTGCAGGCGGCGGGCGGGAATCAGTAGCCTGATACCTAGCCACCAACTCCGTTTTCAGCTTTAACCCTGTACTGTATAGTTTTGGAGAGAGAGAGCAAATCTGGAATTTCAGCTCTGTCAATTTATCCCAGAACTTGGGCAAGTTACTTACTCTGAGTACCAGTGTACTCATCTGAAAGATGAGAATCAGATCATTGTTGTAGGAATTATAGATTACATCTGTCTGCCTGGCACACACACAACAGGCATTCAATAAATAGTCACTATAGAGGGGTGCCTGGCTGGCTCGGTCGGAAGGGCATGCAGCTCTTGATGTCAAGGTTGTGAGTTCAATGCCCACATTGGGTAATACAGATTACTTAAATAAATTTTTAAAAACTTAAAAAAAAAACAGTATCTATAGAACTAGTCAGAAAATAGTAAACATTACCAAGCTGCCAGCCAAAACATGAGATATTTTTATCACCAGTCTCTCCTATTAAACTCACTCAAATGGTCTGGAACTATAGAAACATGCAGAACTAGTCTAAAGTTCATAAGGAGAAGAAACTGGAAAGCTCACTCATCCATTCAACAAATGTAAGCAAAGAGGACACAAAGACGTCAGTCTGTAAGGTAAGTCATGTGCACACATCACTATAACACACAGTAGAACAAGACACGTACCACAAGACAAAGTGAGTTAAACTGCTATGAACCTTTGAGAAAGAAAGTATTTTTTTCAGTTGAATTACCAGACAATATTATATGGAAAAGGTAAGTTCAAAGAGGGTGCTATAGGCAGAGTGGGTAAATAGGGTGTGTTTATGATATAGTGACTAATTCAATTTGACTAAAGCACGGAGTAAATGAAAGGGGAAAGTGTGAGACAAGACAAAAAATGTAGGTTTGGACCAGACCATCGAGGCCAGGCTAAAGAATTGGAGATTTTTTTTCAGCAGAGGGATAATATGATTGATATGATAATAGCTTTATTAATCGTTGATCTAGAAGCTTTGTGAATGAAAGAAGGGAAGAAAGAAATACCAAATCCAATGAGGAGATTGCACAGTAAGACAGGGGAAAGATTGTGATGGGCTGATTTCAGGTAAGAGAAATGGGATTAGAAGGGAAGAAGTGGACTCAAGAGTTGGGGGAACTTGCAAATATGCTGTTAATTAGTAAAGAAAGGAGGGTAATGTATTTCTAACTTATTGTTGTTATCAAAATAAAAACATATTGTTTGATTCTGTCTTTATTTTCATTAGAATAATGGACTGTCTTTAGCTTTATGTTAATAAAGTACTGAATAAATGTGGGATGTTTGATAACAAGTGTTATCACCTGCCAATATTATTGCATTAGGAATTAAAACCTAACACCTATGAAAAATAAATAAATAAAAATAAAATAAAACAGCACTATGTTTGACTTTTCTGTTTTATTTTTCCTAAGAACGCTAGTCTTCTCTCATTTTTAGAAGACGGTTCTCAATCCTGGATGCTCAGTAGAATCCCCTGGAGAACATTTTAAAAATTCTGATATCTGGGGGCACCTGGGTGGCAGTCGTTAAGCATCTGCCTTCGGCTCAGGTCATGATCTCAGAGTCCTGGGATCGAGCCCCACATCATGGGAGCCTGCTTCTTCCTCTCCCACTCCCCCTGCTTGTGTTTCCTCTCTCACTGGCTGTCTCTCTCTCAATCTCTCTCTCTGACAAATAAATAAATAAATAAAATCTTTTAAAAAAAAATTCTGATATCTGGGCTCCAGCCCTGGATAAATGAATCAGAATCTCTGGGAAGTGCACTTGGGCATTAGTATTTTCAATTTTAGTCTCCCCAGTGATTCCTGTGTACAGCTTCGGTTGAGAACTGCTGACCTTGAACAAGATATACTGTAGTCTCTCTATAAGCACACTTGCTCACATGCTTTTTATCCATTCATTGTAAAACTCACTGAGCACGCTCATGGTGGTTCATTCTTGAGTCTCAACAGAGGGGTGGTTCCCCAAAATTCCAGGATGTTTAGCATTCCTCGCTGGTCTCTCCCCATTCTGCACCACTCCATTTGGGGAGAATAAATAATCCCAATTCCTACTTGTAAGTACAGATATGAGAAAAATTAGCCTGCAAATAAAGTAGACACCATTGATAGCAGAGAGCAAAGACAGAAAGAACACAGGGCCTTGGTGAATTGAACTACTACATCAGTCAGTCCAGAAGGCCAATCTACCATCGGACCTCAGGTTTAGAAGAACCAAGAAATTTATTTATCATTCAAGCCACTTTGTTTGGAGTTTCTTTTACCTCCAAAAGAATATCATATTATCAGCCCTCTATGCTCTTAAAATAAATGGTTTTAGATCTTGTTGATCCCAGGCCAAAAATGGCAAGGTGCAAACCTGAAATGTGACATCTTTTATAGGATACCCAGCAACAATATTGTTGTCTTAGTGACATAAACACTTGAGCTATAAGTGCTGCACAGCTGTGAAAACGTGGACTTTGAAATCTGATGCGTTTTCCAGCTGTATCCTGACCATTTAACTGTGTTCTTTTGTTTTTAGCAGCATAAATTACATGAAATTTACTTATAGTGTTATTTTAGTGAATTTTCTTTTCTTTTCTTTTTTAAAGATTTTATTTATTTATTAGAGACACAGCATGAGCAGGGGGAAGGGCAGAGGGAGAGGGAGAAGAAGACTCCCTGCTGGGCAGGGATCCTGCCGTGGGGCTCAACCAGGATCCTGGGATCATGACCTGATCTGAAGGCAGACACTTAACTGACTGAGCCACCCAGGCGTCCCTCAGTGAATTTTCAAAAAAGAAAATAATTCTAAGTTCTAGGCTCTGAATATGCCCTTGAAATTCAATCACATCTATGATATTACCAGAAGCTACTATCAAATTTTATGTGTTAAAAATATACTGAAAAATCCATCTTTTCAAAAGATGCTTCCTAAAATATAGAAGAATGTGAAAAAAGAGAGAAAATAGAACCTACATTTATATTTTCTTATATGTACATCAGAAAACTCTGAAAAGAAGAAGTTATGAACAGTGGTTAATTTTGAGGGGAGTGGGGGACTGGGCAGATGAGGATGTTGGGGGAGACATATCGCTGTATACTTTTTATACTTTATGATCTTTGAAGTGATGTGATTATATTATCTATATGCAATTTTAATTAAAATATCACTTTAATAAGAATGAATTTTAAAATTCTAAAATATACTTTTTACCCAAAGCACACCTAAATTAATTGATTGCCATCAAGAACCCACCCAAATGAGAACCCTACCATCTCCACTCAACACCATATTAGACTTTTAGCTCTAACAATACTAAATGAGAGATTTCAAAGTCAATTTGTGCAATGCTCTTTTTAGTGATTCACTTCTGTTAGGACATCCAAAACATTAAGGTCACAAGTGACCCTGAAACCAAACAAAATGGGATAAAGCAGTCAGAGTAAAGGCAGAGAAGACATGGTTAAAAATGAAGAACAGAAGAGGCTGAGTCGGCATTCCAGCCCAGAGTATCTGAAGGATAAGCACAACTCACAAATCTTATGTCCAACAACTACATGTCTTACAAACGGTACATGAGGATTGATTTGCTACAGCTCATTTAAGGTTTTCTGCATCATTGTCCTCCAGCTTGCCCCAGCTGCCACTTCAAACTGGATCTGGTTCTCTACTTTCCAATGTCTAGGGATAGACAACAGAGTCCAATCCTAATAACAAAAATAATGATGCCAGCTAACATTAATTGATGATCTGTTATAATCATCTCCTACCAAGTATATATCAGACTCATACTGAGCATTTAGGAGACACTCATAGACCCAACCAGATTAGAAAATAAAAAACAACAACAACAAAAAATCAACAGCCAGATCACTAATAAACCTTTTTTTTTT
>NW_024425563.1:47820811-47933670 GCF_017311325.1 Ursus maritimus | reverse complement strand
TTTTTTTTTTAATTTTTAAGTTGGCTCCACACCCAACATGGAGCTTGAACTCACAACCCTGAGATAGAGACGCGTGCTCTACCAACTGAGCCAGCCATGCTACTCCAGTAAACCTAACTTCTAAAAATTTGCCCCTTGAATAGATTCATAAATTATAGTACAACACTTTATAATGATATCAAGCTGCTACAAATAACTGACAACTGTATTAAAACAGAAAAATATGTAACGGGGCGCCTGGGTGGCTCAGTAGGTTAAGCGTCCAACTCTTGGTTTTGGCTCAGGTCATGATCTCCTGGTCGTGAGATTGAGCCTTATGTGGGGCTCTGCAGTTGGCATGGAGTCTACTTGAGATTCTTTCCCCCCCTGCTCCTCACCCTCCCTAAAATAAATAAATAAAATCTGTAAAAAAAATATGTATATATATATATATATATGTGTGTAACATAAGATTAAAAATCTTTAAGAAGCAGAATGTCAAATGGTATGTAAACACATTAACAATTACATAAAAAACATGCATGTGGATGAGGCACAGAAAATAACATACAGATTTGAACATAGTTGTATTAGAAAAGTGGGATTACAGGTGGTCTTTTTTTCCTTTCTCAAATCTTTTTTCCTTTCAATCTTGTCATTACCCATATGTTACTTTAACCTTAGTTAGTCAGCATATAGAGTCAGCTGCGTCACGAGATCCAACATGTTGGTCAATTAAATAAGATCGCAGTTTATTTCTCTCTCATATGACAGTCCAAATATAAGCCATGCAGTGGTGATATGGATTCTAAACTCATGGTTTAGAAAGCACCATGTGTCTACCTAGAAATACTGTTACTAAGAGGGACAGAAGGGATTGGGAAAGCAACCAGCAGTTTTTTGCCTCACTACTCCCTTCTTGTCCTAAGGGTATGAAAACCAGTTTGCAGTTGTTTATGCTTTTAAAACCATATTAACTACAAATTCTCCACTCACCCCTATCTACTAACTAGCTCCTTAAATCCGTGACGCTGTACCCCTTCACCAAGCACATAGTACTGCTCTCATCACCAGACTGTTTTGTGTTTCCCCAACCCTCCTACGGCCGGCTCCTGCTTCTCATTCAGGTCTCCGCTCATGGACCTGCTTCCCCAGAGCTGCCATTCCAGAACTCCCCTACTTAAAGCAGCCTCTCACTTAGTCACTGGGTCTTACCTTGTTTTTTTTCCAGTCTATCACTATTTAAAATTGTTTGTCCTTATGATTTGCCTTCCCGCAATAGAACTGAAGTTCCATGAGAGCAGAGACCTTGATTACCTCAGCATCCGGTGTATAGCACCAAGCACAGTGCCCGACACACAGGAAGAAGACAAAATTGTTGAATGAACGAATGCCCAACCCTGCAGTAACTATAGTGCTGAAGGGGCCCAGCAGGGAAATAGTAAGAAACACCTGACAATGGGGCACCTGGCTGGCTCAGTCGGAAGAGCATGGGACTCTTGATCTTGGGGTAGTGAGTTTGAGCCCCATGTCAGGTGTAGACATTATTTAAATAAGGGAAACTTAAAAAAAAGAAAAAGATACTTGACAATGGCTAGATAGTCCTCTGATGTGTTCTCATTGACCTGAAAAATATCAGGGGGAGAAAAAGATGTTTTGCAAGTTAGTGGGAAAATGCGTGATTGCTATCTAAACTTATGTAATCTTGTAGGACTGATTCAAGGTGCAGGCACATGCTTCTCAATAAGAATGGTATACCACTCAGCTCCATTAAACCTGCTCGTCCAAACTCCTGACCAACTCATCTTCCTATAACCTTCAGAGTTCAAAGTAACAGCTGATGGTGTTAACAGAAATCACCCTAACTGGAACTGTAATAATGAACATCAAAAAGAATTATAAGTGAATTGTTATTTCCCTTCCTTCCAGTCTGAGGCAAGTACAATACCCACTGAATTCAAGGGTACCTCTCAGTGAGAATCTGTGGGTGAGGAGAATAAAAGCACTGCCATCCATCTTTCTTTTTTTTTTTTTTTAAGATTTTATTTATTTATTTATTTATTTGATAGAGAGAGAGATTAAGTGCACAAGCAGGGGGAGCAGGACAGGGAGAAGCAGGCTCCCCACTGAGCAAGGAGCCCAAAGCGGGACTCGATCCCAGGACCCTGAGATCATGACCTGAGTCGAAGGCAGACATTTAACCAACTGAGCCACCCAGGCGCCCAAAAGCACTGCCTTCCAAAGGACGATCTTGTTCTAAATTCAGTTTGCTGACTTTTCAACCAAATTTAGCATTATATGAATTTTAATAACAGCTCTTGAAGCATGCCTTATAGATAAGCCAGTAACAAATCCTTTAAATACGCATGAGAGGTAATCCTAGCAAATGCAAAGTTAAATAAACACAAATGTGAAGAGATATTCCTCCTGCTAAATTATCTAATCCTTAGACACTAAGATCCTAAGATCTTACCTTAAATACCAAGATCCCACCAAGGGGTGAGGAGATGTTGAGGGATTATAGAAAGTATCCGCATAATGTTGCTAATGGATTCTTGTGCTGAAAGCATATAATATAATTCATTACATATTTATGACTTCCAAACATGGCACATAGGAAGCCACTTGAAAATCAAATTATTCATATGTGATTGCCTCTGAAGCTACACAAAACTTTAGCTTTCATAGAATCATTGATTTAAGAAGTCTTTTCTTGAGAAAATACTTTTTTAATAAGCTTGAGAGTGAAAATGATCACCAGTTTCCAAAAGAGAAGTCATTGTTTTCCTTGTAAACCAGACCTCCTCTTGGGTTCCACATTCGCGAATGGTGACAGTCTTCCCAGGCACTTAGAGGTACCCTCTATGCTCCCCACACTTCCTGTGTCCACGGAGAAGCTCACAGTGCCCTCCTCATCTCCTCTCAATGAGGTAACAACTAATAGCTTCTTCACATTTCCCTCTACCAACAGCATAAAATTTGAGTTCCTTTCCTATGACATACTACCAGGTTCAGCCCAATTAGGATTCATTTCACTTTCCAGCATCACCTCTCACTACAAATCCCCCAAGCACCAGGTAATCCCTAAATAAGTTAAAAACATTCATCTCTGTGTCATCGTCCATACCGTTTGTTAAGTCTGAAATGCTGAAATACTGTGCCCCTCCTCCTGTTCCTTCTTCCTGTTCATCTTCTAGTGCTCAGCTCCACTGCCACTTTCTCAGTTAACTTTATTCCTATACCATCAGTAGGAACTCCTTCCACCTTGCTCCCGTGACATTTTGTTGTTTATAATAAAATTTAAAATAACATTATTATTATTATTACTATTACTATCGCGAATATTGAGGCCTTACTTTGTGCCAGACACTTTGCTAAGAAAGCATGAACTCATTCAGTCATCACCATTATTATTCCATCTTATAGAGGCCTCTACAAGATTAATTCATTAATTTTTTTTCAAGATTAACTCATTTAAAGTCATGCAGTTAGGAATCGGGGAATCGAAATCAAAATACTCTGACTCCAGAGACGATGTTCTCTTAGAGCGTGCTACCTGATGCTACAATTAGTATTCATGCCTCTGTCTCTCTGTTAATACTGTCAGCTCCTTGAGATGTGGGTTTGTGTCTTTGCAGCTCCGTATCCCCGCAGTGTCTAGCACTGTGTTTTGTGCATAATAGTTTCGTGCTCAGATTCTTTACTAAATAAACAGAAAGGAGGGTGTGGAAGCTTGACAACTCTAATAAAGTATAATTTTCTCACACCACTCCTTTCCTCCCAGCCATTCCCCACCTTAGTACCGATTCCCAAAACTGCACGTAGTCCATAAAGCAGAAGCTGTAGCTATCACAGAGCTCTGAAACCCACATTAGCTGAACTGTCCTGAGAAGTGAAGCCATGCAAGTGCCACATGATGAGCAGCTTACCAGAGGCTCAACATCTGAGAGTCAGCTAGAAATATGACAGCGGTTCCAGCTAATTTCCGCACAATCTCAACAGTTTTGTCCCAGCTGCAAGCATCCCAGCCCTCCCAGCATTACTAGCACCATGTTCATTGAGCAGTAACAATTGCCAGATGCAGTTCAGAACGTTGACTTGGATGTGATCTTTACCTGGGAGACCGCTAGTTTCAATTCTCGACCTACAGAAACCTAAGAATGGGTTCATCGCCTTCTCTCCTCCATCTCCCAGCCATACATGTATCCAATACGCAATGCAGCAATACTCCTCCAGTGAGTCAGAGGACCCGTAGGTACTGCATGAGGCATTCAGCAAAGATGCATTAACGTAATCAGGCTGAGATGATAGCGTGTAGTGTGCCGCAATACTCACTTGCCATCTAGACCTTGGTGTCCTGCACAAGTTAGTAGAGTTTTTAAATGTGATTAATGTCCTAACATAGTTTATGATGTGAGATCAAAGATGTAGCCCAGGTTGGCCCTAGAAAAAAGCATAAGAGAGGCAGAAATATAATTCTCACCTCTCCTAATAGCGTCACCTTCTGCTTGTGGTATGTGCCCCCTTTATTCCGCTAGGCTCCATCCCATTTCTAATTGCAACTAATCTCTGCTAAACATTTCACTGGCAATGGGCCAGTGAATACATTACATTGTTAATTTTAATTTTGATCAAAGTAATACATGCACATCATTTAAAAACTAAAACTTGACAAAAAGCAGCCCTCTTGCCCACGCTTTCCCAGCCCCTATTTCTGTTTCCCTGTCGTAACCACTTTCAGTTCTTTTAACCGTGTCTTTCGGTGTTTACATCCATTTGACAAATAATGTGCTTATACTGTTATTTCTTGATTTTTATATTTTAAACATTACTTGCTTCCTTCCATGGGAGATGAGGAGTTACCTCTTTTAGCACATCACCACACACACCCAAAAACATACACGTATTTCCCCTTCTCCATCTTCCTAATGTAACTACAGCATACTTTTAAGCTAAACCCATAATTGAAGATTAGATTATTATGAATCTATTAATATTGTTTACAGCTCAGTCATGCAATATAGTATATTTCTTGTACAACTTTTCATTTCCTAAAAGCTTATACTTTCCTCTATTTTTGTTGTTGTTGTTGCCTGATTTTCTATATGCCTATCATCAACTCATTCTCATACTCTCCATTAAACCTGAAAACTCCTCTCAATGTGGTCAAACACCTCATGTAATCTGTCAGCTTAATTTGTTTCCTGGAGACTTCTCTAACAACTCCTCTGTTCTTCCATTACAGTCTGGAAAAATTGTTTCTAGGTTTCTTGATACCTACCACTGTGGGGCTTCCTCCTGCATCATCCTGGGAATTCCTTTTGCCTCCTTCCTGTGTTAGATCCCTTATCTTTTTTATTTCATGTCTTTCTCTTTCTTATTTTACTTATTCATTTTCATGGAGCATATCCTTCCATATTTTTTTGAAAAAGGATGCAGGGGCAGTAACTCTGTTGAGACCTCACATATCTGAAAACATGTTTACCGTCATATTTAGACAGGTATAGAATTTTTGTTCGGTAACCATTTTCTCTCAGAATTTTTAAAGCATTTCTCCATGGTTTTCCAGTTTTTAATATTTAACAGACAGAGAAACTGAAGGCCAATGTACTCAGTGGCAAAACCAAGTCTCTAGATCACATCTCTCTCTCTCTTTTTTAAGATTTAATTTTTAGTTAATCTCTACACTCAGTGTGGGGCTTGAACTCACAACCCTGAGACCAAGAGGTGCACGCCCTACTGACTGGGCCAGTCAAGTGCCCCAAGATCACATCTCTTTAATTCAAGTGTCAGGAATATTCTTCCCCTATAAAACCCAGCCTCCATTTACTTAAGTGTGGAGGGAACTACTTCCAGCAGTACTTGTAATTAGATAAGGGGCTCATTTGTAGACCTAAAGCTTGAGTCAAAGGATTGAAGTTAGAATGGTAAAATCACCAATGATGTGTAGTTGATTTGAGGGACAGGACCACTTAAGTTATACGGCACAACTTTTATTACTACAATGTGTCAAGCTGGTAGCTTGTCCTAAAGTTTCTTGGAACTTCAGAAATTGAGTGTTTTTGTTTTGTTTTGTTTTTAAAGATTTTTTAAAATTTTATTTATTTGTCAGAGAGAGAGAAGGGGAGAGAGCACAAGCAGAGAGAGCAGTAGGCAGAGGGAGAAGCAGGCTCCCTGCTGAGCAAGGAGCCCAATGTGGGACTCAATCCCAGGATCTTGGGTCATGACCTGAGCTGAAGGCAGACGCTTAACTGGCCGAGCCAGACAAGCATCCCTTTAAAGATTTTTTTTAAGTAATCTTTACTCCCAACATGGGGCTTGAACTTACAACCCAAGACCAAGAGTCGCACGCTCCACCAACTGAGCCAGCCGGGGGCCCCCAGAAATTGAGCTGAGAGAAAATTCTCCATGAGTTTCTCACATCTGTGCACATCTTGTAAGCAGAAGCACTGACTTGCCTTTGTTCTGAACTATCTTTTCTAGAATGTGTGTATAGCAAACAGCCATGGGAGAATCAGATAATGTCTTGCATTGGAGCAAAGGGCAGGCTTGCTTTCAGCCCTGGAAGATAGAGATAGTGTTTTCCTCTGGAGGAAAAGGCAGACATGATTACTGCCCATTATGAACAACTTGGGTTCCTTCACTCAGGGTTCCTCACCGGCAATACTCCTCATTGGATGTGTAGGTGTGACCTGATCCTACAGGAGTTGAGGCTCAGGGGCCTGGCACAAATGCTGATACTCTGGCTACTGCTAGTGCTGTGAGTAACAAACTACCCTTGGTTTCTGACCTAGGAGTATCATATCTTCTGCTAGCATCCCTGAAACTGTGGCAGGCTAACTTGTTGGCTTGCAAGTAGAATAAAATGTCAGACCCTTTGCAGTTCCTGAAAGAGATATATCCAAAAATATACAGGAGAAACATTTAGGGGGATATGTGGATTAAAAAAGAGCTTCCTATCAAAATAATTTTTTGGCTTGGAAATACAGATTCCAAACGCAACCAGTCTAGAAGTCTAAAAATAAATATACTTGAGGGTCGCCTGGGTGGCATAGCGGTTAAGCGTCTGCCTTCGGCTCAGGGCGTGATCCCGGCGTTATGGGATTGAGCCCCACATCAGGCTCCTCCGCTAGGAGCCTGCTTCTTCCTCTCCCACTCCCCCTGCTTGTGTTCCCTCTCTCGCTGGCTGTCTCTATCTCTGTCGAATAAAATAAAATCTTAAAATAAATAAATAAATGAATAAACTTGAAATTTGGCTTCAACAAGTTAAATATTTTCACAATGCATCTCAGGTGCCTATGGTTCTTGTAAGTATTCAATATTTCTATGATTAGTATTCTCTATTTTTGCAGAGCTCTTCACAAAACATTTATCCTCTAAGATGTGATCACTTGGGAGGTAGCAGGAAGAAGGATCTCTTACAATTATCTCAAACCTTCAAGGACTATTTCAACTATTCCTGTGGAGCCAAGGCATAATAAAATCTCTCAAATGTCTTAGAAACCCTTAATAATACCAGGAAATATCTTTGGATACGTGGCCTGTGATTTGTTCCTGCTTTGGCATCCTTGGCACCGAATGCACTAAAAGCTGTGAACCTTGTAAAGTGCTTCATGTTCGGTCCTACTGCAAGTAATCTTCATCATCACATCACACTTTAAATACCCAGAATAAAACACCATGCCAAGAAGAAAACACCTGTTTGCCATCATGCACCCGTACTTCTGGCCCAGTGAGAAAGACCAGTTGAGAGCCCAGCATATATGAGAGTAAGTCTCTGGAAGGCTGTAGTTCATTTATTGTGCTGTCACCTTCCAAAGTCATCCTGGTGTAGAGGTCACTTCGGAAAACTAGAGGAAGGCTCCAGGATGGACTGAAACAGCCCTCTGATGACCTTTCCTGCTAGAGCTGTAGTAAAGGGGAAAGAACACAGGCTATGGATTCAGGAGAACACCGCTCAAATTCCAGCTCCACTCCGACCAGGCAGGAAGCTTTGGGCCTCGTTTTTTACCTTTTCTGAGCTCAACTTCCTTGTCTGGACACCGGCTGTGGTAATACCCAACAAGATCGCCTTGACGATCACAAGTTAATGTTTTGTGCAAATTTCTGGTGCATCCAGGATTCCTAATAAATATATGTTGAATACAAATTGCAGAGTAGGCCTGGAGCAGTGCTTGCTTTCCAGATTAAAATGATACAGAATCCTCAGACCCATTAAAAACCTGATGTCTCTATTTAAAATAAGAGACATTTTCTTCCTTATGTAAAGTGCTTCTTCTTAAAGTTAAGAAAAGTTAACCTCTTTCCTGAGATTATTGTATTAAGATGAAGGTGGAAAATAGATTTGATACCAGCTAATCGACAGCCTTGAATGCCAAGTAGGGAATTTGGGCTTTATTCCATGAGGAAATCGTTAACGTTTCTAAACTAGGTAATGACAGCTTAAGCAACATTACTCTGATAGCAATGAATGAAATGATTTGGTGGTGGTTAAAGAGTGCAGAAGAAAGATTGGTTAGGAGGCAATTTAAATATTCCAGAGCAGAGGCAACCGACATTCAAATAATGATGGTAGTATTGATGGACCTGACACGAGGTCAAAAAATCTCATACTGGCTATAAACTGCTCATGGAAAATGAGTAGCGTTTATCTTTCAGATGATAATGTGTTTATCATACAGTCCCAGTAACCACTTCACAAAATAATTCCTTTAGGTAGTCGATATTTTTACGTGTTATTCTTAATAACATGAATATAAAAATGTGTCTTGGCCTAAAACAGACAATTTTAAAAAGATTTTATTTATTTATTTGAGAGAGAGAGAGAGCATGAGCGAGGGGGAGGGGCAGAGGAAGAAGGAGAAGCAGACTCCCCACTGAGCAGGGAGCCCCACGCAGGGCTCAATCCCAGGACCCTGAGATCACGACCTGAGCAGAAGGCAGACCCTGAACTGACTGAGCCACCCAGGTGTCCCCAAAACAGACACTTTTAAGTAAAGTTTATTTATTTATTCTAACACAAACTCTTCAGTCTTGAGGGAGGAGGATAGAAAAATTATCTCAAAAAGACAAGACATGAATTTAAGAGTTCAGTGAAACAAAGTCAAAATTTTGGCTTAAGCTTTTAGTTTATAAACATGTTAATAAGCTTTTTATACAATGAGAATAGGAAATAGACAGAATAGGAATGCACTGAGCATCCTATCGCCGAAGGCTCACCAGTTGCAGGGAATTGTGGCTAACATTTCAGGTTATGCAGGGCAGAAGAAATCATCTCATTATTTGTGTTCCTTTTATGACTGGAAACTCATCCTCTCAAATATTGCCATGGTTTTCAGCAAGCAAGATCATTTAGGTTTGTCATCTCAGGGGCTATTAAGAAATATTGGGTGGACATTACTAGGTTCATGGGCTTGTTTACTTCTTTCATTTTTCTCTTTGCTGACCAAAGGAAATTACAAACCATTATGTGCAACTGTGCCATCATTACAGATTTATGAGAGAAATAAATGACTCCTTTGATGGATTTAAGAATGCAGAAGGCTTACGTAGATGCTTTCCTCAAAACATAATTCCATTTCCCATTGCCAAACCTGACCTCTCGCAAACGCCCTCCTTCTTTATAACTGCTAATCCTGATGTAGAGAAAACAGAATATTGAAGAAAAATCAGTTTCATATAATCCACCACTACAATATTCAATTCTTCAAACAAATTCGTAATTGTATTCAGTATCTGTCTACTTAAGGGCGAGGTAAGTTTCACAGAAAAGGTTAGTTCCCTAATGATAAAGAATGGCAAATAAACGCTCATCGGTGCTAAACCATGCCCCTCGACGTCTGACAGTGTTAATCAACTACACCTCAAGTAGTTAGGAATAACTGAACATTTCTGAGTGTGGAATTCTCAAATAGAAACTGGGAAGAGTTAAACCTGCCAAGATGCAAAGCGACATAGTTCTGTGTAGTACTGAACAACTATGAGGCCAAACACATGGTTTTCATAAATCTTCCCTCAGTCTTGATCAGGAAGCAGTAAGAAGCCAATCGAGCTGCTCACGAAGCCAAGTCCTCACAGGACTAGAGTAAAGTTGAGAGAAACTGAAGTGAAAGGAGAAGGAATGTGACAGATTGCAAGAGGGGCCCACCAATGCCTCCCACTCCTGTATGTGCACCCCTATATGCGCTATGACTTTGCATCACGTGGATGAGCCTGGGCAAGCCTCCTGATGCCGACAGGCACATGGCTCTCACTCGAGCAGACACAGAGCCACCACCAGACATATGTAGAGCCTTCCAGCCCCAGCCGAGCCAGTTTCGATGGGAGAAAACACCCAGCCAAGCCACAAAACTGTAAGAAACATAGCTATTGTTGTTTTAGTCCAAAGCTTTTGGACAGTGTGTTGTGCAGCCAGAGCTGATACAGAAAGTGGTATGAGAACTGGGGGGCTGCTGTGACAGCAACTTAGAATAGGCAGTACTCGCTTTGGGACCAGTTGGGAGACAGAGGCTGGAAAGGTGGCAAAAATAAATGGTAGACAAAACTGGGAAAATGGTGCATATATTGTTGTTAGCAGAGGCCAGACAATCGACGCAGACACTGCTCCAGGACCCCGGAAAAAATGGAATCTGCATCAGATAGTAGTGACATAGTGAAACAATCCCAAAGCTGATGTCTATGATAATTTGGAAGGCAGGAAATTTACCTAATGCAGCTGTAGATTTGGGTAAGGAGCTTCCCGGGCAAAATGTTAAAGGAGTGGTTTTATTTTGACTTTTTAATTGCATAAAATAAGGCACAAAACAGAGAGATGAGCTAAAGAGGAAACTGTAGCTTTCCTGCAGAATTCTATAGGCATTTTAAAGGAGCCAGGGGTTGAGAGCTTAGAAAATAAATAAAAATTCGTATCTCTGGTCTCTCTAGTCATTAAAGATTCTCAAAGTAAGAACTGATGTCAGGGTAAAGATCCAAATCGAGGGTGTGGCTGAAAGACACCTCATTAAACCACTGAATGGTATACGGTAATACCTAGAATCTTCAGGATGCTGTATCCCAGCAGCCTGACATGCAGCCTCAAGTTTAAAGTGGCCTTCTCAGAAAGAGTTGGGTGATGTGTCTCTAGGGCATAGAGCAGGCCCAAATTAGACTCCTGGGAAACCCACAAGTTTTTAAGAGAGTTGCACTAACTAAATTTTGGCCAGCTTGGACTAAAACAGAAAGGATTGAAAATAAAGATTTCTCTGGGTCCCCAATTTTCTACATGCAAGAAGCAAGCTGAGAAAGCAACCCAACTACAAACATGAGCTACTCTTTATTGAAGTGGAAGGGTGTCTCAGAAGAAGAGGAAAGAGCCGAGCAGGCAATAAACCCCCTTCCTCTGAGAAGAGACTGGAACGACAAGAAGCCAGAGAGAGTCAATTTTAGGAAAAAAAACTGGCCCTAATCAAGAAACACTACCTGGTTCTTGAGTGAGGGAACCTAGCAACACGTGCCTGGCTAAACTTCGGAATTGCTTTGGACAATTTTTTTTGGACAAAAGTTTATTATTCTGAGTGTTACTTCTTTTTTTTTCTTTTTAAAGTCATCTCTATACCCAACATGGGGCTCGAACTTATGACTCAAAGATCAAGAATTGCTTGCTCCACCAACTGAGCCAGCCAGGCATCCCTCTGATGATTACTCCTTAAGACCTTTAGTATATTCAGTGGTCCAGGGGTGAGAGCTTCGTTCCCTGGTGATTGAAGCTAGAACCACAACAAGAAGCCCACCCAAAATAGCAGTTATATTCTTTCTTGGATCTTAGGAAGATGGTAACTTTGCACATTAGAAACTATGTGAGGTTATGCATTTTAATTAGTAACCCTTGAATTCTTGATTATCAGAACAATAAGCTTTGATGAAAATTGTGCCAGTGTCACTAATTCAAACTGCAGTCTTTTTCTTCCCTAATCTAATCTAAATGTGCTAGCAATTTTGACCCCAAATCCTCCTCGGAGTGTCCTACTTCATTTTTTATGTTGAATAGAAAGGGATTTGCATTGGTGGTTCCTGGGGGAAAGAAATAGGCTCTCTGAAATTAGTATTTATTAATTATAAACAGAAATATCACAGTTCTTCCTGGAACAATAGCTCCCTAATTGTTCTAAGTCACACCCGTTGTACACTGCAAAGGGCTGCTGAGAAAGCAGTAGCAAACCATGTTAATCTGGCCAAGGACAAGAGCACAAGTTCAGGCCCAGTGTCCTTGGCCATATGATGAAGGATACAAGAAGTGAAGAAGGTAACTTCACCTGGGAGTGTTGATTGGGTTACCCGGCCCTATTTTACACAGGGTGTGAGGCCAGATAACTTTAAGAGAAACTGCACCTGAGGAAGCTGCATCCAGACAGCCTCATCCATATCTGGACCAGCTGCATATCATAAGATCCTGGACTGCGACCCTGATACCTTAGGATAAACTTATGGGGGGGAAGAGTCCTGTGACAAGAATAAGATTTTACAAGTAGGAGAAATGTGAATGATTTGTGGCCAGAAGGCAGATTGGCCAACTGTAAAAAAGAGCCACATATTCCTCCCATTCCTGAAAGCAAGCCCTTTTCCCATATGACTGTACAACTCAGCCCATCCAGAGCTGGGATCTATTTTTCTACCCCTTACATCTGACCTTGACCATATGATTTTGCTTGAGCTGATAGCACACGGCCAGCACGACATGAATAGAGGCTTAGAAAGTGCTAGTACATTGGGGCTTGCCCTCTGTTGCTGCTTGGAGTCTTTCTGCCACCACGTACGGGAGCCTGGGCCAGGCTGCTGGGTGATAAGAGGTACCCGGTTGTCACACCAGCTGATGTAGACCACCTCCCATCCTGTGAGGGAAGCTCTCCCAGACCACATCCAGCTTGGCCAAGCCAGTCCAGACCAGAAGAGCTCACAACCCCCACCAATAGCTGTTGTTTACTCCACTAAGTTTAGGTATGGTTTTTAGCCAGAAAAATTCCATGGATATAAGGGGTTCTTCCTAAAGAAGTTTGTTCTTTGGGATAATAGCAAGAGCGGAAAAGATAAAGGAGCCTATAACACAGAGCAAGGTTTTACAGAAAAGTGGTTTTTTTTGTTTTTTGGTTTTTTTGCAGGGGGAGTGGGAGAGGGAGAAGCGGGCTTCCCGCTGAGCAGGGAGCCCAGTTGTAGGGATCCATCCCAGGACTCTGGGATCATGACCTGAGCCGAAGGCAGATGCTTAACAACTGAGCCACCCAGGTGCCCCTACAGAAAAGTTTCTAAAAGAAAATGGAAAGAGTAAAGCGAAGGGCATATAATGGAGAGGAAAACAAAAGACAGTATCATTGACACATCCAGAATTTGATTTTTAAATAAAAGCCAGAGTCCACCAAGCAATCTACACATATTCAGCTCATACATCAGTAGTCTTACATGCTACAGTAGTGGGCAACTGGAATTTTCCTCCCCAGTTTAGGTGAGTAGGTCATGAAATGATGTGCATCGTTCTGTAATACGAAGGCAAAAATTACCTCATAGAAAAATTTTTACCAAGAAGGAGAGAAATAAAAAGGGTTGTAGCATTTTAAACAACAACAAAAATTAATCAGATTATCTTATTCCCCTGAGTCTTCTCATTAATCAAGAATATAGGTAATTAATAGATTACTTTCAACAGGTCTCAGGACCTTTCTACTTGCTCTTCCGTCTGTCTGGAACACTCTTCCCCTATGCATTTCCATGTTTCAAATGTCACCTTCTGGTGATGCCTTTCCTGACCACCCTTTTGGAATTGTAAACTGTTTCCTATTTCCATTCCCTGCCTTATTCTTCTTCGTACTTAAAAACCTCTCATGTACTGTATAACTTACTTACTCGTTTGGCTTATGACCTCTCTCCCACTAGAATGTAAATTTCATAAACACAGGGACTCTTTTCTGTGTTTCTCATTGTTATATCCCAAATACCCCCAAAACTGACAGGCTCATGGGAGGCCCTCAATAAATAGTCACTGAATGAAAGAATTGATTCTTTTGTCATTACATTGCTCTTTGATATTGTATTAGCAGATACTTGTGACTTTCATTGCCAAAACAAAACAAAACAGAACACAATGTGACCTAAATCTGGTATCCTGTTCACAGCAGTAGTCGATACTTCCAAAAGGAGGTAAAATTTCAGTATGAATCGAGCCGCTTGCCCAGAGCATCATAAGGAAATAGAGAACAGCAAAGCTCCCACAATGATCTGTTTGTGCCCTGAGGCATGAGATTCTATTACCTTTGTCTTAATATTCATAACCGCAGTATTATGACTGGTCATAAAATTATCTAGCCCTTTCTAATTCATCCATTGACTAAATCTATGACCTCCCAGGGTAGGAAATTCCACAGGTTGGCCATACACTGGGTGAAGAAATAGTTTCCTTATGCTTTTTTTTAAATTCTAAATTTATATCAACCATTAATTTTGCAAAATGAGTGACCCTTGTCTTAATATTTGGAAGACACAAAATTACATAAATTGAGCCTGCAATAAGGATGTCATTTTAGTCATTCTGTATGGTCATGTTCCATTTATCATGTGAACGTGTGGCTGTGTTCGAAGGGTAGGAATAGCTAATTGTTTTCCTTTTAGGTTTTTACCCTCACAGGAGTACGGAAAGGACATGTCAGGATAGAGATAAAGGGAAAAGGAGAAAAGGAAAACAAACAAACAAGGGCCATGTGAGACCGTCCAGACTGTGGATCACTACCATCCTCCTCAGGTTTTTTTAAATTGCTATGGTCTAAGATGATAAGGTAAGGAAAATTGATTCAATCACTTTTAAAGCTGAATTCTTCCTGGGTAACCATCACAAGGATTTGACTACTTCTATCCCTTAGGTTAGAAGCAAATGAAAGAAGAAGGATTTGCTCTTGACAGGATCTTATTCTTAAGGCTAAGATTGTCTTTAAAACCTATTAACAAAGTATTTTCTAATATAACGACTGCATGGGATTTGGGGGTGTGTGTCGTTTTTCACAGGCTGTAGTCTATTTCATTGAGATGTGTAAGGTCAGCTAATAGGGGCAGTCTGCTGCCTGCTGCATGATTAATCAGGTTGGGGGCCTCAGTGGGATTAAGCCTTGGAATACACAGGGATTGCTCGTTTGTTTGTTTGTTTACTTATTTATCTTTTAGCTTTGGCAATTCAGAACTTTACTCACTGTACTAATTACAAATTTTTGTAAGAACGCAAGATCCTCCATTATATAAGTCTTTTAAGGATTACATACAGTTTTAATACAGAGCAAGAAATGGTGGACATACCAATGTGAAATGGTGAAGCATTTTGGCACTTGGGGTTTTCAGGAGATGAAAAGTGTGCACATGAAAAACAGTTAATATTGCAGATTATAATATACCGTGTATCAATATCTACGTGGGTTGGCACACATGCGTTAGAAAAAAGCCATCATAGGCTGGAAAGGATTTTGCAATCATCTGGTACAATGTGAACATTTTACAAAAGAAGAAATGAGCGCTTGAAAAGTGATGTACTCGAGATAACAGAGCTACTCGTGGAAGGCAAGAAGGTCAGGCAATCGCACTGACTTTCATCAATGGCCAACAATTCTGCCTATGTCACAACATCTTCAATACGAGGACCTTCGACATGGGACCAAAGGCTGATTAAGATTTCATTCCAGGCCTTGTTTGCTCAAGTTCAGAGAAATCTGCTCCTCTTTCTCAAGATCTGGAACACTAGAAAGACTACTTCGCCTTGGGCATAATCAGTGGGAAAAGCAACTTACAAATAAACATACAAGGAAAGAGTTGCTGTGATGCTCCTTCTTCTCTGACCGCCTCCCTTCCACCGCCCCCCAAAAGATGAGTAGAGTAACGAAAGCCTTTTCAGTCGTGCACTGGCAATACATCTGACAACACTGATGACTATACTGATCTAATACATACTAAAATATTACTTCCGAACCCGTGATTCCAGTTTTCTTAACAATGTGGCACATAATTATAACTTCAGGTCACATATTATGGGTCTGACCAGAGGCTTGGAGTCATGCCACTATTGCTTCTCCTATTACTAATTCTCTATTCTTTAGAGATATTTTTATGCTTTGTGTGTCATTCTGTCACATGGAGTATGTTGTAATGAGTGTATTTATGAGTCCAGCCATTGGGAGTGGGAACTGATGTATTATGTAGCCTTGCACCTCACGTGCAGCTGAATTATAACGCAGACCTTAACAGCCAACAAGTCTGTGTTCAGAGAAAAAAAGAATTTCCAAACATAAACCATGTTCTTGGCACTAGCCTCGAATACTGGACATTCATAACCCACAAATGCCCAGACTATAAATTTGCAAGTTGCATTAATATGGCAGTAAAAGTCACTCTTCTGAAAGCTGCACTTGTAAAATATTTATAAATTCACATGGTTGTTCCTGGCAAATAACTACATCTGTCAGCTCTGTCTTTTTGCTCCCAAAGCAGCAGGGTTGGTGTCCTGTGTAATTCACAATATGTTCATAAAAAATTATTTTGGAAAAATCAAGATGGAAGATATTTTGTTCTAGGGGGAAATATATCTGCTCCTTCAATGGTTTGGTGTTACTGTTTAATCTCCTGAGATTTTTTTTTTATCATCAAGGCTTTTTCTTTGAACAAGTTTTCATTTTATTGGACTTATCTAGTTTCCAAATTAGCAAGCTAACTCCTGTGTGGTTGTCTTAAAAATCCCATATTAATACGTACAACAGAGTGGACTTTTTCAGTCCTGAGGTCAATATGTATCAATGCCATATGGTGAAGAAATTTTCTATGTATATTATCATCTCCCTACAGTATTTAGGAGACATTTACATAGGGAGCTGTCTATACAAACCTGTCCAAATAGTTGTCTGCTTGTTTATCTTTAAGATAGGAGAAAAATAAAAAGAAAAGACACCATATTACATTTTTATACAGATGTATGCCATCTAGGGTTATTCTTTTCAGCTCACTGTTTCTGAAAAACAGACAACCAAACAAAAAAATGCCCTCTGAAATCACATCTACTAACAGGCTGAGTACTTGACAACAAAATGTAGTCTTGTATTTATGTTCATATAATATTTACAGATATCTAGCTTTTCCTTCCCTCTCCTCCAAGAAAAAAATGATTTAGATTGTTTATAATTGAAATATATTTGTTATAGAGACAGAACAGTTAATGGTGAGATCAAAAATATAAAACATCATATAGTATTATGGTCCTTAACTTTTTCTAGATAATGCATCCCCTTAAGAATCTGGTGAAAATGTTGGGCTCTTTCTACAGAAAAATGCAAGTGAATAAACACACACACTCTACACACACCTCTGCATACAAATTCAAGTGTTCAGAGACCACCAATGCCATTTCACAGACCACCACAGAGGAAGGAGAAAGAAACTGTGTATCAGGAAGTTACAATAAAATTATCAGTACAACTAAGCACAGAATTTATCTCCAATCTTTGCAGCCAAAGCAAAAAGGATAATTCAATGAGTTGTATAGATGTCCATGTTTAATAGAGGAATACACACCAGGTTTTCAGGAGACCTATTTTAAGAGGAATTTGTCAGGTAGATGGATCTTTGATTAATAATTAAACATTCAATGAACAATGTCTTTAACAGCAGTTTTACAAAGGTGTAAACCTATTTTTCAAATGGCCATTTTTACATTGTTCCCTTAATAAATCCTGAGGATATCCTTATTAAATAGTAATTTTTATGAGCAGTTACACCAACGGAGCCTAGGTAATCCGGCTTCTGTATCTGACCTGACACAGCAGCACATGATTTTCCTCTGGAGAAAGCTCCAGTATCCATAAGGCACAATGTGCCTGCAGCGGCCTTCCCTCAACTACACCTTAGTCAGCAGGGCGTCTGGGGAAACTGCGGATTCGGTGCCCCACACACCTGGTGGGCCTCAGTGGAACGAAGGTAACTCTACGCAAGGCACCAACAGATACATGAGTTAGAGGTAGAACTAAAAACTACAAATAGGTTAGAGTGGGACTGAAGTCTTGTCTGACTTGATTTCCATACATTGTGGAGAACTGTATGGTTTATGTGTTGATCTTTTTTCAGCCATAAAGCTGTTCCAGTCAGGCGTATCACCTGGGAATGGGAGAGAACTGACTTTAGACCAACTCATCCATCACTGAGGAAAAGAGATACTGGTCAGGGAAACACAAAGCTAAGGAAGGAAGAGTATTATTAGATCACTAGGTAGAAATGGATTGCCTGATTATATTGATCCATCAAATGCTATTTTGGTGATTAGCAGCTCAAATCATACACATATACATATAATTTTTTTTCAAAGAAATTGTCACAAAAGCTTCTTTAAAGCATGATAGCATGATGTCTTATCGAGTCAGAAGAGCAAAATTTCTTTATAAGATGCTTTAGACAGAAAGCCCTGGTATCATCTGTGTAAATAAGGTCAGAATAGCCATTGTTTCCCTCCACAAATGGAAGGTGGGGGTGGGGATTTACTTTGTAGGATTCAGTCAATTTTGTACTGGGCACAGTTTAAGAAAAGAGGTTCCAACCTTTGGGCCTGGAGGGCCTGGGCTGCATATCCCTAGCAGTGCCTGGGGCAAATTCAGGGGCTAGAAAATCCTAAAAACATCAGCCTTCTCCAGAACTTTCTTTTGAGTGACATATGGGGTAAATTAAGTTTCTGTTTAGTCCTGGCTTTAGCTACAGATGTGAAGGTGTAAATGTGCTTTCCAGGAACTGTAGATTATATGGTCATGATGTAGACCACTTTTATTAGGAGCTCAAGTACCACATTTCCAGAAATATGAAGAATGACAGCAAGGAAAAAAGCCTTTAGAGCTTAAATTACAACCACATCTAATGAACTCAGAGGTGTTTTTCACTTACTAGGGTATTGCTTTTCAACTCCTGTAGCTTAAATGAATCTAGTGATCATAACAGTAAATATGGGTTCCAAAGGTATCCCAAGAGGTATCATTAGTCACATATTACATCCTTTTCTAATTTGTACACTTTCCATGTTTCAGGGTTTCACGGGACTGCTGAAACCTCCAGAATTTCATGTTTCCCTCAGCAGTCTACAATAACCCTTAGTCTGAATGACATGTATTATTTCCTCCGCAAACATGTGATGTGGGAAGCTTAGTAAAAGATTTATTATAAGAAACGGCTCGATGTTTTATTTCCTCCCTTAATTGAATACATTATTGCTCTGTGTTTAGAAATGCTGTGTTGATGTATTACACCTTGGAACAACTACGCACATGCCATCTGTGGCAGGAAGGTTTATTAGACTACAAATCAGGATACAGATGTTGGAGGGAAAGCTATGTATGCTAAGTCATAATACATTACGGCACATTTTAAATCTGTAAATCATGGTGGTCCAGCAGGTTTTTACCTTTAAAAAATTAGATATTGGTACTTAGGAAAATGAAGGGACTAGAAACCCTCTCCTTCATCATACATATGATAGGTAAAGCCATAAGCCACTGAGGTGGTTGCTATGTCCCTGTAGATGGGAAAAAGGACTAAGTAACTTCAAAAGAAAAATCTCACCTTCTCATTCCTTAATTCTAGCTTAAAGATCCATATTTAAAGTCAGCACTCCGAAGCAAAGGAGCAGATACATCTTCTGGGAGTGTGAATGATCACATATTTATTGATCCATTTCACAAATTTAAATTTTCTTCCGTTTATTCCAAAGAGCATTTATTGAGTACCTGTAACTTTGCTAGGTGATACTGTGCTCTAGGGTTTTATGAAAATGAGACTCACTTGTATTATTTTGATGCAAGAAGAGCTGTTGGATTTCTTTCCCTCTCTGACTATTTCAAGTTCAGGCCTAATAATGGACAAACTGCTCCAGAAAGTTTACAACAATATACCAACTACCCCATTGGTCAAAAGGATTAACAGGATGAAACTTTGCCAGTGCAGCTGAGAGGATTGCTTTCCTGAGAGATGATGTGATTCTCTTCCATTAGATTCTCAAAAATATAACTCAATTGTACCAGTCTTAAATAAATAAAATCCAGGATGCTCACACTTTCAAGAGGGATTAGTGTTCTGTAGATCTATTGATCTTCTGCACTCTTCTTCAAATATCCGGGGGAATCATTAACAACACTTTGTTCTGATCAACTTGCCTGTCACCCGAGGCTCTTCCAGCTCTCTACAAATACATTTGTGCTTTATTCACCATGCTTATTCTATAATAAAGACCTAACATTACTGGCATTTACAACTGGGAGGCTTAAGACTTTTAAAAATTAGATTATATATGCCTTTTCAGTACGGTGTAGATTTTCAAGACAAAGTGGTCTTCTCTCTCCCTGGAACTATTCAGAAGAGAGTCGGCCTTTGGTGGAGCAGCACAGGTAAATGCAACAATTCAAGAAACCACTATAAAAATGTACATGTCAGCACAAGAAGGAGAACATCTTACTTTCTCTTAAGCAGAGTCAAACAGGTGATTATTATTAGCCATCTATCACATTTGTGTAACATTTAAGTTGCATGGCACTGTCACGTATAATGTCTCATTTGCCATATGAAGGACAGTATGTATTCATTCATTCCTCAAATTTTCATGAATACCTATTGGTGCCAGTATCTTACTCCACACTAGGGACACTATGGTGAATAAGATACATTCTCATCAAGCTTACTTTGTAGTTGAAGAGTAAGATGTAAGCCATTAGATCATTCTAAATTGTTATAATGCAGATATGATGAAGTATTGAAACAACACAGAGTTACTGGTATCGTAGCTTCATTTTACAGAAAAGGAAACTGTTCAGTACTATTAATATTAATAGTATAGGATAGTTTTAAATATTAAATGAGAAACTGTATTAAAGTACCTATACAATGCCAGTCCATAGTAAGGACTCCATAAGTGTTATTACTACAGAAGTAACATGAGGGGTGCCTGGGTGGCTGCCTTCTGCTCAGGTCATGATCTCAGGGTCCTGGGATGGAGCCCAGAGTTGGGCTGCCTGCTCAGTGGGGAGCCTGCTTCTCCCTCTCCATTTGCCCCTCCTCCCACTCATGCTTGTGCTCTCTCTCAAATAAATAAATAAAATCTTTTTTTTTTTTAAGAGGTGGCATGAGTAATAGTTAGAGCAGTGTGGGCTCTATCCAACTTTTTGTCTTGAATCCTAACTCTAATACTTCTTAGTTGTGTGGCCTTGGGAGATCAATAGAATCAATCTAGATCTCAGTTTCTCCAGGCCTAAGATGGGAACACCAAATGTAACCATTTCTTAGGGTTGTTATTGTGAGGATTAATTTGACATAAATGCTCAAAAAATGTTATCCACAGTAAAGATCAAAGCTGGGAGGAGGTCTGAAAACTTGTATCATACCAAACTCCTAGTTGGCTTCTCACAAAATACAGATAGTATAGGCCTGAAGTATATAGTATGCCCTTAAGTTATACTGTGGCAGAGCAGGGTCTCCTGCAGAGAGTTCAAGGTGGGGGAAGGCAGCAAAGGATATTTGGCATCTTAGAACTTTAAGGGAAAAACTGGCCCAAAAGAGGCGGAGAGCATGGAACTAGTGGGGATGGGGTAACTGGGCTTCGGTGGGAGTTGGAGTGGACAGAAGAGAGGGAATGGCTTTAAGAAGAGAGGAGGGAGGGGCGCTTGGGTGGTTCAGTTGGTTAAGCATCTGCCTTCAGCTCAGGTCTCAGGGTCCTGGGATCAAGCTCCAGATAAGGGCTCCCTGCTCAGAGGGGAGTCTGCTTCTCCCTCCACACCTCCCTGCTTGTTCTCCCTCTCTCTCTCTCTCAAATAAATAAACCTTTAAAAAAAAAAAAAAAAAGGAAGAGAGGTGGGATATGTCATGCACACACTTTGTATTTTTTCTACCACTGGGTAAGAGATAATCTTTCCAGTATGTCTAATCCATATTTTGTAAGTGAGGGCATTATTTTTTATTAAATAACTTCTAAAATGCTATGAATAGAGCTTAACTAAGTAAGTGTATCGAAAACACACCAAAAATGACCTTTGAAGCTGCCTGATAGACATATATACTCCTTTCTCTCATTTGGATTCCCACAAGGAAATTGCTGGATATGAAGTAGCAGCAAATATGACTCCATAATATGGGTCATGATACTGAGAGGGTTTTCATATTTGCTACTTCTCATTTTCTTTTTTTGAATGAGTGATTTAAATTTCTTTCTGTACATAATGGATAGGGAGTGGCTGAAAATAAAGTCCATAGATGGCCCTATAAGTGAACATGACCTAAAAACATTAATTGTAAGAGCAATAGTAATATATCTAGGAGATCTGCATTGTCTCCTCAGCAGTAGCCCCTGTGATAAACCCCTCTTGTTTTTGAAATACATCTGTTCTTGGTCACTGTGCAGCAAAGAATCATGGAGTCTGGGGGCTGTAAGGGAAGTTCAAATAATTTAATCCAATCCTCTACTTTAGCGTTGACAGAATCAAGGCCTTTAAACAATTACTGACTTGACAGTATTTAACAGCCAGATATAGTAAGGGCATTTCTGTCTTAATTCAGAAACAAGAGAACAATGATAACTGCAAACTTGTACTGAACATTTATAATGGGTCAAGCACTAGTTGTTCCACATGTACTATTTCTTTCTTCCCTCAAAATAACCCTGTAAGAAAAGTGCTATGGTAAGAAAATCCCCATTTTGCCAAGAAGAAAATATGAGCTTTAGAGGGGTTATTTAACTCACCCTAGGTTACACAGCTAAGAGAGCCAGAAATTAATAAAAACCCTTAGGTCTGCATGAAAGCAAGGTCCAGGTCCTTAGTTATTAATATCGCCTGTGGTGACTCCGGAAAGGGTGCTCGGGCTCTCGTGCCAACTTTATTAATAACCTGAAACATGGCCTTGGAAAGTCACCACCTCTCTGGTTCTCAATTTTCTGAAACTAGAAAGAAGAATCATTTTCATCCTGTTTGTTCCACAGGATAATTGTGAGGGCAAGATGAGATAATAAGCATTACACTTTTTTTTTAATTTGTTTGTTTTTTGTTTTTGTTTTTTAGTGAACTCCACCTCCAGTATGGGCTTGAACTCACGACCCCAAGATCAAGAGTTGCATACTCTACCAACTGAGCCCCCATATTACAGTTATTTTAAAAGTATTTTACAAATGAAAGGAGATATCTAAAGCCAGAGAATAAAACAGTGGGGTACAGTCACTACTTTCTCTATAAGCAAGAAGGTATATGGCTGGGTTAATAGAAGACAATCAATCCATTCGCTTGTTAACACTGTTACTCATCAGTGGGCATGGAAATGTCACCTGTGACCCCAATGTAAAAGCTGTTGTCAAATGTGGACAGGGAGCTTGGTTTTCTGGATAACTAAGCTACTTCACGACAGACTTTCTCCACAAGGCAAACAGCACACATTCACAGCGTGTCACCCAGTTTTGCTACCGTAGTATGTCTCCACCTCAGCACATTTGGGGCCAGATAATTCTTTGTTGTGGGAGGCTGTCCTGTGCATTGCAGGATGTGTACCAGCATCCCTGACATATCCCCCACTCGATGCAATAGCACCCCAACAAACCAAATGGGACAATCAAAAATATCTTCAGATATTGCCAAATGCCCCGCCCACCCCAGTTGAGAAACACTGCACTAGAACATGATTTTAAAGTAATTCATGAATGTAAACTGAGGAAATGAAAGAACTAAGCACATTGTTTTAAAAAGAAATAATAAAGAGAAAAAATATGTCCCAAGCAGCCATTATCACTTCCAACTAGTACATTACCAACTTCCAAGGCGATGCCAGTCAGTACAGAATTACACAGCAGCAAAATTAATTAGTAGAGATCTAAGGAGGAAACGGGGATGGGGACGTCCAAAAAAAGTAGTGACTTTCACTTTGTGAAAATGAAGGAAGGTTTTTAAGCAAGTTTATTGAGATGAAATTAACATACCATACAATTCACCCATTTAAAATATTCAATTCAATGGGAGGCACCTGACTGGCTCAGTCGGAAGGGAAGAACGTGTGACTCTTGGTCTCAGGGTTGTGAGTTTGAACCCCATGTAGGGCACAGAGATTACTTAAATGGATAAATAGATAAAAACTATAAAATACACAATTCGATGGTTTTCAATTTATTTGTAGGGTTGTACAGCCATCGCCACAACCCAATTTTAGGACAGTTTCAGAGAATGAAAGAGTTCTAACCTGTGATTCAAATGCTGCCAGTTTAGTGGGTCTCTGTTCTTGTACTAGAGATTACTAGAAGCCTTCTCTCCAGAAGTAAACACCCAGACTAGCAATCACCAAGTGGCTGAATAAAACATGACTATATTTTATTCTTGGAGTGGCTAGCTTCCTGTCAAAGAACATACACATTGTCTCTCCTCTTTCATCACCTCTCTAATAATACTGGCTGTGTTATAGGCCAATGTATTACTTTTGAGAACATCTGAAGCAAAAAGTGCCTCAAATTAAAACTCTTGACATATAATTATGGATTTCTGCTGTACCTCACTACCACTAAGATGACTCATAACTAGAGTAGCACGTCTAGGCCAGTTCAGATCCTTGGCAGTAATAGCACAATTCTTTTAACAGCCAAGCTCCAATAGGTAACTCTTGACAAAGGCATTTATTGTTTGTTCTGTTAGCTATTGAACCAGTCTTTGCATACTTGGATTCATAAGCATGCAAAATGGAAATTTTTATTCTAAGTTATGTGCCACACTTTGCATATGGAACAAAAGTTGCTTAAATATATGTCGGAAACTCCAGTGTGTTTTCTCCATAAGGAAAATTTATCTGTGAACAAGGGTCCAACTTAAAATTGCATAGAAAAGACAAATATACACCCTCTGATAAGCTGCTCAGTCCTGTTCCCCAACCCACTCCACCCCAAGCCCCCTCATTAACAAAAGTTATCACGGTTCTTTAACACGACAGAATAAGAATGATATTTCAACAAAAGATGAAATGCTAAGAAATTTCCTCCAAAAAAACAGGTTATTCGTTTATTCCTGAATCAATAAGCCAGCAAAAACAGGACCCTATTTGATCTGGCAAAACCTCCTGTGCTTTTAGATTCTGTGAAAATGGAAAAGGAAAAAAGAATTTCTTCCATATTCTTTATGCATAACGAGAGTACTCATTAAATGATGTTTATATATGATGATGACAGAATGTTTAGATTGCTTCATTGCGTGGCATTGCAAGGGCAGTGCCCTAGAGTCTTCCCCTGGTTCAATCTTAAATAAACAACAGTCCTTTTAGTTTTCAATGTACTGACTTGGCTCAAACCATGCCATGAATTACTTTTGTATGAAGACCGCCATAAAAAAAATTAGGACAGAATGCTCCACTGGCAGTTAGAGCCAGTACAAGCTAATGCAAGCAAGTTATGCAAGTTAAAATAAACAACAGAGAATTGGGTGTGAAAAAAATATTAATCAGGTATGTCCATCTGACTGCTTTAACTTTTAAAACATCTGTGGCACAAAGCCAGTTTTTGTCAAGGTCACTTACTGTTCAGAAAAAGCTTTTCAGCTTCAACAAAAATGTCCAAGAAACAAAATGAGGGCAAACAATAACATTCAAACACTGTAGGTGTGTTTCATTTTATGCCACTTGTACAAGGCAGGGTTTTCGACCTAACGTGAGATTCCCAGATCTTTATTCCTCTCTAGAGGCACTGTTCTGATAAGTTCAAGGGCTTCAGACAAAGAAGATATTTAGAAAATGAATAATCACCCATATCATCAACATTTCTCTGAGAGCAAACAGGGCTGTTATTGGAGGAAGTCACAAGAACCTGTTTGTCCCCCAGACAAGCATTCCTCAGAATATAAAGATTCTCCTATTAGCATTAAATTGGGGCATTATGTCTTCAGAAAGCTCTTGTTAATTATACATATGTGTCTGTCAGGATTAACAATGCATGCGAGATATTTAGATCAGCCTTTTCTTTTTTTTTATTATTTTAATGTTTTTTTATTATATTATGTTAGTCACCATACAGTACATCCCTGGTTTCTGATGTAAAGTTTGATGATTCACTAGTAGATCAGCCTTTTCAATCTCCATTTTACTCACCTTCTATTTGGAGAGGTTAGATAAGCTAAACACATTTAATCAGAACACAGATGCTGGAGTCCAAACTTGGTCCCATCACTTACTTATTATGTGACTCTGGTCGGTTTACCCATTCATAGTAGCCTTTGCCCAGGACAGTCTGAAAAATACTATAAAAGCTGCAGACACAGAGATTGAGCCTGTTGGAAGTGGGAGAGTGAAATGGTGGGCTGGCAGATCCTAATCAGGGAACTGGAACAGTCCTCAGTTTCTGGGTAGTTGTGGCCCCAGGCTAGGAAGGTCAACCTATAGTTTCCCAACTACAAAATAAGACTGATACTAATAGCACCTCCTTCAAAGGGCTTTTAGGGGGATTAAATGAGATAAAGAATATAAAGTGCTCAGCATATGCCTGGCACACAAAAAGAGCCTGACAGATGTTAGCTATTTTTTTCCGTAGGTCCTTAAGAAGCTCTGCAGGCAGAGAGAAAGTATGAAAAAAAGAAGTAGGAGACCACCCAAGGCACGAGTGGGGTGTGTACTGGTTGAAAAATCCTTTACCTTTAATTTATAGTAAGAATGAGGAGAACCACATAAGAGTCTGCAGTCGAAGCAGTAGAGCCAAAATCTGAGCCATGGACACCCTTCTAGCTTCACATGGCAATGTTCTGTGGATCTGGTTGCACTAAGTGTCCAGGAGTCCCCCACCCCCAATCGGGGTGGACAACCACTTTTGGATCCACATGAGCACATGGGCCAGACACTGAGGTACAACTATTTCTCTCTTCTCTAGTAACAAAACTCTGTGTTCAGGGTATTGGCAGAGATTCCCCTATCCCAGCCACAGGAAATGAGCTGAAATTGTCTAAATCGGTCCTAGTAATCTCCTTCTCTTCTTTAGGGATTGGTCAGGGAGTAGGCACATGACAGCCTGGCCAATGAGACAGAGTAAGTCCACGAGGACAGGCTCTTTTCCTAAAGAAAAAGATAAGTCTTCACAGGAGGGTCTCCACCTGCCCGTTTGCTTCCTGTACTGAACATGCACCGGGTGGCTAGAGACACAGCAGGTCTGTTCTGGCCAGGAAAATGACGAAGAAGTTGGCCCTGAAGTCATTAGATCAACGCAGGCAAGTGCCTACCTCCAGACTCTCTGTTATATAAGAAATATGAAATCCCATCTACAGATGAGTGTTCTATTTCTTATAATCAAATGCATTCCCGTACAGTACTTATTTCTTACTTCTGTCTGAACCATCTAAAAGATAGGTTTTCCTACTTGGCTTCATTTCAACCAAGATTTTAATGATCAACCAGAAGAAACCAGTCTGTTGCTCCACTGCTCCAAAATAAAAGGAAACAATCATGTGCTGTAAGAAGAATTTTGCATCCAACTCATTTTTAATTTGAAAACACAGGTTAAGCAGAAAGGCAGGAACAAATAGTCTCTTACCTACTTGCTTCTCCTCTCTCCCTCTATAGCATTTAGCTTCAAAGAGACACAAAGGGACGCTATTTCATTATTTTTGACAGAACCACTTTTGTAATGCAAAAAGTATGCTAAAATTTTACAACTATGGGTTCCTTGAGCTGGAGTGGGATAAGCCACTTATGGAATGGTCTCTTCTCTGTGTCATCTGCCACCACCAATTGTCATAAGCAAGGACTGCCATTATTACTCTAATGACTTACAAATGGATGCCCTTTGACAGTACTTCAATGTACTTTTACATATATTCTATCCCTGAAGGCTCATGACTCTGCCATTTACCAGCTATAGCATCCCCATAAAAGGGACTACAGAGACTCTAAGGAAGGGGATCCTCATTTTATTTTATTTTTTTAAAGATTTTATTTATTTATTTATTTGTTTGTTTATTTATTTATTTATTTGAGAGAAGAAAGCATGAGTAAGGTGGGGTGTTAGGACAGAGGGAAAGGGAGAAGCAGGCTCGCTGCTGAGCAGGGAGCCCTGACACAGGGCTTGAACCCAGGACCCTGAGATCATGACCTGAGCTGAGGTGGATGTTTAACTGACTGAGCCACCCAGGTGCTCACGGGATCCTTATTTTGGAGGAGATATGTCATTTCCTTGCTCCCCTAAGTCCTTCTCTGCTACAGGCACTAATGATCTACTATCTACTCAGCACCACTGCACTCCTGAACCAATCATGCAAAAAATCATGTCAAAATTACATGCCCAGGGCACCTGGGTGGCTCAGTTGGTTGGGCGTCTGCCTTTGGCTTGGGTCATGGTCCCGGGACCCTGGGATGAGTCCCATGTCAGGCTCCCTGCTCAGTGGGGTATCTGTTTCTCCCTCTCCCTCTGCCTGCCACTCCACAAGCTTGTGCTCACTCTCTCTCTCTGTGTCAAATAGATAAAATCTTTTAAAAAAAGAAAAATTACATGCCCACATATGGTTCTCTGGTCTTTCATGTTTGTGTGGGGTTGTTTCCTTCTGTGATCAGACATGATGTCTGAATCCCATGCTGGAACAAGAGTTCTATTCAAATCTTGGGTCTCTTCCTCTACCTACCCTTCACCAATTTCTTATGCCCATAGACTGAATTTCTGGTCTAAACTGGATTTAAGTTGAATTTTGATCCTCACCTAGAACATAAATGATATGAAGCCAGGGAAGTTACTGCTACTTTACTGAGCTATCTTTAGCACATAAAACAGATTCTGGTTGATTCACAGCAACTACTTCATAAATATTTGTTGAATGAATGACTCAGAACTGTCCCTAACTAGAGATTTCTGCTACTGTGCCCTAATCACCAGATCAGATCTTTGTGGGATACTAACATCCACTGAGGCCCATTTACAGTTTGTCTCTTTAATGATATAATATGGACTGTTGGACACCCCCTCACCACTGGTCCCCTAATCAGGATACAGAGCTCTCAGCTGAGCCTGTCTAAAATACACCTTGATAGGGGCGCCTGGGTGGCACAGCGGTTAAGCGTCTGCCTTCAGCTCAGGGCATGATCCCGGTGTTCTGGGATCCAGCCCCACATCAGGCTCCTCCGCTGGGAGCCTGCTTCTTCCTCTCCCACTCCCCCTGCTTGTGTTCCCTCTCTCGCTGCTGTCTCTATCTCTGTCGAATAAATAAATAAAATCTTTAAAAATAAATAAATAAATAAAAATAAAATACACCTTGATAAATGAGAGACCTTACAGAGATTATTGCTCTGTAAAAGGGCAGAAGACTTCAAAAAAAACAGAATACTAAAAATAAACCTTGTCCCTTTCATTTCTCCAAGCAGTCAATAAGTAGTCCCATGAAAAGATGATTAAGATCATTAGCTACCAAGGAAATGCAAATCAGGACCACAGTAAGATACCACTTCACACCCACTGGCATGGCAACAATCGAAAAGACCAAAAATATCAAGTGTTGATGAGCAAGTAGAGAAATTGGAACCAATGGTTTGGCAGTTCTTCAAAATGTTAAATATAGACTTACCATATGACCCAGCAATTCCATTCCTAGGTATATACGCAAGAGGAATGAAAACATATGTCCATGTAAACTACACAAATGCTTGTAGCAGCATTATTCATAATTGCCAAAAAGTGAAAACAATGCAAATGTCCATCAACTGATGAATGGATACACAAAATGTGGTTAACCCACACAAAGAATGTTATTCAGCAATAGAAAGGAATAAGGGAGGATTCTGGGAAGATGACAGAGTAGGAAGTACCAGAAATCTGTCTTCCCACCTACACAACAGTTACACTGGCAGAATCTGTCTGATGACTATTTTAGAATGCTGGAGTCTATTGAAGGCTTGCAACTTTCCGAGTTGGGGAAGACTGGAATTGGCTGGATGGTAAATTGCAGTTAATTTCAGTCAATTTCAGCTCTTATCACAATAATAGCTACTCATCACCCAGTGGCAGATAGCTGTGCATGTTACTGGAGCAGCTTGTAGGATTCAGGGTGGGAAGATCAAATATCAGGGATCTGTGCGCTAATCACAGAGGTGCAGACAAAGAGGTGGTGACTACTGTTGTTGCACCTCCCCTGACTGTTGCAAGCCCCTCCCCCTTTGGCTGAACTGACTTCCCAGGGGATTTAAAGGGCCAGTGCCTTTACGTCCTTCATTTTTCTCTTTTCCTCCTTTGGAAACCAAACATCAAAAACTAGGACATTCAAAAGCAACTTTATATATGAGGGAAATTAGAAAGTTACCATGGTTGACCAACAGCAATCATGGGTTCAGAAAAGACCTGACCAGACCTTAAGTTTTACACTTCAGGCTGATTCTTGGCACAGAGAGAGTCTACAATTAAAACACAACAAAGCAACAACAATTAAAAGAAGAAGAAGAAGAAGAGGAAGAAGAAGAGGAAGAGGAAGAGGAAGAAGAAGAAGGAGGAGGAGGAGGAGGAAGAAGAGGAGGAGGAGGAGGAGAAAACCCTGAAAAGGGGGAAGACTCTGATTTCCAGAATTACCACATTATTAGATTTAAGTGACAAGTTTTCAACAAAAAAATCACAAGACATACAAAGAAACAAGAAAGTATGCGCCATTCAAAGGGAAAAAAATAATAAAACAACAGAAACTATCCTTGAATAAAAGACCTGATGGTGGATCTACTAGACAAAGACTTTAAAACAATTATTTAAAGTTGCCCAAAGAACTAAAGGAAGACATGGAGAAAATCAAGAAAATGATGTATGAACAAAATGGAAATAACAATAAGAATGTAGAAAAACTAAAAGAAACCAAAAAGAAATTTTGGAACTGAAATGAAAATTTCTCTAGAAGGATTCAATGCCAGATTTGAGTAGGCAGAAGAATCAGTAAACTTGAAGATTAGAATAATGGGAATTATAAAATCTGAAGAACAGAAAGAAAGAAGTCTGGAAAAAAGTGCACAAAGTCTGAGGGACCTGTGAGACACCATCAAACAGAGCAACATATGTATTGTGGGAGTTCTAGAAGGAGAAGAGAGAGAGAGAAAGGGACAGAGAGAACATCTGAAGAAACAATGGCTAAAAACTTCCCAAATTTGATGAAAGACATAAACATCTGAGACTCTCAAAAAACTCCAAATAGGATGAACTCAATAAGACCCACACTCAGACACACTATAATCAGACTATGTAAAGACAAAGAGAGAATTTTAAAGGCAGTGAGAAGGAATTCATCACAGACAAGGGATTCTCAGTAAGATTATAAGCAGATTTTTTTCATCGGAAACTTTGGAGGCCAGAAGGCAGGGAGCTAATATATTCAAAGTGCTGAAAGAAGAAAACTATCAACCGAGAATCCTTTATCTGGCAAAACTGTCCTTCAAAAGTGAGGGAGAAATTAAGACACCTCCAGATAAACAAAGGCTGAGGAAGTTTGTTACCACCACACCTACCCTGCAAGAAATGCTAAAGAGAGTTCTGCAGGTTGAAACGAAAAGACACTAGACAGTAACTCAAAGCTGTATGAAGAACTAAAGATCTCAGTAAAGATAAACACATGAGCAATCACAAAAGCTAGTATTATTGTAACAATGGTGTGTAACTCCACTTTTTGCTTCCTACACAATTTAAGAAACTCATATATTTTTTTAAAACAACTATTAGTCTAAAAGCTAGTATTTTGTAAACTTAATTTGTAATTCCACATTTCTTTTTCTATATAATTTAGGAGAGTAATACATTAAAAAATTATTAGTTTATGGTTTGGGTCACAAAATGTATACAGATATAATTTTGTGATATCAACAACTGAAAGGCGTGGGCACAGACCTGTTAAAGGAGCAGAGTTTTTGTAAATTATTGAAGTTAAGCTGGTATTAATTCAAATTCAAGTGTTATAAATTTAGGATGTTAAATGTAATCCCTATGGTTACTATAAAGAAAATAGCTGAAGAATATACACAAAAGGAAATGAAAAAGAGATTTAAACATTTTGCTACAAAAAATCAACTAAACACAAAAGAAGACAGTAACACAGGAAATGAGGGACAAAAAGGCCATAAGCCATATAGAAAACAAATAGCAAAATGACAGAAGTCCCTCCATTTCAGTAATTACTTCACATATAAATAAACTCTCCAATCCGAAGACAGAAATTGGCAGATCAGATTTTAAAAAATTAAAAAGGGGCGCCTGGGTGGCATAGGGCGCCTGGATGGCTCAGTTGTTAAGCGTCTGCCTTCGGCTCAGGTCGTGATCCCGGCGTTATGGGATCGAGCCCCACATCAGGCTCTTCCGCTATGAGCCTGCTTCTTCCTCTCCCACTCCCCCTGCTTGTGTTCCCTCTCTCGCTGGCTGTCTCTATCTCTGTCAAATAAATAAATAAAATCTTAAAAAAAAAGAAAAGATTAAAAAAATAATAATAAAAAAGCATGGTCCAACTATAGGTTATCTACAAGACACAATAGAGTTATTGTTTAATGAGTATGGAGTACCATTTTTGCAAAATGAAAAGAGTTCTGGAGATGGATGGCAGTGATGACTGCTCAACAAGATAAATGTACTTAATATCACTGAAATGTATAATTAAAAATGGTTAAGATACTAAATTTTATATTATGTGTATTTTAACACTATAAAAAAATTGGGGGAAAAAAGGAATGAAGTTCTGATACATAATAATGCAACATGAATAAACCCTAAAAACATTATACTAAGTGAAAAAAGTCAGACACAAAAGACCACAGCTTATGTGATTCTATTCATATGAAATGTCCAGAATAGACAAATCCATAGAGACAGGAAATAAATTAGTGGCTGCCAGGGGCTGGAGGGAGGGGGAATGGTGAATGACTGCTAATGGACACAAGGTTTCTTTTGGAGATAACAAAAATGTTCTAAAACTAGATAGTGGTGATAGTTGCACAACACTGTGAATATATCAAACACCACTAATGATACACTTTAATGAATTTTTTAAATTTTTTAAAAATTTGTTTGAGAGAGAGAGAAAGCACAGGCAGGAGGGAGGGACTGAGTGAGAAGGAGAAGCAGACTCCCAATGAGCGCAGAACCCGATCCCAGGACCTGAGCCGAACGTAGACGCCCAGCCTACTGAGCCACCCAGGGGTCCCCACTTGAATGAATTTTATGGTATGTGAGTTATATCACAAGAAAGCTGTTACAAACTAACAACAACGAACCTTCTCCCTTTACAATGTTTTTAGGGCTAGAAGACTAAATTTAAGATGGGGCTGAGATGAAAACTTGGTCTTCTGCTTTCTCCCCCTATTGTCTCCCACTACTCAATCACTCTGTCACTGCTGCCCCCAGGCACTCACCTGCTCTATCTGCAAAAAGAAACAGCAACAGTTGAAGCAGCAGAAAATCACTTTACCAGGTTCCCACTACCGGAGCCCAAAAAAGTTAGAGACAAACTCGGTCCCCTAGAACCACTGCCTCTGCCTTAGCTTTGTCTAGGACAGCATTTTGCTCATAAATTACAGTAATGCAAATAGGAAATGTAAAAAGTTTTATCTAAACAAAAAAATTTTATTGGACTTTTTATATATTCTTAAAGATAATGGCAATCTGAATTATGAATTTTTAAATTTCTCCCCATTTAAACCATATTGCTTCCACTTTTTTCCCTTATTGCTAAACAGTGAAAATTTCTTTCTTACAAAATATAAATAAGTATCATTGCAATGCTCCTTGGACATTCTAACTTTTTCTAACTTTCAGAGCCACTATGTACTCCATCTTTGCTTTTCAACAACTAATCCTCAGTCTAAAAGGGGAAAGCAAGATAATCCCTTATTTAAATGATCAATGGAAGGGAATTAGTACAGCAAAGCAGACAACTCACAGCTCTATCACCCAGAACTTGCAGAATTTTTAAAACAGTATGTCGGAAATAGAAACATGTTCATATTTTACCAGCAGGTTTTCCTGCCTCTCCAAGGCTTCTGGCATCTATGTATCTGTTGTGGGGCCTTACTGCACGCCAGGCACTGTGCAGACACTTCACAATTATCTTAGTACATTCTCATAACAATTCTTGTGTCTGTCAACTTAGGAGACTTCCAGTTTGGGGCAAGCAGCAAGAGCAGAAAGAGAGGGTGGCCAACTGGGAAACGGAGTTAAGGGTGCCTGCTCCAAAATACCTTCCTTTTGGTTTGTTACACTCGCTGAAATTCCGTAATTAGGTTTTGAAGGCTTTTCTGTCTGGTTTTAGAAGGTGGAGCCTCCTTAAGCAATAATCAAACATGACCTCAGTGTCAGAGATTCTGGGAGCTCAGACTTAAAACAAGTGGGCTAAGGACAAGCAGGAGAGACCAGAGAACACAATGCCAAATCTAGCAGTTTGATCCAAGAGGCTGTCCCCACATGAGGATCATTGGTCACAACGATTTCTGAGGACACCCTAGCAGGCCTGTGTTCTGCAATGATGCAGGGTGGTTTCAGAGTCCCTGTCTTCTTGGCTAGTTCATCTACCTGCTATTTCACTGCTTCTGACAAAAAGACTGTTTTTTAAAATTCCGTCCACCCCCCCCCCCAACTACGGCTCAGAATGTTTAAGCGATTGGCCCAAGACCACAGAGTAAGTGGTTAGAACCAGGATTTGACCCCTCACAAAGTTGCTGTTCTTAATTACTACCCAGTATTTTTTCCCACTATACTAATAAAATTCCAAGCAGAGCTAGGAAGTAACCCAAAAACATTTTGTTTTGGGGATCCCCAACTACTTATTTTATTTTCCAAATATATTTCCCTAATGTCTTCTCAAGCCTGACTTTCAGATTTTTTATTTATATGAGAGTGAAAAATGGTTCAATTGTTGGCTTTCCCAGAGCAGTTTCAATTTAATAGAAACCAATAATTTAAACTAAAACAATGAAGTTTTAACCTTAGAATTTCAGGCATTATTGAGGATGGAGGCTAGTCCCAAGACTGACTAAGTGGATTGAGAAGAAATATCTTACGTTTGGAACATATGAAAGTCCCTTTAGCACACTAAAACATGTTTTCAGCATTATATTACTATAAATAAGACCGTGGCTCAAAGAGGATTTATTCCAAGATCCTAATTTAAATCAGCAAATGAATGGCTTCAAGCCCCCATAACACCAGACCATTTGATGAGATATTTTATCAGCAAATATGAAAAACAACATTGCTATGGTGTCCTTTATTCTTGATTTTAAGAAGCGGGGGGGGGGGGGAAGCTCTGTTTTTTCAATTCTTCTCTGTCTAGTGTCCCTGACAAACCTGTTTGATGGGCGTCGGGGACCTGAAGCAGAGCTTCCAGGGAAAAAGTAGCCATCATTCATGCTTCATTGGATTTCTATGACAGAATGATCACATTCTGTAGAACCTGGCATAAGCACATCATTATTAAGCCTTGCTTTAGCATTTCTTAACTGATCACGGATGCTGGGGTCCTTGGTGGCTCCTCTCTGCTGGCACTGTTTGTAGTTATTTGACCTTTTCTCAGTGGATAATCCACACAAAAAGCCCTAATTACTTCCCCAGCTTTGACCAGCCAGCACTGTGAATAATCAATGACACTCATTTCGGTATATTGCACAATCAGATGCTTGTGGTGTTTAAAGAACATTTTCCATTGACCTGCCACAGCTGTAGGACAATTACAAGCAGTAAAGCTGCTGTTGTAATCACAAGATGACCAAGTGACCTTGTGGGTTTAAAGTTGATGACTGGGGCCTTGACTGGGGCATCATCATGATACAGAACATATTTTGGGAGAGAAAGGAGGCTTCATTGTATGCTAATGGGACACGCTGAGCCCCAAGAGCAATGCTCTGAAATATCGACAAATCAAGAGACTCATATTGGCAGGTAAAATTCAGTATTTGTATCCATGGCTGCAGCTACTTCTATTGTCTATAAAATAGTAAACAAATAAGATTGGGGGAAAATTTGAACTCTAGCCACACTTCTTCTTAAGGTAAACATGAAACTAAAATTGAAGCAAGGTTTCCTGTCTAAATAGATATTGAAAGATTCCTAGGATGTTAAAATATTGTAACGTGTTCAAATTCCAATAAATCCCTATCTATTCTCAGGGCAAACTGTCCCCACAAAGGTCACTATTAAAAAGATATGAAGTCTGTGGTTCTTTGAAATTATGATTAGTTACCAAATTACATATAAAGCTGAACTATAAAATAAATGATAGGAAAATGGAACATGACAACATTTCCAAGAGTGTGTTCCTAGGGACACTACTCCGCTGAAGATCCTTTCGAAAAAAAGGATCCAACATCTAATAAGTTTGGGAAATGCCGCATAGATATCCTCCCCTTGGAGATGTACAATGTATATTAGCATATCAAAGGTTCTGGAATGTGTTCCTCAAAACAACATTTTTGGTAGTACTATATATAGGCCTTTTTTTTTTTCTTATTACCATCTTATATGAAAACTGAATTTGTAAATATTTGTTCTTGACTCAGAATGTCAATGAATAGACTCTCAACTTTGCTTTCGAAATCCCTTGAATTTTCATAAGGTAGTATACTTATTAAAAGGAACACAAAGTAAAATCAGTAAAAACAAGCAAGAAAACCCAATGGCAGGACAGAAGCAGATATACTCCTATTAGGAAAGATGAAGCAAAGGAAGTATCCTAAATTAAGAACATAAAAGAAGAGTTTGGGAGTGGAAAAATTCCCAGATAAAAGAAAAGGAAGGAAAAGTCAGAAATAATGGCATAGGGGCACCTGGGTGGCACAGTGGTTAAGCGTCTGCCTTCGGCTCAGGGCATGATCCCGGCGTTATGGGATCGAGCCCCACATCAGGCTCTTCCGCTATGAGCCTGCTTCTTCCTCTCCCACTCCCCCTGCTTGTGTTCCCTCTCTCGCTGGCTGTCTCTATCTCTGTCGAATAAATAAATAAAAAAAATCTTTAAAAATCTAAAAAAAACAAAAAAATTCTTAAAAAAAAAAAGAAATAATGGCATAGATCATCCTCTCCTTTTCCAAATTTGAAGGCTGTCCTGATTTAATCTGGCAAAAGAAGGCAAACCAGCTCATCAGCATGCACTTGATGACTTACCCAGCCTGCTGTCAGAGACAGCACTGTCTAAAGACACAGTAGAGAATGAGGAAAAACAGGCAAAACCCAGTGGGTAAGCCAAGAAGGCAAATCACTGAAAAAAACATACACAGCAAAAAGACTGCACATTTGAAGGTGTGATCTTGATTAATCCCAAAATAGCTGAAGCAGTCGTGTTGGGAGCTCCTGGGATGTGTAACCCAAGTTTTTCCTGATACTGGCAAAGTCCAATTCATAATATTTGTAGAGAATGAGCTCTTCTTTAAATGTTACTTTTAGTTTCAGCAGGCATCACTGTATTTTCCTTTAGCGTAACGCATGCTTGGGTGATATTTGTAACTCCTTCCTTATATATGTTTAGTGCTTTGTTAGAAATTGAGACCCAAATTTTTCTGGGTTCTGAAATACCTGGGGATTACAGGAGATCTTGCCCCTTACAGCCCCTTGCAGCACTCTCTTTCAAAGACTCTACTAGTAGGCACCTGGGTGGCTCCGTCGGGTAAGAGTCTGACTCTTGATCTCAGCTCAGGTCTTGATTTCAGGGTTGTGAGTTCAAGCCCCACGTTGAACAAACAAACAAAACAACAAACAGGCAGCCAATTTTTAATGCTTTGTGGGTGAGGAAACTGAGGCACAGGAAAGTTAAATGCTTGACAAAGATCATAGCTAATCTGTAGCACAGTAGACCATAAAGGGCTGACTTTCTAAATTCAGTGCTTTTTATTTTCACTGAAACGTATTTCTCCTAAAACAATGTCGATCCAATATAGGGTGTATAAACATGTTACACATGTAACAAGATGTTTGCAGATATATCAATTAAACTTTCCTGAATCATTCTCTTTGTGTAAGAAAATACCAGGCTTACTGTAAGTATCAAAGAAACATATACCTCGCAGGAAAATACTAAAATAGAAGTGAGAAATATCATCTGAACCCTATTTGTGCCTAAGAAAAATTACTCTTAGCCACACTGATTCAGTTGAGAAAAGATGCTTCTTTTTTCAGACCCCAAATCCCAACCCAGAATCAAAAACAGCAGGCCGGTTATGTTGAAAGCATTTGCCCTGCATTTGTGTCTCCTTAGGTTTGCACCATACAGCTCTGGGGGAATTGTTTGGATAATCCAGACAAGGACACCTAATTTTCTTGTTTCTTGTTTCTTGTTTGATGAAACTGCTATACACAAGAGAGCAGCTTCTCCATTGAGGATGAGTTCCTGCATGATTGAGAAACCAATTCAAAGGAATGCTTCTCAAACTTGCAGCAACTTAGCAACTCATTATTACTAAGATTGTCATTAAACCATTCAAAGCTTTCTTTACACAAACAAAATTTCCTTTTTCTAATCAGTCAGCATATCTGAACATTAAAGCTTGTTTGATTTTCCCAGAGTCGTGGTTGATTGTTTGCTCTGGGGTAGTTGGCCACTTCTATAAAGTTAATAGGGTTGAGAAAGGTGCCATAAGAAAGCTTCCGATGATGCAATGGGCTTGTTTACTAAGTATTTCCAAGAAAAGATTTTGGTCAGTCACTTGGGTATTTTATCTACAGAATGCCAAAAATCTGAATGTCATAAATATATTCTCGCACATTTGACAATGCTAAAAATTGGACTGGTTAAACAATACCAAAGTGCTCATAACATTGCTCTTTATGAAAATGTATTCCAAGTTCCAGTTTAGCTTGCCAGGAACAAATCTATGCTCAGTCCTTGGCTGACAATCTAGCTGATGACCCAGTAAGACAGCTCCCTCAGCAAGTAGATATTCTTAAGAGCCAGGAACCTATCTCTAAACTTGAAAATAGGAAGGAAAAACTTTAAGATACATACTCCCCTAAGGTAATGCAAATTGTGATCCAAGAGTGGTCTGCAGACAGACTTTCCACGCATTCCTGTATGAGAGTAGTGACACCAGGCTGTCCTTACTCTTCCGAATACATGGCAGCCTTGGGGCACCTCAGTGGCTCAGTCGGTTGAGTGTCTGACTCTAGATCTCAGCTCAGGTCATGGTCTCAGGGTTGTGAAATCGAACCCTGCCTGGGCTCCGTGCTCAGCATGGAGTCTGCTTGTCCCTCCCCCTCCCCCAACCACCACCACTTGTGTTCTCTCTCACTCTAAAATAAATAAACAAACAAATTAATTAATAAAATCTTTTAAAGAAAAAAGAAAAAAGAGTACATAGCAGTCCCAACCTACTCCTCTGAGTCACACTCTCTAGTCTTCACATCCCTACAACATTGAGGTCCCAGGACATCAACCTATTAACCATATGTTAGGGATGGTTCTAGGGCTGGAACATGTCACAGAATCAGGCAATCTGGGAACATCATAAAGATTATCTAGGGCCAGAGGTACCCACATTTTCCCGGTTCACAACACTACGAGTGTGTTAGTAATTTTTTTCATAGTATCTCTAGGCCAAAAGCAATAAACAACAGCCCCATTTATTAAGTAGTTAGGCACAAACACTTAAGCGTTTATGTCCTAACAACTTAGTAGCTGATTTGGTAAATGCACAGATGAAAAGAAAATCATATTTTTATTTCTTTTTTTTTAAGATTTATTTATTCATTCAAGAGAAAGAGAAAGAGCACGGGGTGGGGAGGGGCAGAGGAAGAGGGAGAGAGAGTCTCAACAGACTCCACCCTGAGCAGGTGCCCAACACAGGATTCAATCTCATGACCCCAAGATCAGCACCTGAGCTGAAACCAAGAATTGGACGCTTAACCGACTGTACCACCCAGGTGTCCCTATTTCTTAAAAAACCACAGTTACCTCCTAATGAGAAGTGTGTGCACCTGTTTGGCACTGCACATCTTAAACCTTGTAATCAAATTGGACACCACCGCCCTCTTAGCCTGTTCTACAATGACCTTTAAAGCAATGGACAAAACCCCACTTTACAATGATATGACATCAAAAGAAAAGCAGCATGAGCTAATGTGTGAACTCTCCCAAGCTAGTACTTGCCTAGCATCTAAAACATGTCAAGTATCTCTGTCTTTCCCTTGAAAATTTAAGATATCCTGCAACCCCACTGTGAGTTCATTGCAGCACCCTAAGGCACCTTAGCATGCAGTTTGGTAATTGAGTCTAGACTAGCAGACCATTTCATGGATTCACAAAATGATACCAAGAACAAAGAAGTTTTCCAAGATCATCCAGCTAATTATAAGCTAAGTCAAAACAAGACATTACGTTGAAAGTACTGAGAATTTACCCAGGTTCTTGATTTTTAACTAGATGCCACAGACCTTGAATCTGCAGAGTAAATCTATGGACAAGGGTATTCCCGTCTTTGCATTTATTACTAGATGGTCTTCAACATATTGATAAAGAAACAAGGTGCAAAGAGCTAAGGGACTTGCCTAAGAGAACAGAATTAATTATAGGACCAAGAGTAGTACCTTGTCTCCTATCTGTCTACCCAGATAAGCTTTCTTCATCACATCACAGTGTCCTTTCCTCCCTTATCTCGATGCCCTTTTCACCCCATCCTCAAACACTACTTTCTTTCTCCTTGTTACTTCTCTTTTTGTTCTTTAGTGCATTTTACTTCCAGGGACCGTATGCCCTTATTAGGCCCAGTTTCTATATATAAGATCTTAGATATTGTCGTAGAATCTGGTTGTTACCTCCCAATATGCATTCCTCCCCTCTTCTTTGTAATTGAACATAAAACTTTTTATTGGACTATCTAGAATAAAGGTTACATTTTCCAGACTCCTTTGCCATTAGATAAAACTATATGACTAATTTCTGGCCAATGGGATATAAGTAGAAGGAATGCATACAATTTCTGGAAAGTGTCCCTAAAAAGAGGGAATGTGCTCCTTCTTCTCCATTCCTTCTACCTGCTGGCTTAACAAAGAACATGATGCCTGAGAGCTCTAGCTGCCATTTTAGACCATAAGGAGGAAGTCATATATGGAGGATGATGGAGTAACAATACGGAAGAGTCTACATTCCTGTTGATCTTGGGGCTCCTTACAAACCCTGGTCTGTTTATCTTTGGATGGCATTTATATAAGAAATAAATACATTCATACATTAGCCAAGCCACTGTTATTTGAGAATTTTTGTCAATACCAGCTAAACCTAGTACTAACAAACTAATAGACTAATCTCCATAACAATGCAGTGACACATAATATACTTTAGAACAACTCCTATAGATTTCCACTATTCTACATTTAAAATATGTAAAAACTTAGAATGCACAAGTTCAGGGATCTGTCAGAAGTATATGCAACCACTCATTTACTACCCTTTTGAGAATTAACCTATTTCTTCATGCCCTATGTTTCACATGGCCATATATTTTATAATCCAAATGGTGTCTGACTAAAATATATAAAGAAGTTAATACATTTTCATAAGGGGAGAAATTCTCACATAAAATTGGTCCAGTTTCAAATCACAAATTGAACACCTCATTTATCTCCACTCCCTCGCCCAAGCCCTCTAATGATGGTAGAGAGTTTTCAAGACAAACCCACAAGAAGAACAATGAAAGAAGGGATGAAGTCACAACATTTTGGAAACTAGAGGGCAGTTGCTGAATCCTAAACTGGCAGTGGGAATAGCTTGGAAGCAACTTAATTTGCTTCTAAGAACTCCCAGAAGGCCCAGGGATTGACATCACAAGTCACTGTGGAAGTAAAGAGATGAATGTAGAGCTATTCAACTCCTCAATTCCACGCAGCTGGACAACTGTCCCTTCCCAATCTCACCAGACAACAGGAGGTTAATTCTCTGAAGAAGGTAAAATAGAGGGATCCTGGACTGGCGGAATCATGGCATAAGTGAGATTGAAGTATCATACTAGGGATGCCTGAGTGAGTGGCTCAGTTGGTTAAGTGACTGCCTTTGGCTCAGGTCATGATCTCAGAGTCCTGGGATCGAGCCCCATGTCAGACTCCCCACTGAGCAGGGAGACTGCTTCTCCCTCTGCCTCTGCCCCTCCCCCTGTTTGTACTCTCTCTGTCTTCCAAATAAATATATAAAATCTAAAAAAAAAAAAAAAGGCAGAAGGAGATCCATTGAGAAAACTGTTTTAATCTAGAGGTAGATGAATATAACTCTCCTTATTAAAAAAAAAAAGAAGAAGCATTATACTAAAAATAGATTAAATGGAAGTTTATCAACAGAACTTTAAAACCCCCAGCCCTCTCACCCTATTTCACTGCCAGAATTTGGCAGCCCCATTTATATCTTCAAAGAAGAAAATGTATGATTCCTTTTTGGGGAATATGACCAGCACAAGATGACAGACCTAAAGATTCTGACACTGGGGTGTTTCCCTACAAACAGCCCATAGAGATCAACCCACAGTAAAGCTCAAAGCCAACAAGCTCTCTCATGTGCTCACAGCTTTCAACTGGCTTTTTAATCTCAGTCTACTTAATCACCAACAGATAGACAAGACATTAAAAAAAAAATCTCTAATGTTAAAGTCAACTACCAAAACAAAGAGAAAAAAGCAAGTTGGGGGAAATAGAGACTACGAGTAGAGAAGAAAACTTCCAAAACACAAACAAGCTATCTTCTCTTGTCACACCTTAGAATGATATGAGAAGTTATTACATCCATGAAAGAAGAGTAGGGTGCTCTTTTTTTGAAATAGGGAATAAGAATGAAATCTTGGGAATTAAAAATCAAAAATCCATGGAGGAATTGAGATATCTCCAAGAAAGGAGAGGGAAAAAAAAAGATTTTTTTAAAATTGAGAAAAGATGAAATATGGAAGAGAATCAATCCAGGAAGTCCAAAGTCCACTACCAGGAGCTCCAAAAAGAGACTGGAGAAAATCACTGAAGAAATAATTCAAGAAATTTCTCTGCACTGAAATATATGTTTCCATAATGAAAAGATGCATGTAGTATCTAACACAATAGATGAAACTGGTCCCATACCTATACATATAAATCATTATCAAAGTTCAGAATCCTAGCACAAAGAAAAGATTTTAAAAGCCTTCAGATCAAAAAAGAAAACCACAAGCACACAAGATTAAGAATCAAAATGGTATCAGACTTCTTAGTAACAATAACGGAAGCCAGCAGACAATGGAGAAATGTCCTCAAAATTTTTAAATTTTAAACAGTTAAATATGAAGGTAGAATAATGGATTTCAGTAATTCAAGATCTCTAATATTTCTCAGGAAGCTGTTGGACGATATGATCTATCAAAATAAGAATGTGACATGTAAAATCTAGGAAATGGCGGGGGGGGGGGGGCCCAAAACGAAAGTGAAACAAAGAGAATTCCCTGAGTCAGGGGTCAGCAAACTATAGGCCAAATGCTGTGTCCAACCTAAAACTTGTTTTTATATGGCCCATGAGCTAAGAATGGTTTTTACTTCTTAAGGTGGATTTTTAAAAGTCAAAAAACAGTATTTCGTGACACATGAAAATTATATGAAATTCAAATTTTAGTATCCATAAATAAAGTTTTACTGGAAAAGGACACACTCATTCATGTATTATCTATGGCCACTTTTGTTTTATAATGGCAAAGCTAAGTAAATGTGCCCAAGACCACATGGCCTAACAAACCCAAAATATTTTTTTATATACCTCTATAGAACAAGTTTGCCTTGCCCTGGAGGATGGTGAAGGAAGATCCCAGAAGAGTAGCTATACAGTAAGCACAGACAGCAAATGGCCCAAACTTGAACAAATTAGAAGAGCTGTGGTCTCCAAAAAAAAAATAAAATTAATAAAATTGGTGAAAAGGCTGAAAGCATTGAAAGGAGATTTGTATGACTTGGTTAGGACTGGGGGATAAATTGGTTATAACCACACAGAAAATTAAATGAAAAACAAGAGCATTATTAAATTATTTTTTAAATCATGGTACAGGAAGAATAACTATTACAGTATACTACATGGCTTAGCCGTGAACAGCATTTATGTAGTCCTAAGAATATAAGCAATGAACATTAAACAAAATTAGAATATAGTTATATGAGGAAAATGGGGAAACTAGAAATGTACCAGGCTGGAATAAGAATACTGGCGACAACGAGAGGGAAAGAAAGATAAATTCTTATTTATAGGGGGACGTCAATAGATACTGCCTAAAAATAAAAATCAAGAAGTATCAGTATAAGAACATCTAGTGACATAGAGGTAAAAACCGAGAAAAACAGCCCAAAGAGTTAAAAATGATTTCCTCCAGTAATTGGAATATGGCATTATGATGGTTGAGAGGGAGGGACAGACCTGCGGTTTATCAAAGTAAGGCTTGCAGAACTATTTCATTTTTTAACCTATATGCATGTATAACCTTGATTTAAATAAAAACTAAATTTGATATGTAAGCCAAAAAAGAAAATTACATAGATTTCTGATTGTATGGTATGCTTCACCAGCTAAGTTTTTCAAATAATGGTTATAAACACGCTTGATTTGAGAATTTTAAACTGTTTAAGAAATAGAGATCTTACTTTATTTACCAACATAAGGTTGGTAAATAAAAGTGAAGGCATTTGTAGAAACTATTTTTACGGGTGCCTAGGTGGGTCAGTCAGTTAAGGGTCTGCCTTTGTCTCAGGTCATGATCTCAGGGTCCTGGGATGGAGCCCCGAGTAGGGATCCCTGCTCAGGGGGGTCTGCTTCTCCCTCTGTCCCTCATCCCCCACCCCCACCCTGTTCGTGCTCACTCTCTCTCCCTCTCACAAAAATAAAATATATATTTTTTAAGCTGACTATTTTTCAAGTACTCAAAATTCCTTTATGCTGTTCTACTCTGTTTAGGTCATTAGTGTGGCAAAGAACTTATCTAAATACTAACCCTTTCACTTGATCACATAAAACTACTTAAAAGATCTAATGGAAGGGTGTTTATATTATGAAAGATAATATGGTAAGACAGTTAATGTAAGAATAAACTATCTTATTAAGTAGGTCTTCCGAAGAAGGCTATGTGCTAAGTACTTCTGGTTTCTAGCTAAAAAATATAAACAAATAGAAAATGAACACACTGGCGTTACAATTATAAATAAATAAAACAATGAAAACATTGCTAGTATGTAGACATTCAGTACATCCCAAATTTGGTTTTCAGTATTATCTTTCAAAGTCACTTAAACCTGGCACCTATTTTTTTAAATGTCCTAGCTTTTAATGAATTGTACACAGGGCTTTTATTTGAGGATCTGTACTGATATTTGACAACCAATTTAAAGCAGGCTTACTATGCAATTGTATTCCCTAACACACTTACCTTGGTATTCTGTTTTTCAGTTTTAACATTCTTTATCTAAATGATGATCAGTTTGTAGGAACTAGCTTTTTAGTCAGGGGAATGGCTTACAAATTATTCCCTTTTACATCCATTTTCTAAAGAGGAAGAAAATGCTATTTAGTTTAATACTAACTGTACTTTAAAATTGTGCCTTGAAATTCATTTAGAAATAACTTTGAAAAATCAGAATGGCTAGGAGTATTTACCTGCATCCCTAATTAGACTAGAATGGCTTTTTCTAAGAAGACTGTAGGCATTCTCCCTGTTCTAAATGAAATGTAGCAATTGCTTCTCAAATCACCATCATGAGAGCATTATGCAATTTTATCTGTCTATATTCTATTTCTGCTCTATGTCGTTATACGGGAGCTGTAGAGAAGTGTGTTTTCTGTCACTGGAAAGGCCAGATAAAGTAGTTTAACTACGACATCGAATTGGGAATTATACATATAAATTGTCTGCTGCTGTCTATAGATAATGTCTGTAAAAGATAAAAGCATTTTTCTCCTTTTAGAGAGAACACTCCCATGCCTTCTTTGCCTCACATATAAATTATCTTTTAAGGGACCAGGTGCGATGGGCAAAGAATTGGCTGTCTTCCCAACCCAGCTTTGAGTTTTGATTTCTAAATGTACTTGTCGAGTTAGGAATCACAGAAATGCAGAATTTACTATTTAAAGACACCAAACAAGAACTGTTTTCCTACACCTTTTGCCTTAAGGGAGAGAAAAAGGTGGGGGATGGCACATTGGGAGAAGTCATCTGAATTGAAATTAACTTAATTGCTTTTCCTGTGGCTCTCTCTCTGCTCGACAGGTGGCTGTGAGAGTCCTCTGTGTCCTCACTGATCCATGTCAGTAAAAACATAAGAGGAACCTAGAATTCAGAAAGCAGGTTAGACATCCAGGCAGGTCTCCAGCTTTGGTCCAGATGCAGGATGAACATGATTCCACTGGAAGAATTTGTGTGATGTGATTAAATTATTAATATCCAACAGAACACCAGTGCAATAGAGACCCATTCCTCTCAAACCAATTCAAAGCCAACCCCTGGAAGTATAGATCTACGCTGGGCATGGGACCTTGGGCATTGTTGACACTATACAAGTATTTCTTCATTGATATAATTTTGAAAAGAGAGGCCTGTTCCAGAGCACTGTTGGGAGGACAAGAATTTTCTGACTAGTTCATTAGGAAATGGCTAGCAAGGAAGCAGGTTGGAGTAGTGCACAGAGAGAAAGTAAAACCACCCTGTACTCTGGTTTGTGCATTTGCCACCACTATCCCTTCTAGGATCCTATGTCCACCACATTATAACCGATCAGAAGATGCTTTTTAGCTTCTGCTTTATTTAAGGAAGCAGTGCAACCCCATGTATTTCTGATGGATTAAACTCAGGTCTAACTCCTGAAGCAGTTTCACCATAATCTCTCAGAATGCTATTATTATCTGCTAGACACCGATCAAACTGGAAGTTGAAGAAAGACACAGAGCTTCTGCTTCTGTTGTTCTCTGACCAGAATACTCTTCATGTGGCCAGCTTCTTATTCTGCAAGGCTTTGTTTGAATGTCACTTTCTTAAAGATACCTAGTGTTAATATGCTATATAAAGTAGATGTTTTTCAACTTCTCTCTCTAGTTATTATGCATCACAGCACTCTGTTTCTCTCCTTCATGAAATTATTACGGCCATGATTATTTAAATTGTGCACTTCTTTTTCATCTCTTGTCTCTCTCTCCTACGGAAAGCTTCCCCATCGGAAGCTTCACGAAGTATCATATTGACACGACATAGCAAATATCCTGAACGTAGAAGGTACTCAGTAACATTTATGAATGAATAAGTACTGAAGATTACAAAGGTCCTTTACTTAACATTTAAAACCTTTTATTCTTGGTGTGTATCAGTCAGTTCTTAAATATATTATTCAGCAATAACAAACAACTCCAAAAAAATCGCTAGACTTAAGAGAAAAAGACTGTTTCTTGCTCACGTTTTACATGAACTGCAGATTAGTTGTGGCTTTGTACCAGTGATCTTCATTCCAAGGCTCAGGCTGAGGCAGTGGCTCCTCTCTGGTACATGCCCTGGGTCATCTCATTCTCATGGCAGAGGGAAAAGAGCCAGAGCCTTTGGAAACATGTACTATGTCTTAAACTAGGATCCAGCACATAGGATTTCTTTGCTTACCGGAAGATGTTCTCTTATAGTAGAAGTTACTGGGGAAAAGGATACAATCGACCACAATAGGATATTGCTCAGAAACTGTTATTAATAATTTGTACACTAACTTCGTTTATACTGCTGTCCATTCACTCTTTACTCACTGGGTTTCTTGAATTACAAACAGTTTTATCAGCAATCCCTTATATGGTAAAAAAATGAAGCCTTGTAGGTGAGTGGTACTTTCATGCTGTTCCCTTGCCTGATAATACCTTTGCAATTCCAGAGTCATAGTCTGAGTATTTCCTGGGTACTTATAGGTCTTCATCCTGTTTGAGTCAAGGGCCTCAAACTTCTGTATTAGTATCAAAAGATCAGTATAAGGAGCTGGCGTGAGAAGTTCTAGTCCCAGAAAAAAGTTCTTCCCCAAAGTAAATGACTGAAATGAATGAAGAGAGGCCATATCTGGCTTAAATCCTTAAGTGACATTTAAGTAATAAGCCTCATCTTATATAAAATGTATTAACATAGGGCTCATTATTTAGTCATAAACTACTATGTGTTCAATTTTAACTGCTAACTTAGGCATATATCTACCTTTATTCTCTAATTTCAGTATTTACAACAGATCCCTCTAAAAGTTTTCAGCATTACATCAGTGAATTGTTGGGAATGCCTATTTAAGATGACAGTTTTGAACTATGGTCTTAACCAAGGTTACAAAGAAAATTAAACCAAAACCAACTCTCAACTGAGAGCTTCTATGTTGAGTTTTTGTGACTTGTGACCTCTCCCAACCTAGTATCACGTGGAATTATACCCTGTTGTAGACTGCAGATGATACTTCTTGTAATTTATAAGAAATCTTCTTTTAGAAATGATTTACGGTGTAAATCAACATTGCAAGGCTTTATATGTACGTTTTTGAAAACCAAAGGTATATGTGTGGATGGGCAAAAACAAATTTAATGTGAATTCTGTTTTTCTCTGTATTATCAATCATGTCATCCAGAAGAGTGGGTACAGAACTTGATATCAGAGTCTCTCCAGTTCTATAGACATCTCCCAGAAGCCCAAGCCAAAGAGTGTGATTACCATCTCATTAAGAATTTCCCTGTTTATGCTTCTGGCCTCTTCCTCAATATTATTCTCAGTTGCCTTATTATTTCCTTATAAATCTCAATTTTCCACATTTTGAGTCTTTTTTTTTTTTTTAACCCACCACTGAGCCTGGGCGAGTCTTTACTTCAGTTTAGACATCAAGGCCTATAGAAGACAATAAAAGTATGCATCCAGCATATGAACAAAACATGCTCCTTTTTACAAGGTTTTTATACTGAAATTAAAGAAATTTCTCAAGTTTCACATATGCAGATCTGTATAAATTCCATGGGTAACTCCAAAGAGAAATTATCACTTCACTAAGTTTCATTCTCCTCTGTATTTAAAACATGCAAGGAAAGAAAGCAATGATAATCCACTAGCATAAAAGAAATAGGATCGGGTTCATTTTCTGTTCCTCTTCTTTAGAGACAACTGCTACCATTTCTGATCATTTTAGCACCTGCTATGGTTCAATCAACTTCTCTAATAGTTGTGGAATGTGAAATGTCTACATAAGATTGTGGGAGACCTTTTTTTCTTCCTAGAGTTGCTACCAGATGCAAACAAGGTGATATGTCCCTGCACGCTACTGTTGCTAAACTGTGAGCAAAGTAAAGGGAAAAGAAAGACTGATTTAGATAATACATCTAAGATGCTTGTTGAGTGAAATGTCAAGTAGATTCATGTCCTGCCTTGTCCATCATCAGCCAATCAATGACACTTGAACCTGGGATGACCAGGTCAACTTGCTACCACTGCTACCAAGTGGGAGAGGGGAACGCATAGATCACCTCTCAGAATAACAATTACTATGTGGAGCTATGGTAATTCCACAAGCCTCAGTCATTGTCCTGCTTAGCAAGAGGCTTCCTCTGCTCCCACAGCTAAATACCAGCTCACTCAGATCTTGACACAAGGGAAACAAAAAGGCCTTTGGGATATCAGCTCCCTGGTGACCCAGGTCTGATCAGAATTGAATTTCACTCTGCTTAGAACAAGTTTGGGGAAAAAAAAGAAAAGAAAAGAAAAGAAAAGAAAAGAAAAGAAAAGAAAAGAAAAGAAAAGAGGATTAAAGTAAATGAAACCTTTGAGTGAGCAGTGTTCTTTCTTTTGCATATAAATGAATATGAATACGGTCAATAGACAGACTTTTGCCATCTTCCTCCCACTCCCACCCATCCCAGTGACATTTATTTTTTTAGTGACTCAGACTAGAATGTCGTCATAAGAAATAAATCCATCATATTCCTGTTTGGGATCAATACTACATATTTACTGTTAATTTGTCATGCTTTCATATGTGTACTTGTTGTAGCCTGTAATCCTTAAATTTGCTCTGGAGATTTGGAGATTTCATCAAATCCCCAAGATCAAAAGCCTTAAAATTTTTGTTTGCATTTACATGCAAAGCTTACAAAGTTCTCCAGGGGAAATGGTGGTAAGAGCATTCTTCAAACCCTTGTTAATTGTTAACTGTCAAAGCCTGAGGGTGAAATCTCAGAGGTTTGTTTTAACAGGGGGAAAAACATGACATTAATTTTAAGTTTTCTTAAAACTCAATGGTGAACATGAACAATATTTTTCCTCATCAGCTCTCTTAAAATATAAATGTAATTGTTAGTCAGAGCTAAAAGGGCATATAAAAACATCAACTGGTTTTTTCTTTCTGAAAGACGGATACAGAGCCTACCCGGAGGATCATAACTGAGGTAAGCTTAGTGGGAAAGCTGGTGTTTTACGTACATTATTCTAAATCACTCAAGTCCCCCAAAGAAACTTTCCGTAACAGCTGTTACTTTGATCATCCCAATACTGTTGAAAAATAATATGTAAAATTAGACTACTGTATATTTATTCTTAAAAGTAGCAATAAGCTGAAAGACAGAGATACAAATCGCATTTCTAAATCTGCCAGTCTTACTATAGAATGACTCAATTACCAGTGATACCATCTGAAAAGACAACATTAAATCAGCTCCATAAAGAGACCTACCATTTCAGCATTTGAGATCACAAGTTCAAGTATATCAGAAACTGCATGAGTGTATTAAAATATCATTTACTGGGGTGCCTGGGTGGCTCAGTTAGTTAAGCATCTGCCTTCGGCTCAGGTCATGATCCCAGGGTCCTGGGATTGAGCCCCGCATCAGGCTCCTCCACTGGGAGCCTGCTTCTTCCTCTCCCACTCCCCCTGCTTGTGTTCCCTCTCCCGCTGGCTGTCTCTCTTTCAAATAAATAAATAAAATCTTAAAAAAAAAAATACTCAGACTTTTTAACGGGTCTAATGTTAGAGGTCATGCACGGCCTTCACCCCCCAAAATGATCCTACATATGGCCAACTTTCTCTGTACACACAGGTTCCAGAATTGGCAGGATTTTCACAGCAACTGACATTTTCTGCCTTGAAATATTCAATGATAATGATAGCTATACCATTTTTTATCGCCAGATCAAGCTACTTAAAAAATTAACACTACCAAAGAAGAAAAGCATAAAGACGATTTTTTTTAAATGCAAGTCTTGTTTTGTTTTGTCTAAACAGTATACCCAGAAACATTCGCTTCCTTTCAGGAGATAATAAAAAGAGATAGAGAATTTTGCCTAGATAGTTTACTTTCTAATATTTCCTGTATCTAATATGTCCTACTTATCCTGTTTCCCATTTTATATTTCCTGAAGAGATTGAATCAGTGCAATTTCATGCTTGCAGATTTTTAGTTTCCAACACTCGATGACTCAATGATTGGTGACTGAAGGATACTAAATTATGCTTTTAGGAGGAATAACTGTCCAAAAGAAACGCATTTAGTGGTTCACTTTCCGCATGAGCATTTGTCATTCACTTTCCTTATGTTTTCTTTAACTGTTTATTGCAATTAGTAGAAATACTTTTACCATTTCCGTTTGTTTTTCTCTGATTGGCCAGAGCTGTAACATTATTCCTGGAAATGCCAGTCAGGGGAATGAGAGCACTTCCAGGAATATAACCACAATGAAGTGATTTGGCCTAAATACAGGCATTTTAATTGAGTATGTGTAGGCACAGAACATTTCTTAAAAGCAGTGTGAATATTAGTCTTCTCAAACTGCAATTTCAAATTAAGATGCTAGTGAAAATTTACAAGCGTATTTCCTTAGCTCAACTAGACCATTTCAACCCTCTGTGGGGAATGGAATGGGGGGAGAAGTCATACACAAACCCTGAAAAGGCTAATCATTTCATTCCAGTTGTTCTTTTCTTCCAGAATTTTCCATAACCCACATATACCCTTCTCTGAGGAAAGGTAACTACATTGATTTAAATGTCTAACAATGACAATAAGGAAATACCTTTCACCATTTTGGATTCTTCAGGGCCAATGAGGCACTAAATTTGCTACTAGTGGTGGTGAGGGGCCAGAATGTAAAGACAGACCCTTTGTTCTGTAGCTCTACAGTTCAGTGATATTTTAGGTGCATAACATAATCCTGTGTAAAATCCAAATCACTGGAGTTTGAATAAATTATGTACAATTTAGCTTCAGCATTAACTGAATTTTAATCTATTATATTCTTTGAAAATCAATTGTTTATGTAGACCTACTCTCAATCATATGAATATTTTAATAAGCAAAGCATTCTATTTCCTAACTGCCTATTACGACTGATGCTAGCAATAAAGTGCTCCTTAATAGTTTGGTAGTCGAGGGGCATCTGGGTGGTTCAGTCCGTTAAGCGGTGGACCCCTGATTTCAGCTCCGGTCATGATGTCAGTGTGATGATATCCAGCCCCCTGCCGGGCTCCACACTGGGCGTGGAGCCTGCTTAAGATTCTCTCTCTCCCTTTTCCTCTTCCCTTCTCCCTGCTCACTCTCTTTCACTCTCTCTCGCTCTCTCAAAATAAATAAATAAATAAATAAATAAATAAATAAATAAGTTCAGTAGTTGACACTCCACAAAAATACCTCTTTTTCCTCTATCATTTTAATGTATTTCCTGAGATGCTGCTTCTAATTGAGGGGCACCTGGCTGGCTCAGTCAGTAGAGCAGGCAACTCTTGATCTTGGGGTCATGGGTTCAAGCCCCATGCCAGAGGTAAAGATTGCTTAAAAAATAAAAATAAAATAAAAATTTTTGAAATAAAATCTAAATGAGATTGTGACTCTCCTTGTACTACAATGCCTGGGATCCTTCTGTGATTAACCATAGAATTTACCACGCCTTTTATGCAGCTCCCGATTGTACAGCTTGCAAATAGTATTATATATCAAGCACTCCAAGGTTTCACTCATAAAAATGCACCAAGAGGTAACCAAATTAATTACTTTTACTATCCTAAGCTAACAAAGGACAAATAAATAGATCTTTCTTTCTGCTTACCCTTGGCACCCCAGCTCTCTATTTTGAATGAATCCCTCAGAACACAAGTGAAAACAAAGCAGGCCACTAAGATTAAATCAAAGATATTTTTTCACTCCAAGACCCCCCTTGAAAACAATGTAAAATAATTCTTATTCTGAGAATGAAAGCGAACTAACCACTCAGAGGAAAGCTGTTTTGTTCCTGTGTGTGTGCGCATTTCAGGGAGGACCGTGAAGTGCCCGTAGTGATAAGGGGGATAAGGCGAGAGGTCCCGTAGTGGGTGCTGCCCAGTGCCATCTAATCTTGAGCACTCAAAACTGTGCTGTCCTCTGCCCTGCACTCTGTGCACATCAATTTCTACAGCTGCTCCATATAATTGCTGTCTCACAGTCTTACATTTTATGCTCACTACACGTATTAGTATCCTACCACCGCTATAACAAGTTACCACAAACGAAGTCACTTAAAGCAATACAAATATATTCTCTTACAGGTCTGGGGGTCATAAATCTTAAATCAGTTTCACTGGGCTAAAGTCGAGCTGTCAGCCAGGCTGTTTCCTTCTGGAGGCTCTGAGGCAGAATCTGCTTCCTTGATTTTTCAGCTTTTAGAGGTCACTTGTATTCCATGGGTTGTGGTCCCTTTCTCCATCTTCAGAGCAAATCGTTCCAGCCTCTGCTTTTGTCATCACCACATGACCTTCTCCCTGCCCCCCCACCTTCTCTCTCTGTTTTCTGCATCCCTCTGAAGGACCGCTGTGATTATAATAGGCCCACACTGATAACCCAGGATAATTTCCTCATCTCAAAACGCTTAATTTATTTTTTTAAAAGATTTTATTTATTTTTTTGTCATAGAGAGAGAAAGAAAGAGAGCACAAGCAGGGGAAAAGGCAGAGGGAGAAGCAGGCTCCCTGCTGAACAAGGAGCCAGATGCAGGACTCCCGGGATCATGACCTGAGCTGAAGGCAGATGCTTAACTGACTGAACCACCCAGCTGTCCCTCAAAACCCTTAACTGAATCACATCTACAAAGTTCCTTTTTCTATATAAAGTAAGAGTCACAGGTGCCCTGAATTAGGGAATGGACATAGATGGGGACCCTATTCAGTCTTGAACACTCAGTTGGTGTGTCTGGACTAATGATGAGGCTCTGGAAGTGAGCTGCACTCTCCCATCTGTGTAGCTCTGAAGTCCTACCAACCACACATACACGGTTCCAAGTGTGCAAGAGGCAGAGACCGGAATAGGCATTTTCTGTCTTCATAATTCATGACAATAAACAGTGGGGTAAGAGGAACTGTGCAGAAAAATAAAGCATATTTGAGCTTAAATGAAACTCAGGTCAGAGACAGAATATTTTATAATGTGGTACAATTATTACGAAGTATAGATCAGAGACAAAAATGTAACTTTAAATAAGTGGTATTTTAATCACAATGTCCACTAAAGGAAAAAGCTAATCTTGGGAGACAAATGAGGTGTGGCTCTGATTATTTTAAGTATTAAATGAGACAACTTATGTAAGACCATAAGCATAGTTTCTAAGAGTAAATCCTCAAACATGTTAATTACCATGATCTCTTCCAATACTCTGAGATAAAAACTATTTTCTTTCTCTTAGCTTGCAGTGATGAATTTACATGTAGTTTATTCCTTGTCAGATAAGCACTTGCGTTACTGCCCCCAAAGAGAGTGCTGACAGTGAGCTGAAGGAAATCTCAGAAGACGGCCGTCCCAGCAGACCACAGTCTTCCCCAGCAGACCACCAGCACGATCTCTGACATGCTTTTCTTTCCTTCATTGACCTCCTTCCCCCGGGTTAAAGTTGAGTAGCCGGGCATCGGCTGCTACTTGGAAAAGTGCTGAGTGGCTGATGTGTGCTGTCAGCATTGTCCAAGGCCAGCCGGAGAATGTCCGCGTGGCTCCTTCCTTTCCGCTTGCATCTGGCAAAGACTTAACATTGTGATGCTTAGGAAGGTGGGAAGTGATGAAAATGCATAGCTCTTTCCAGCCACATCATACACCCACTTAAAATGCCATCTCCCCAATAGTTTGTTGAGCGAGTAGAAACAATCATGAAAATGACAACAGGAAACCATCATCTGAAGGCAAGTCTAGTTATTGCAGACAAATTTAAGAATCAGTCTGTCGGTTCCCTATTCTCCTACTAATTGACCTATAAAAGGCTAAATGGCACTTATTCCCCATCTGTAAAAAAAGGGGGGGTATTCATAATTATTAAATAAAAACTGTATTAAAATATACTTATCTCAACAAGGAGGGCAAATAATGGGTGATCTACCTTTAGGAATCCTCCCTTTGTCTTCCTGACCTGACACACTTTGTATTCATCACTGGGCTTGGTGGACTTGACTTTCTCCTTCTCCTCTCATCACTTCGAACCCCCAAAATTCTTCCAGCCTAACTATTCACTTTTCATTTTTGTAAACTTCATGGCATTTTCCAGCAAAGGAAGGAAGAGGCAACCAACCATCAAGTCAGAATGATTCATCACTCTTGTCCTTCCAAAATCCTTTTTTCTTCTCTCAGAAGTCACCTCTGCATCTCTATAATTCTGGCCGCCAAGTCCTTTGGTGCTCTGGTTTGCCTCCAGGACATCACTTCTCTCCCTTGGTTTTAATCTGATTTGTTTTATGTGAGATATGATACAGGCAGAATGAGGTGTTTTTTGTGTTGTTTTTTTTTTTTTTACCCCAACGTGACATGCTCCTAAAATTTTTGATAAATGAGGCCTCATTAAAATGTTTTTGTCCTCTAAATGGTATTGAGGGAAACATCTAAGTACCCACATCTCAATAAGCAAGAATTATAGAATGGATCAAAAACCTAAGACTTGCTCCTCTTTGTGAAAATATTTACCCCCTGTTATCTGAACAATTATCACTTACAGAAGGTCATTACAAGCAGTCCGATTAAGGGTTAGACAAACGTAGTTAATTCCAGAGCTAAGAAAAGAAAGGGAAGATGAGGTCATAAAATACTAAAAAAAATTAAAAAGTGAGGATTAGATTTCCCTCTTCAAGGTTATCAATTCAGTGGAGGTTTGGGGCAAGGTAAACTGCTTCTGTATAAATTATTCTCCTTTCAGAGAGTAATTACCACATTAAATAGGTTAACCACCTAACCCAAACCCAGATACAGAAGGATGAATCATAAGGGGGGGCTGAAGGGAAATATAGATATATACATATATACACACATATATATATATTATACATATACATATATTTATATACATATAAATATCAAAGTTTAGGGTACAAAGGGATGGGGGAATTAAGAAGTAACACAAACTCAGAAGGAAAAGATAAGTGGGACAATATTTATTATGTCAGTTTAAAGACTAAGACCTATTAATATTTCCTGCTCAAGGCTTCAAAATTGTTCGCACACTCCCATAATCTTCTAGCCTCAGACAATGAGATTATATGTACACATACAATCATCCAGTGAGACAACTGGGTTACATATACCATTTTCTTACTTCCTCTAGGGCTTCCTAGCATTGCTTGAAATCTAATAGGAACAGAATGTTATGAAAGAAAATGAGTCTGTACAGTCCATTTCAGGCTTACTGTCCTACAATATATTTAAATGCTCCCCTAATTTACTTGAATATCTATGTCCACTAGGTAATAAAGAGAATGATTAATATGTAATGACTAAGGAACAGAAAAGGAATTGGCACACCCAGCCATGAGTCCTAGTAATTTGCATGGCAAATCATTAATATCTCCCTGCCCCTGTGGGGCCAAGCTCACACTGAATAATCTTTATCTTATGTATATTACAAATCATTGTACATATAAACCTGGTTTCTTAAATAAAATCACCACCACAGCTTATAGAACGTAGCCTGATATTTAAGGGCAGGCCCTCTGTACACAGTCCCAGTCTTCTTTCCCAACATCTCTCAGCATTTGCTTATAAAAGCTGTCCACTCCCGACAGACTAGCATATTCCCTGTGTCCATGCACACTCCCATATCACTCATCTTGGGCCACATGGAAAATCAATGGAATGTTCTCCTACCTCAAACCATTAGAATAAGGTATCTTAGAACCTTGGCACTGGATGTGATTTTTCAGATCATTTGATCTAATCTCCTAATTAATGAAGTTTCCAAAAGTGACCCAACCTAGACGTGAACACCCATTTTTTCTGTTTTTTCATTCTGAACTCTATTGCTGTGCAAATTATCTTCAGGAGTAAAAGAAACCTGGAGCCTTGTGTTGAAGAATTACTGGTTAAGTATGCAAACAGGCAGAAGTAAGAGGAGTGCTGACATCTAGGTTGCAATAACCACACCCAGAGCCCTCATCTTGGTTTCTAATACCATTCTCAAATAAAAGGATCCAGGGCCCCTTGGAGATATGGCTGATTCTAGGACTGGGTCAGGAAATATACAAGATGAGTGGGGAATAAGGAAGCACTCAAAAAACCCCACAATGATTGGATATGTCAGAGGGCCACAGGAACCAACTGAGAGTCCTCAATAGCCAAAGCTGGAACAATCTGAGCAACAAAGTAAGTAAAGTAGTATTGGATTATAACCCAAAAAATAAAATAAATATCCATGAGTCTATACTCATATAAATCAGTGATTAAATAAAGGAGAATAGACACATCTTTTGATTAGAAGAATTCTCAATAGTTTATATAAATATTCCACCCTCAAAGAAGGATAACTCCCTACTCCTTAAGTGTGGGCTACACACGATGACTTTACTTCCAGGAAATACACTATGGAAAGGGGGGAAATAGAGTAACTTTACATTGGAGTAACCTGACGAACACTATCGCAGCCAGGAAATGAAGACTATCATCAACAGTGATAAGTCATGTTGACAGTATATACCCTGACATAATGTGATGAAAATAGTACTTTACTTCTATGGTCTTCCCTGGAAACCACATAACCCCAGTCAAACATGAGAAAAATATCAGATTAATTCCAATTGAGGGACATTCCACAAAATACCTCACCAGTACTCCTCAAAACTATCAAGATCATCAAAAACAAAGAAAAACAAGGAAAGTCTGGGCCTAAGGAGGAGAATGACAAAACGTAATATGGTATCCTGGATGCAATCCTGGAACAGCAAAAGGATATTATGAGAAAACTAAGAAAATCTGAATAAAATACGGACCTCAGTTAATAATAATCTACCAATATCCATTCATTAACTGTGACAAATGTACCATATTGATGTAAAATGCTAATAACAGTGGAAGTTTGGTGTTGGGTACATGGGAACTCTGTACCATCTTTACAACTTTTCTATAAATTGGAACTATTCTCAAATTAAAGCCTTATTTAAAAGAACGTAGCAAGGGTAGTGAGAAGTTTGGAGGGGTGAGTGGGCAGAGGGATGGAAAAGAAATAAGAGGATGAAGATATGGAGCCATCAGGAACAAGCCCAAATCTAGCTGGAAGTCAGAGGGTCCCCAGTTCCAAAGTAACCTGGCTTCACCTGGGATGCTTCTAATTGTGATTCTTGAACTCCTCCCCAAACGACCCCCACCCCCAGCCTACTTACATCTCAGTCTTGGTCTCAGTCCCGAAAGGATATGACTCATAATCAGGCCACCCCATGGTTTTAAGTAGAGACAGAGCAAGGGGGGCAAGGGGAAAAGGTTAAAAAGAAACTCATCTTGAAGACCTTTCCCCCTTTCCTACTTTCCCTCCCTCCCTCCCTCCTTCCTTTCCACATCTTGTCTCCTTCCTTATCTTCTCTTGGGAAAGAATAAGGTAAAATTATTATTCTTAATATTACAGGTATGTAAATTAGAGTTTAATCAGGTCAACAAGTTACTGAGAGTATTTGAACAGAGGAAATTGGTAACACAGGCGACAGAAGAGCTGGAGAACAGTGAGGAGCCTGAGAAAGGCAGAAGCAGGAAGCCACTGCATCATCACCCCTACCCTAGAAGCCGAGGAAGGAGGTGGTTACTGGAGCCTGGGGATGGGGTCTCCTCCCAGCAGCTAGACCACAGCTGAAGACACCTGCTGCCAGAAGCAGAGGGGAAGAGAGAAATATGGTGGCTTATTCCTTCCTCTTGCCCTTTCGTCTCCGACTTCCCTTTAGAAGTCAGGGAAATGCAGCCTGCAGACGTCTGCCCTCCTGTAACACCAGCCAAGTAGGGAAGGGGTGGGGATGAATCTGGGGCAATCAGGTCTACACAGTAAGCCACCTCTTTAGAACTATTTCTAGTTTGATGCACAATTACATCCGGGCAAAACCAGCAGATTGTTAAGGACTTTTTTACCTGGAGTTTTTTAAATCCTTTTTTTTATAAGCACCTTCTGCGATAAACATGAATAATCACTCCCAGTTTCTACCTGGCCCGTTGAAATAGAGAGAGCTGCTTGTATGAGATCTCAAAGGTCAGTTACAGGCCGGGGGAAGGCTGAGGCTCTCTCATTGCAGCACTGTCTTCTGTTGTTCCACCCTCTCTCCATTTTAATTATGCACACGGTTTCTGACAAAGTAGAAGCTAAAGCTGGGGGCCTAGTGCCTTGTCCAAAAAAACTATTCTTCTGCCCAACTTAGCTTTGGAAAAGAGTGGTTTGATTGTTTCCTTTAAAGCCAGGATTTGCTCTGAACAAAGCTGTAGGTCTACACATGTTAAGAAAACCAACAAAAATTACAAGCAGAGGAACCCACATTTTGTGGCTTCTGCAAGTGGTCAGTCACTCTGGAGGCAAGCGGCCAAGACTCAAGTGGAAGATGCCACAAATACACAAGTAGAGAAACAGAAACATTTAGCAGCTTTTGAGACTATGTCTTGGCTTTCTAAGAGTCTTGTAGCACCTTGAAGGTATATTTATTGCAAAGGTCCTCTAGAAATTCAGCGGAGCCCAGGGAATGCCACAGCCTCTCATTCTAGGCCTTTCTCGTATTACCAGGTCAACTGGATTCTGGCTGTCTAAGCAACGCTCTGAGAATCAGGAGAAGTTTGGAAGCTCCGTTAGTTTGGGCTGAAATAGCAGATCTTAGATTACTGCTCTTGTCTGCAGCCTCCCTGGACGTTTCATATAGGACCTTTCTCTGCTCGCCTTGGGATCTTGGGGAGCTGGACAATGGGGCATCTGACTGTTCCAAGGACACTGAGACATGTAAATTCATCATATAGGCTTTGAACTGCTCTTAGATTCCTAGAGTGTGAAACCAGGGAGTGAGAAGTAATGGTGGTGGTGGTGGGAAGAATAGAACCTCTGGGAAGACAACGAGCAGGTTTCACAGTTCCTAAGGTCTCTTCCTGAGGGATAAATACCTATGTCTGAAAAAATTTAAAATGAAATTAACAGCAATGTGGCAAACCCAAGCCATGAGCTGATCTAGTATTACTGACGTTTTACTACCCGAAGTTCAGTCTTCTCAATACCTTGTACTCAGAACACAAAGTTAGGGAGAAAATGATGATGAAAACTTAATAAGGAGGTATGAATTTATGCCTCTCAAGATATTTTTCAGTTTAACTTCATAATCACTAAACACCAACACAAGTTCTATAAGACTTGAGCTCCACAGATGCAAACAGCCATCCTGCTGACCACAAGCATTCATTCAGATTACACTGAAGTAGAGCATACAAATTTTCCCTCTCATTATGTACAGATGTGGGTTAATTTTATCTCATCTAGGCAAGGGTAATTTATTACATTTATCAATGTTATTATTATTGTTTTTATAAAATTCATCCAACTGCACATCAACCACTTTAACAAGTCGTTTCTTTTGTTAAGTAAACTTAAACCAAAAGTAAAGCTGCCTTTGAACTTAAAATAAAACCTTCATTAATAAAAGTCCTTTGAAGTGATATAAAAATCGCCACCACTTTATTATCTTTTTTTCCCTGGGAACTTCCTAAAATGGATAATAGCCTCATTTGCATTTGCAAACAGGACACTCTGCAAGCTATACCAAGAGCAAAGCTTAGTTATTAGGTCAGTTACTTACAAATATTTTAGAACAAGCATTACTTCAGCATTTCAATATTGGCTAAAACAGCTTTAATATGCAAGACAGGATGTAAGATGCTTAGCTGATCCAAATGCCAGTCTATGGATTTGAAAGACTAAAGATCACATCACTAGAAGGTTGACAGAAGTGACACTTTGCAAAGTGCCAATGATTTATGCCAATGTCGTGCTTGATGATACTGTTATAGACAGCACTGTCATTAAAAAGTCCCCGCTGACTGCCTTCTACATTTATGGTGCACAAATTATAGGTGAGCCCAAAGATCGAAACCTCCCTGCCTTTAGATTTCAATGACCATGTATTTCTCGGCTAGGTTAGTTACTGCATGGACCCTCCTTTCTACCTGCTTCTTTATTTCATCTATGAACACAACAATAAGAAGGCAAGAGATGAAATTTATCCTGCTAAGAAATGAGAAAGTTATAAGTGCATTTCCTTCAAGCTTCCACAACCATAAACTGGAAAGGGATATTTTTCAAATACCAAAAGTCTTTCACAATCTGCTCTCATTATGGAAAAAGACACGAAATGCAGAGCTCTGGAGTAAACTGTCAGGATTACTACAGCTTGACCTTTAGCAATGCTTATGATATTCCATCACTGTATGGTGACTTGGGCATTTCCAAAACAACTCCTAAAACAGCAAGGAGCAGTGGAGATTATCCTCTTAAATACTTCCTTTAAAAAAAATCTTCTGCTAAACTTCTGCTTCAAATATACAAATATTTATTGTGTAAATAGAATTGAGTTTTTAGAAATATTCTGAAGGCAATTTTTATTTTTATTTTTTTACGTTTTTATTTAAATTCGAGTTAGTTAACATACAGTGTAATGTTAGTTTCAGGTGTGCAATATAGTGATTCCACGCTTCCATACATCACTCGGTGCTCATCACAATCTACAAGTCAATGCTTAAACAGCATTATTCTAAAATCTCGTTTATAGACACCAAGCATTTTATCATGTACTTGGAAAAATACTCCAAATTTATTAGCTAATCTCAATTTACTTCACTACAAGTGAAGTCAAGATGAAAGGAATTGATTGTTGTTTCTTTTTAACAAAGATTACAGCAGACTTATAGGTTGTTTTTTTTTTTTTTCTGAAAAAATCTCAGACAAACTGGGAGACATTTATATGTGCTTAATTTTGTTTGAGTGACTACTTTCAGTTTCTTGATATCTTTACCTCACAAGAAAATAGACGACTTTGAAAAATAGTACGAAAAGAAACCAACCCAAAAGATTTAAATGCAATTCTAATCTTTAGAATTTATAGAGTTGGTAGTGTTCTTTCCTTAGTATGCTATGAAACACACACTAAATCGAATTCATAGAATACTTTATTTATTTTTAAAAAATTTTTATTTTTAAGAAATCTCTACACCCAATGTGGGGCTCAAACTTACAATCCTGAGATCAAGAGTTGCATGCTCCACTGACTGAGCCAGCCAAGTGCCCACACAGAATAAAAACCAAATTTTTCGAAATGAAAATCATCAAAGATAAAATTGAAGTTGAAAACTAAGAAATTTATAAAACAAGAACTACCTTTTAGTTTTTTTGGTTTTTTTTTTTTGGTTTTTTGGGCTTTTTGGGGTTTTTTTTTAAGAGATGAAATAGAAAGCTCAATCTAAAATAACCATATGACAAGGGCACCCGGGTGGCTCAGTCGGTTGAGCATGGGACCCTTGATTTCGGCTCAGGTTGTGCTCTCAGGGTCACGAGATGGATGAGCCCTGCATAGGGTGCCAGGCTCAGGGGGGGTCTGCTGGAGATTCTCTCTCTCCCTGTCCCTCTGCCCCTCCCCCTGGCTCGCATGTGCGCGCGTGCTCTCTCTCTCTCTCTCTCTCTCTCTCAAATAAATAAATCTTAAAAAAATAAAATAAAATAAAATAACTTTATGACAGTATTAAATCAAGATTTACTTCTCAGAAAACCAACCACACTGAGAATTAAAATACATATCACCTTCAGTTTGCTGGAGGCAGCAAAGGCTGACAGCAAGGAGGCTTGGGAATCAAAGCTTCAGCCAAAGGGACTAGAATTTAGGGAGAGCTTCAACTCCAATGGATACAAGTGCCCAGTGGAAAACTGAGACACCTCTCCAAGCTGGCTGATTGGCTATACATATCAGAGGCAGGGCAGGTAGACCAGCATGTCATAGGGATGATGGGTGTGGGGGCAAATATTAAATGGTTGCCCCAAAATAAGCATTATTCAGACTTTAAAATTTTAGGGGCATCTGGGTGGCTCAGTCAGTTTAAGCTCATGACTCTTGGTTTTGGCTCATGTCATGATCTCAGGGTCCTAGGAATGAGCCCAGCAACTAGCTCCACACTCAGCAGGGAGTCTGCTTGAGATTCTGTCTCTCCCTCTCCCTCTGCCCCTCCCCGCACTCGTGTTCGTGCTCTCTCTCTCTCACACACAAAAAAACCTTTAAAATTTTAATTATACGGGGGCACCTGGGTGGCTCAGTCAGTTAAGCATCTGCTTTTGGCTAAGATCATGATCCCAGAGTCCTGGGATTGAGCCTCACATCAGGCCTGCTTTTCTCTCTCCCTCTGCTCCTCCCCCTGCTTGTGCTCTCTCTGTCAAATAAATAAATAAAATCTTTAAAAATTTTTTTTAATTATACAAATAGTACGTTAATATATCCTCTTTATTTAAAAAATTAAACATAACAGATAGGGACATCCGGGTGGCTCAGTCTGTTAAGCGTCTGCCTTCAGCTTGGGTCATGATCCCAGGGTTCTGGGATCAAGTCCTGCATTGGACTCCTTGCTCAGTGGGGAGCCTGCTTCTCCCTCTGCCTGCTGCTCCCCTTGCTCATGCTATCTCTCTTTCTCTTTGACAAATAAATAAATATAATCTTAAAAATAATTTAAAAATAAACATAACAGGAAAGGTAAACTTTATTTCTACCCACTGGATGCTCCAGACCTCTTAAGGTTCATTTACATATTAGAAATGATCTAAATGCTAACCAGCGTAGGAGGATAGCTAAACAGACTATGATATCTACATACCCAGAAGTACTATGCAACTTTGGATTAACATAAATATTTTTACGTATTAACATGGAAAGATCTCTAAGACATACTGCTGAGTCAAAAAACAAATTACAGAATGACATATACCTTTTGATATCATTTATGTAAAATATGTCACTTATATAAATAATATTAACACTCACCTTTGGGAATCATCTTGTGGATCCTACCACTTATGTCTGCCCCCACCTTTGGCACATAATCATGGATCATCTTGTGACTTGTTTTCTAGTGTTTTAAGTATAAAATTAATTAAAATTTAAATTTTTTAAATTAAAAAACTAAATTAATTAGTTAATTTTTTATTTGAGTATAGTTTGAGGAACCCTCCATAGCACCAAGTATGCCCAGAATAAGCTGTCAGGAATACTATTTAGACAAATACTTTTATGCCTAATAAGACTGGTGATAAAAGGTGACGGCTATAATTCTTACAAATTTATTTGAATAGGCTTAAGGAAGACTCTTAACTATAGAGAGCAAACTGAGGGTTGATGAACGGAAGGGGGCGGGCGATGGGCTAAATGGGTGATGGGTATTAAGGAGGGCACTTGTTGGGATGAGCACTGGGTGCTATATGTAAGTGATGAATCACTAAATGTTACTCCCGAAACCAATATTACCCTATATGTTAACTAAGTAGAATTTAAATAAAAACTTGAAACCAAAAAAAAAAAAAAAAAGAATTGGCTTAAGGAGAATGTGAGGTTCAGTGTAAATGTTTATTTTTTTTAATAGGAGAAAAGCAATGACATTTTTGTTTTACAACTTTCAGCCTTTTTATGAATACAGAAAGGCTACTGGTCCATTCCCCACTTACTGATAATTAGTAACCACTTACAGTACCTAGGAAAAGCCATTTTAGTGTCTTTTACTCATTTTATTCTCTATGTTGCATATTCACTATGCAGCCTGGGAAAAAACGGGACCGGTTTAAGAATTCTCAGACCAGAAATGCCTGGGTGGCTCAGTCAGTTAAGCCTCTGCCTCAGCTCAGGTCATGATCCCAGGGTCCTGGGATCAAGTCCCACCATCGGGCTCCTTGCTCAGTGGGGAGCCTTCTTCTCCCTCTGCCTACAGCTCTCCCTGCTTGTGCTCCCTCTCTCTCTGACATATAAATAAATAAAAATCTTTAAAAGAAAAAATAATTCTCAGACTAGTAATTTGTACCTCCTTATAAGTATTTGGTTAAAAAAAAAAAAACAACCTTTTATTTCATCTGAGCTAAAGTACAATTTCACTGGATCCATCAATAAATGGCATCCAATCTAATAGAGAACTTGAATTAAGTCATTGGGTGAGGTTTTTTTGCCTTGACAAAATCTTACTGCCTTTTCAAAACCCCCCAGCTTGCTCCCTGTTACCGTAACAATCATACTTATAATTACTCTTCTAACCTAAGGGAAGACATGAGAATGTTGTGTTTTATATCTTGGGTCTATAAAGGCTACAGTCAATATGTTTCACATTGTAATAATTATAGATAATCTCAAAGCGTGCAATGAAATTATTTATTTTGTTTTGTTGTTTTATTTGAGAGAGTGAAAGCACCAGCTGGGGGAGAAACAGAGGGAGGGAGAAGGAGAAGCAGACTCCCCACTGAGCAGGAGGCCCAATGCACAGGGGCCCCAACCCCAGGACCCCGAGATCACAACTGGAGCCAAAGGCAGATGCCCAACTGACAGAGCCACCCAGGCACCTCTGAAATTATTTGTTTTAATCCAGAAGCATCATGCAAAGTTTACATTGTTTAAAGGACCAAATCTTAGTTCTGAGGATCAGAACTTAATGGATCATCTGCAAACAAATCTTTAAAAATAATCCTCAAGTTTATATTTTCTCTGCCTTTCAAGTTGTATTATTTCACAAATCGAACCTTCTTAGTTACAGTCAGCAACAATCTAACTTCCCCATTGTATCTCCAACTATTCCCCTAAATACCACATTTCTCACTTTTGGGGGCACTCTTCCAGAAAAGGGGTCTTAGCACGTGTTCTTCCTCCTATCTAGAATCTTTTACCTACAATGCCTTATCTACGGTTTCTGCAAACTCCCATGGATCCTTTCAGACCCAGCTTTGATGATACCACCACAGTGAACCCTTCCTATCATCACCAGGCAAGGAAAGTTATTACATGCTTTACACTTTTCTCCTCAATAGGATTTCTCTTACGATACTGTGTTTATCTATTTAATAGAGTCTAAGTTTTTTAATGGCAGAAACTGTCTTCTTCATATTTGCATTTCCAGAAACTAATTACAGCATCTACTTCAAATAAGTGTTCACTTAATGTTTCCAGAATTAATGAATTCCTTTTCATTTCTTTCCAGTGTAACTGTTTCAGATGACTTTGCATAAGTCATTTGATGGCTACAGTAGAGAAGAACCCCACAAGGGGCCTAAATGGACTCTAGTGGGAAGTCTGTGTTGGTCAGCGAGCAGGAAGTTCACAAAAATAATTTGTTTCTTCCAAAATACAACATCTCTACATAACACAAAGGGTCTCAGTTACTCGATAGCCTTAAAGACAGAAGTTCTTTATTCTGTACTACATAATTGGCATTGAAAGAAAAATGACCTTAGAATCTTAACCTAAAATATGTAACTTTTCCTTTGTTTAAAAAGAAAATAATGAAGAAAGCTAAACTGAGGAAGGGAGCCAAGAAAAAGAAGTTATCTGGGAATTAAACAAGCTATTTCAACTTTTCAGACTGTCTAAGGATAAACAAAATGCAATAGAAACAGCAGAAATCGCACCTCCCCTTTCTCTCATATGTAGCACATTCTTAATAAGAACATAAATAAGTAGTCTTCTATGCTGGTTCAGACCGAACCTTTTAGTAGCCTGAGTGCAAACGTAGAGCTAAGAGGTCACTGCCTGCTTTATTCTTGCATATCACCTATAGGCTCAGATGTTTTTGTTTAGAAGTGTGCTCTAAGATCTTCAGAACCATTTGGGAAATCTGCTCTAATCTATTAGCAGGTATTAAAGGGCACTTCTGGAAAAAGCACTTCATGAATTTATGGAAAGGGAATTAACATCAGGGTCATGAGCAAGTTAATTTACCATACCATTAATGAAGCTTAAGCTTCTAGTAATGTGTTTACACAGTCATATGTTTTTGTAAAATTTGCAAAAATAAGATACACTTATCCCCAATAACTGAGACCACTTTCTCTTCGATTCTGACTTTCCTTCCATCACACTTTCTCTCTTATGCAGGCATGTTGAAGTGGCCACAAACATTGTGAAATCCAAGCGGAAGTTAAGTTGGTATACATTTAGATTGGGCTTAGTGAGATAGTTATGTGGTGTGCAGTTACTTCCATGAAGAAGTAAGTTATGACCAGCTGTTTCCAACACGAGAATCACTTTCAGGAATACATCAGCCATTGTGGAAACTAACTCAATGTCAGGATTTGAAGGTGCAGGGACAGACCTTGTTTTGTCATATGTTTGGAGAATAGGATGGAGGCTCCTCCCCACTGTTCCCCAGGTATGCTTGCCCTTTGTCCTCTGTGCCCTTGCTTTTCTTATTTCTCCCATCTAGCCCTGCCTTCCTACTTCCTCCAGTGAAAATCTGACACCAGATCTGATCAAATGCCATTTCCTCAGTGAAGCCTTCCCAAGTATAGAATAAATCTCTCCATCTGTTTTCCATTCTGTTGCTTTTGTTTGTGTCTCTCTTTAAAAATAAACACTAGTTGTATTTTAGTTATTTGTGAACATGACTATTTCTTCCACTAAACTGTAAACTCTTAAATGTCTTATTTAACTTTGAACTTCCCACCGTGTCAACCATGGTGTCAAACAATGGTGCCTAGAAAACGCTGATGTGAACTTAATTTTCTAAATTGGTCTGTTCTTTTGTTAACATGATGCTGAACATATTTATTCGCCTCATGCACTGTTTCTTGTGTTAGAACAGGGCTCCCGCACAAAGATATAAAGATTGAGACACAGATCTACATACGTATCATTGATATGTAAACAATTAAAAATCTAGTAATCTAAATCCTAGTAGCTTCATAAAATGAAGTTCTAGGTAGTAAATTAATCTTTGCAAGACTAAGGGCTTAAAAGAAGACAGAAAAGACCATTGAAGGTCACAATTTGCATATTGATCAAACTGTATGCTTATTCTCTTACAAACACATAATTAACTTTGCTTTTATTGAATTTTGGTTCTAAACCAATTTTATTAGTCATAGTTTCACTAGTAATTTCAGTGAAGTATGAGAGACAAATGTTAGTTAAGAAGGTAGCATGTATACTAATGTATCTGGATATTAGATTTAATACACACCAAAAGTACTGCTTTGTAGGTACTGGGTTTGATCAATAGCTATGGTCCATTCTTACAGTATTTCTTAGGGCAGGAAATATTTCACAGTTAGGACTAAATTGAGTTTTAAGGTTATAATACAGAGGAGATATAAAAGTAAGCCATTATCAGAAGCCCCAATTATCTGGTGTAAGAGCAGGAGAATTAACTGCAGTAATATGATCTCTCCCTAAGTACTGGAATTCTTTTAAATGTCTTCACTGTGATCACATAGTAGTAGAAATTGCACTGATTTGGGAATCAGGAGATTGAAGCTGAGTCCTGGCTGTGCCATTTATTAGTTGTAGGACTCTGAACGAGATGGTTTGACTCAATAGCTCTGAGTTTCCTCATGTGGGAAATGGGAATAATTATATTTAATATTAATACTTGTTCTACATACCTTATAGGTCTGTCTTGAGGAGTCAATGGAACTCATCTGTTGATTCATCAGCAAGACTTTAGTATCTATGCCAGATAATGGATATTAAAAAGATTTGTAAATTTCAAAGCCCTATAGAAATAAAGGGGATTATTTAATAGAGAAAATATTTTATTTGGGTACTGACTATTAGAGTAAGAAACATAAATGTGGAACTTTTAGATATCTTATTTTTTTTAAAAGATTTTATTTATTTACTTGACAGAGACAGCCAGGGAGAGAGGGAACACAAGCAGGGGAAGTGGGAGAGAAAGAAGCAGGCTCCCAGCGGAGGAGCCTGATGCGGGGCTCGATCCCAGGACTCTGGGATCACGCCTTGAGCCGAAGGCAGACGCTTAATGACTGCGCCACCCAGGCACCCCAGGTATCTTATTGAACAGAAAAATGACATTTTAATTGATACAAAGCCATGTCTCCAGGGCTTAGGCAAAAGATAAATATTTCAGCATTTTCTCCCTAACCTAACACCAATGCTGAACTCGTCCTATATATGTAGGAAATTCTAAGTGTGTGTATGTATATATACACAAATAGCCATACAACACATACTATATGTATAGTATACATACACTCTATGGAGAGTCTACATGATGAAGTAGAAAATAGGAAATTAGGCAGTGCGGCGCCTAGAGGGAAAGCTAGAGGGAGACGGACATTGAGAGAACGAGAAGGAAGGAGAGAAAATGACGTCCACGCATTACAGTACCTATAGCCAAGCTGCAGCCCAGCAGGCCCAACCCACTCATGGATATGCACAGACCACCCAGGCATATGGGCAGCAAAGTTATGGAACCTATGGACAGCCCACTGATGTCAGCTATACCCAGGCTCAGACCACTGCGACCTATGGGCAGACTGCCTATGCAACTTCTTATGGACAGCCTCCCGCTGGTTATACTACTCCAACTGCCACCCAGGCATACAGTCAGCATGTCCAGGGGTACGGCACTGGTGCTTACGATACCACCACTGCTACAGTCACTACCACCCAGGCCTCCTATGCAGCTCAGTCTGCTTATGGCACTCAGCCTGCTTACCCAGCCTATGTGCAGCAGCCGGCAGCCACCGCACCTGAAAGACCGCAGGATGGTAACAAACCCACTGAGACTAGTCAACCTCAATCTAGCACAGGGGGTTACAACCAGCCCAGCCTAGGATATGGACAGAGTAACTACAGTTATCCCCAGGTACTTGGGAGCTACCCCATGCAGCCAGTCACGGCACCACCATCTTACCCTCCTACCAGCTACTCCTCTACACAGCCGACTAGTTATGATCAGAGCAGTTACTCTCAGCAGAACACCTATGGACAGCCGAGCAGCTATGGACAGCAGAGTAGCTATGGTCAACAAAGCAGCTACGGGCATCAGCTGCCCACTAGTTATCCCCCCCAAACTGGATCCTACAGCCAGGCTCCAAGTCAATATAGCCAACAGAGCAGCAGCTATGGGCAGCAGAGTTCATTCCAACAGGACCACCCCAGTAGCATGGGTGTTTATGCACAGGAGTCTGGAGGATTTTCCAGACCAGGAGAGAACCAGAGCATGAGTGGTCCTGATAACCGGGGCAGGGGAAGAGGGGGATTTGATAGCGGAGGCATGAGCAGAGGTGGGCGGGGAGGAGGACATGGTGGAATGGACGCTGGAGAGCGAGTTGTCTTCAATAAGCCTGGTGGACCCATGGATGAAGGACCAGATCTTGATCTAGGCCCACGTGTAGATCCAGATGAAGACTCTGACAACAGTGCAATTCATGTGCAAGGCTGAAATGACAGTGGGACTCTAGATGATCTGGCAGACTTCTTGAAGCAGTGTGAAGTTGTTAAGATGAACAAGAGAACCGGACAACCCATGATCCATATCTACTTGGACAAGGAAACAGGAAAGCCCAAAGGTGATGCTACAATGTCCTATGAAGACCAACCAACTGCCAAGGCTGCCGTGGAGTGGTTTGATGGGAAAGATTTCCAAGGGAGTAAGATTAAGGTGTCTCTTGCTCAGAAGAAGCCTCTGATGAACAGCGTGCGGGGTGCTATGCCTCCCCATGAGGGCAGAGGGATGCCACCGCCGCTCCGTGGAGGTCCCGGGGGCCCAGGATGTCCTGGGGGCCCCATGGGTCACATGGGAGGCTGTGGAGGAGACAGAGGTGGCTTTCCCCCAAGAGGGCCCCGGGGTTCCTGAGGGAACCCATCCGGAGGAGGAAACGTCCTGCACCGAGCTGGAGACTGGCAGTGCCCCAATCCGGGGTGTGGAAACCAGAACTTCGCCTGGAGAACAGAATGCAACCGGTGTAAGGCCCCAAAGCCTGAAGGCTTCCTTCCACCACCCTTTCCACCCCTGGGCGGTGACCGTGGCAGAGGCGGCCCTGGTGGCATGCGGGGCGGAAGAGGAGGCCTCATGGACCGCGGTGGTCCTGGTGGCGTGTTCAGAGGTGACCACGGTGGAGACAGAGGGGGCTTCCGTGATGGCCAGGGCATGGACCAAGGTGGCTTTGGTGGAGGAAGACAGGGCGGCCCTGGTGGGCCCCCTGGACCTTTGATGGAACAGATGGGAGGAAGAAGAAGCGGACGCGTAGGACCTGGAAAAATGGATAAAGGCAAGCACCGTCAGGAACGCAGAGACCGGCCCTACTAGACGCAGAGACCGGCCCTACTAGACGCAGAGACCCTGCAGAGCTGCACTGACTACCAGATTTATTTTTTAAATCAGAAAAAATGTTTTAAATCTATAATTCCATATTTATAATGTTGGCCACAACATTATGATTATTCCTTGTCTGTACTTTAGTATTTTTCACCATTTGAGAAGAAACATTAAAACAAGTTAAATGGTTAAAAAAAAAAAAAGAAAGAAAAAGAAAATAGAAAATAGAAAATCAGAAAACCTGGATTATAGTCCTAACTCTGCAGTATACACGTTCAGCACATACTATGTATATACTATGCCTTGTATCTGTATGTGTATATATGTGTGTAAATACATGCATATGTGTGTGTGTGTGTATACAAGCACACACATACACATATCTGAATATCATCCTCTAAAGCCTCAGGATTTGCACATGGTTGAATTCTAAGGCAGCTGCTGCCATAGATTAAATCTATACCAGGATGGGTCCAGTGGGAGAGCAAAGGTCAGAGTCACATCCAGGATGCCCTGGGAAGTCCAGAATATCAGCTAATCAAAAATATTTATATGGTTCACTCCTTTGTACAGTCAGTCCTAACTGCTCTAGAGAGAAAATAAACAGAAGAAAAAATAGTCCTTAACCTTAAACTGCTCACAATTCAGCAGAAAATCAGAAAAGACATAAATGTCTTCTGAAACTTTCACAGAACAACCCACGTGCAAATGAATACCATATTGTGCAGTTTTTCTCTTTCTTCCTAATCTCACCTGGGCTCTTTAAGAATAGTCCAGAAAAGCCACTTTTCTGAGACAGAGAAAAAAGGGGTTAACAATGTTCTGGTCACTGAATTGAATGCTTTACTTGAAGAAACAGACTCATAGATTTTAAGTATCCCAAACAGTATCATAAATCTAGTAAAGTAACATAACCAGGTTGCACACCGAAGTCTGATTCCAATGCTCTTAACCATGACACCATATGATAACTTGTAAGAATGCTGAAAACTATAATAATGTTACTGGACTTTTTTCTTTTTAGAAATCTTAGTAATTGTGGGGGCACCTGGGTGGCACAGTCGTTAAGTGTCTGCCTTCGGCTCAGGGCGTGATCCCAGCGTTCTGGGATCGAGCCCCACATCAGGCTCTTCCGCTGGGAGCCTGCTTCTTCCCCTTCCACTGTCCCTGCTTGTGTTCCCTCTCTCGATGGCTGTCTCTCTCTTTCTGTCAAATAAATTAATAAAATCTTTAAAAAAAAAAAAAAAGAAATCTTAGTAATTGTGAAGAAAATTCTATTGAGACTACCTCTATGTCCTACCCATAATACATGAAAACCACTGTGGTAGATTGAGTGCAAAGAGGCTGGACAATGAAGATGGATTTGAACACCATCCAACTGTCACTGAGTTAAAGGAATGTCAAGATGCTTGCTAGTTGACAGCTACCCAAGAGTCCCCGTCTGCTCTTTTAGAGAACCAAGCAGGAAGTATAGGAAAGAATGCTGGGTAGGCTGATATGATGAGGAAGAGGAGTCTTAGTGATAGCTATGCACTATTCTATCTAAAACAGATCCAAACTCCAAGAGTGCCCCAAATCAATTGATGCTCTTAGGGTCAAAGGATTCCCTCTTTTCCAAACAAAGTATGTCTTTGCACATGTTTTGTCCTCTTCTTGGAATACTCTTCCCCACATATCTGTGGCAAAATACTTATTTCAAGACTTAGCTCCAGGGGCGCCTGGGTGGCACAGTGGTTAAGCGTCTGCCTTCGGCTCAGGGCGTGATCCCGGCGTTATGGGATCGAGCCCCGCATCAGGCTCCTCTGCTATGAGCCTGCTTCTTCCTCTCCCACTCCCCCTGCTTGTGTTCCCTCTCTCGCTGGCTGTCTCTATCTCTAGCGAATAAATAAATAAAATCTTTAAAAAAAAAAAAAAGACTTAGCTCCAATATCAGGTCTATACCACTGCCTTCCCTGACTCTCCCAGATAGACAGAATTATTGATAGTTAACACCTTTATTATAGAGCTTGCTTGCTCTTGCTCTTGCACACACGTGCACTCTCTCTCCACGTGTGTGTGTGTGTGTGTGTGTGTGTGTGTGTGCGTGCACGTGTCCCAGCATTCTGACTAGCTAAATTCACTTATACATTGCTTGGTCCATGCAATAGTCAGTGTTGCACAAAAGTGCAGGTTGTGAAAACCATTCTTACAGTAAAGTAAGTCAGACTGCCTCCCTAAAAAGTCTGAAATTTTATGCACATTTATAAAGTAAAGACATCAGTACTGCAAGTGAGCTGCACCATTACTTGAAATGATGGAATGTTCTGTCCCTCACATTAGGCCAAGTGGAATGTTCATTCTACTCATTTTGAAGTGCTGGTCTAGGAAAACCTTTACACATTTGAGGCCCCAAAGGGTTATCTCATTTACCTTAATACTGAACTACCTCTGAATATGAAACTATACGGAGGGGCTACATGATGAAGTAGAAAGTAGAAAATCAGAAAATCTGGATTATAGTCTTAACTCTACAGGCTTGCAAGTCACTGAAACTTGGACATCAGTATTCTTTCTCTGAAACAAGGGAATTGGTTATATCAGATGCTTTCTCGGGTCCTTTTCTGCTTGATAATATATTATATATTTCTATTATAAAATAAGGGTCTAAAGGGGCACCTGGCTGGCTCAGTTGGTGGAGTGTACAACTCCTGATTTCAGGGTTGTGAGTTCAGGCCCCACATTGGGTATAGAGATCACTTAAATATAAAAACTTTTTAAAAAATGAGGGAGAATTCAAGGAGCAACGCAAACTCAGAAATAGGTTTTGCATGTAAGTATGACAGTGCAGTGAACCCATCCATGGGCTTGTCCCAGGACACGATGGAAGCACATCAGAGGATGAACAAACAGGGCCCCCTTCTTCTACCTTTAACCTTAAAAGTCACCTAATTGAGCTGAACCTTGCTTGAGTCTCTGCTTCATTGTCTTTTCCTGATTGCCTCCAATCAAACCACTCTTGATTTCATTTCAGGCTCAAATGTTCATCATAAAGTGATAAATTGTATAGGAATTCTGCATGATTATTATTCTTAGGCTTTACATAGAACATTATGTGATTAAAAAACCTATGGACTATTCCCCATTGCATATATATATGTATGTCTTAAATTTAATGCTGTTCCCTTCACACACATACAACACACACACACACACACACAAATATCCTCATAAAAACCATAACCTACTACTACTTAAAATAATATATTGATGGATACTTTGTAATCCAATTTCTATGAAAATGCTTATTATTAACATTTCATCATTTCATACCTCAGGGAAACATATAATACTTTTCCAAACTATTCAACCTTGTTATGGACCAACTATCTTTATTAAAGTTTCATTTATTTATTTATTTGAGAGAGTGAAAGAGCATGTGTGCACATGCACTGATTGGGAGAGGGGCACAGGGAGAGGGAGAGAGAGAATCTCAAGCAGACTCCCCACTGAGTGCAGAGCCCAATGCTGGACTCGACTCCACTACCCCAAGATCGTGAAATCAAGAACTGGATGCCCAACGAACTAAGCCACCCAGGTGCTCCTGGACCAACTATTTTTATTAAATGAATATGGGTCAATGATAAACTACTATCTGTAGGGTTTGAATCTTTTATTTATATTTGTAAAGATTTTAAAGTAATCTCTATACCCAATGTGGGGCTTGAACTTACAAGCCTGAGATAAAGAGTCACATTCTCTACCAACTGAGTCAGCCAGGCACCCCAGGTTTGAATCTTTTAAAGTCACTAATCTATCTTTAGTCAAAATGTTCTAGAAATCCAAACTTCATAGTCTTCATAAAACTTCACAGTCTAGTGCACAGTCTAATTCACAGAAGTATTTATATATGAATGTCATGATATCTGGAACTTGCTCTAAAATACTTCATCACCACCCCTCCCAAAAAGTGAAAAGGATAGGTGAAGCCAGATTGGCAAAATACTATAATGCAGTGAAGCTGAATGAGGGGTACAGAGGGATCCATCACACTATTCTCTCTACTTTTATGTATGTTTGACTTTTTCCATATAAAAGTTTTTTTTTTAATGTAATGCCTCTATACAGGGCCTAACACATCAAAAATTCTTAACAAATATACGCTGAACAAAGTATATTAGTAAATGCAAATGTTTCTGAATTCCAATATGAGTTACTGTAGCCATTGAAAAATTATATTATCTTCCTGGGTCCCTTCAGTGTTTGTTTCCCTTGGACATTATCTAATTCTTCAATCCTATTGCCTTCTTTTGTGATCTACAAATTACATCAAAGGGTGAAGGGATGCTTGTATATCAACAATTAACATTTATAGAATGCTCACTATGTAAACAGCCAGCACCCTGCTGGACTCTTTTTAATGTATAAGACAATAGCATAGAGTGTTATCTACTGAGAAACATCTTTATGAAACCACAGGAAGACCACAGATGAAAAACAAAGGTCATTCCCATACACAGAGAATGCATTTCATCACATTTGTGTTCATTATTACACGCTCTAACTCTAATATACTTGTGCACATCACTTGCTTACTGCATTAATCCAAATGAGGCTGCTGCCACTACAGCAAAACCAAAACTTTATTTATTCTTAAGTAATCTCTACACCCAACGTGGGGCTCAAAGTTACAACCCTGAGAACAAGAGTCTTGTACTCCACCTGAGTCAGCCGGGCACCCCTCTGAAACTTCATTTGAAATGGTTCACAGAGATACATAGATAAAGGCAATAATGCAAATTATTAAAAATTTATGAATCCATGGGGCGCCTGGGTGGCACAGCGGTTAAGCGTCTGCCTTCGGCTCAGGGCGTGATCCCGGAGTTATGGGATCGAGCCCCACATCAGGCTCTTCTGCTGTGAGCCTGCTTCTTCCTCTCCCACTCCCCCTGCTTGTGTTCCCTCCCTCACTGGCTGTCTCTATCTCTAAAAAAAGAAAAAAAAAATTTGTGAATCTAGGAGGGTATAAATTCCTGTATGCTTTTAAATCTTTCAAAGTAAAACTTAAAAAGAAGCTCTTTTTTGTATTTTACTGAGACAGGCTGAAGGGTGACCTAGGAGAATAATGTATGAGGACTGATGTACCCTTTTGACCCAGAAGACTACTTTTAAAACCAGGTTACGTACCGCCCAAGGGTTCCATAGCTAGGGAACACACAATGAGAAATCAAGCCCTTCACAAAGGTATCAGTGATGGTTATCATCACCTCAGCAAACTGCCATATCCTCAGTACACAGTGCCCTCAGCTACCATCTCCAGATCAATACGGCTATCAATGACAGATGGTCAAGGCATCCCTAGCCACTCAGGTCATTCTTAGTTCACATGGTCCGACAGGATTTAGGAGTCTTGTGTCATTAGACAGTCTTTAGAAAACAACTTAGCCATTAAAGGCGGAAGCAGAACAACGTTGTATGTCAGACAGCACACTGTTGACAGTTTAAATATACTCAGAAAGCTTAAAATGTGTTGATTTCTGTGTGTTACAATTACATTTTTACTGGAGAAGAATGTATCATTAAAACGTAAATGCATGTTGAAAGCAAAGCTATAAAAAGACTTTCTGTCACAAACCATTTCTAGACACACCAGAGCTAGGAAGAAAAAGTAATATTTTTCAGCATTGATTTGATCAAAATCGTAATTTCTGTGGAAAGGAGAACGGGCTTTTGGTCCAAATATAATTTTTAATGTGGTTTATACTTCACAGAATCTGATTTGAGATCCATTTAGTTTGGAGACGGCACATAAACTGGTCACCTATCTCAAAAGAACCTTTGCAGTAACATTTCATGGGGACACCAACAATTTTCTAGTCAACGCAGTATTATCAACTCTTTACTACATAATCCAATATTTTCACTATTTTTTCTTAAAGATTTTATTTATTTGTTCGACAGAGATAGAGACAGCCAGTGAGAGAGGGAACACAAGCAGGGGGAGTGGGAGAGGAAGAAGCAGGCTCATAGTGGAGGAGCCTGATGTGGGGCTCAATCCCATTAAGCCGGGATTACGCCCTGAGCCGAAGGCAGACACTTAACCACTGTGCCACCCAGGCGCCCCCAATATTTTCACTATTAATCACTCAGCCTATCCCTTGAGTTACCTAAGGGAAGGTATCACCACTTCTGCCCCATAAGGCATAAATACTCAAACGACACCAGGAAATACTGACGAGGCCCTATATTTATTACAAGTGAATATCGCTTCCCTATTTTAGTACTTAAATAAAGCATACTCGCTAGTACTTAGGATATAAGTAAAAACAGTTCTATAAATAGTCACAAAATTAGTTATGGATGCATCAGAAAATCCATTTCACTAATTTCCATCAAGACCTTGGAATACATTTAGGCATTTATGTTTGTGACATACAAATAACAGATTTATTACTATCACGGGGCAAATTACTTTTTGCACAAGTACTACCGACTTCGTTATCTGAGGCTTGGACTTGGCCCAAAGTGTATTGACTCACAATATTTTCCTTCATGGCAGGATTTCCATGAACAGTTGCTTTAAATTGAAAAACAGACCCAGATTGTTGAGAGAGGCAGAAGAAGACAGTTCAGCATTGGTGAGCGATGTGGTCACTGAACACAATGACTCAGTTCTGGTCAAGGAAAAGTCATAAATACTCCATTTAGAAAGAGAACTCAAAGATTTTTGAGGAAGAAAAAAAAATAATTTCTTTAGGGAGAAACTTCCTTCAGGCAAATCTCAAAAATAAATGGTAACATTTATATAGCAGTTGCTAGAATGCTTCCTCACTGACAAGAGAGAATTCAAAAAGAAAAGAATCTTGGCCTCTAGAAAAGCAGTGGGAAACCTCTGGCCCTTCGTTTAATTTCTTCTAGCTAGACCATGAAAAGTTTTCTAAAACCAAGTGTCTTTTGAGCCTCCCTTCTCTACCATTAAGAGCAACAAATACAGCTGTGCAAACAGCAGGAATGTGTGNNCCTGCGGTAAGATGCATGCCCTGGCTCCTCCGGGGGGAATTCTCTTTCAGACATGTGCACGATCCTCTGAGTCAGCAACCTCAGAGAGGGATGAGGAGATGTTGGCAAAGGTGAATTCCAGTCTGAACCAGTAAGAGAAGATACAAGACAGATGGGTGGGGATTCTCGGACAACAAACAGGGAAGATTCTGACAGCTGACAAGAAGGGAGGAAAAGATTGAAAGCCTTGCAACTGGAGCTGCAGGGAACACAAGCGAGAAGGGAGAAATGCTGCTTTTTCTTTCTTATCCATTTTTAGATCTTTCTTCTTAGTCCTCTTGCTACCTTGTTTGCTTGGTGAGAACATGGGCTTTGGAGCCATCGTCAGGGCTTGAATCTCAGCCCATCATATATTAGCTGTGTGGTTCTGGTAATTTCACTAACACCCCTCAACTCTGGCTCCCTCATCTGTAAAACAGACAGAAGGATGCTCACCTCCTGGAGTTCCTGTAAGGAGGGAATAAGATGCTATAAAATATACAGCAGGTATCCGGCTCACTGTGGGTGCTTAAAAACGTGTTAGCACCTTTCTTCTCCTCTTCTTTAATTCTTTGAGTCTACATTTCTTCTTCTTTCAACTTTCGCTCACATCTACTAGAACTTTGGGCCCTTTACTTCATTATTCATTTTCTGTGGGTCGGTAGCCGCGGATGGAAAGATTTCCCAATCCCTGGAGTAAATAGGATGTTCATTTGCAAGGGCTGATAACCTTCATGGTTGTCTGATTCCCAAAAGACTGAGTTTCCTGNNNNCTGCTGATCAGAAAAAAGCAATTTTCAACACAGGAAGTTTCGAGGAATCTGGGAATTAGAAAGAATGCCTGGCTCCTCTTAATCGGAGAATGTTATACTTGGATCCCCTTTCAAATATTGATCCAGCAGTTAGGCAGAGACCCCAAGGCACTGAACAGCCTGAGCCCTGGTTGAGGCCTGTGCTCCCTCTTACTCTACAGTGAGACCTGGGCCCTGGGGGACTGCTTTATTAAAAGCAAATTTCAAGAGCAGTATAGTAAGTCTGAACTGCATCCATAGAGAAGAATAAATTCTGTGTTCAAAGTAAAATGAGTCATAGCTCAAATTCCAGCATTTGTTGGTTCTGAACTAGCAATGCAAGTACTATGAATTGTTTTGGGAGGGCATGGAAGGAACCCCAAATTCATTTCAGGAAGCAACCACGAGTTTTTTAAAAAAGGAATGAAGGAGGGGCGCCTGAGTGGCTCAGTTGGTTAAGCGTCTGCCTTCAGCTCAGGTCATGATCCCCGGGTCCTGGGATGGAGTCCTGTGTAGGGCTCCCCGCTCAGTGGGGAGCTTTCTCCCACTCCCTCTGCTCCTCCCTGCGACACCCCCCACCCCGACTCATGTTCTCTCTCTCTCTCTCTTTCAAATAAATAAATAAAATCTTAAAAAAAAAGGGGGGGGGTGAAGGGGTAGGAGAGAACAAGGAAGTAAGAGGAAGGAGGAGAGAGAAAGAACATCTCAAGGAGAAGTAGTTTCTCTTTCTTCCTAGCCTCTAAGAGAGTATCCCTTTGATGGGCAGCCTGGAGAAAAGCACTTCTGGGCGGGTTGCCTAAAGTGAGCAGCACTATGGACTGCTCCCTTCTTTTTTTTTTTTTTTTTTTTTTTTTAGATTTTATTTATTTATGGAGAGAGAGAGAGTGCACGTGCTTGAGACGGGGGTGGGGGGCAGCAGAGAGAGAGGGAGAAGCAGGCCCCACTGGGCAGGGAGCCCGATGTGGGACTCAATCCCAGGACCCCAGGATCATGACCTGAGCAGAAGGCAGATGCTTAATCAACTGAGCCACCCAGGCGCTCCCTGCTCCCTCCTTCTTGGAGCTCCTCAGCTCCCTGGCTTTCTGGACACCTCTCTATTCTATTCCTCGTGTGCCTCCCTACATACACGCCCTCCCCCTAATTAGTCCCCAGAGTTCACTCCTTGGAGCTCTCACTCCAGAAGCTCTATCTGAACAATTTTATTTATTTATGTGACTTTTCCTACCCCTTAAATAATGACAACTCCCAAACACACCCCTTTCAACCCATTCTCTCTTCTAAAACCCACAAACCAAACTGGCCATAGTCAGCAGCTGGTGATCATGTCTAAAATCAAAGTTGTTACCTCCACACTTCCTAAACCTCTTGCCACTATCCACATGGTATCTACCAGTGCTCAACATAAAAGCAGCTCTGTAGTCCTTCTTGATGTTTCTTCTACTTCAACTCCCAAATCCAATCTATCACCAAGTGCTCTTGATTCTACTTCCTGAATCTCTCTCCAGTCTATGCTGTTCTTCCAATCCTATAGCCACTGTCTTAGATAAAATTCCCATCATCTCCCACCTGGACTCCTAACTTCTCTGTGTCTAGTATCTTTTCTGGACAATCTTGGCATCAAAGTGATCTTTCTAAAACACAAATGTAATACTCCTTTAATAATCCCAATAGCCTCTGATGGCTCTTTTCTGTTTCCTGAAATAAAAGTCCAAATCCAAACAAGTTTCTTCATAACCTTGCTCAGTCTTCTTTAACATACCCATATCTTGCAGGTCCCCCCACTGCATCCCACCACCCTTATTTCAAGCGCTACAATTCAGCCACACCAAACTGCTTGTTATTCCCCAAACACATGATCCTTGATGTTTTGCCTTTGCATGTTCTGTTCCCTCTATACGAAATGCTTTTCCTTTCCAGGTGAGCTCCTTCACTTCTTTAAGTAATGTCATTACTCTGTAAAGTTTTCACTCCCTGCCTAATAAATTACTCACATTTACCTATGGAATACTTGGTCCTTTATTAGGGTACTTTTCTTTCTTTTTTAAATTAAGTTTATTATTTTAATTTCGGTACAGTTAACATACAGTGTGATATTAGTTTCAGGTGTGCAATAAGTGATTCAACAATTCTATACAGTACTCAGTGCTCATCATGATAAGTGTGCTCTTTAATCCCCATCACCTATTTCACCCATCCCCCTATGCGCCTCTCCTCGTGACCATCAGTTTGTTCTCTACAGTTAAGAGTCTGTTTCTTGGTTTGTCTCTCTCTTTTTTTTTTACTTTGCTCATTTGTTTTATTTCTTAAATTCCACATATGAGTGAAGTCATATAGTATTTGACTTTCTCTGACTTATTTCACTTAGCATAATACTCTATAGCTCCATCCACGTTGTGGCAAATGGCAAGATGTCATTCTTTTTTATGGTTGAGTAATATTTCATTGTATGTATATACCGCTTCTTCTTTATCCATTCATCTATCAATGGACATTTGGGCTGCCTCCATAATTTGACTATTGTAAATAATGCTGCTATAAACATAGGGGTGCATGTATCCTTTTGAATTAGTGTTTTTGTATTTTTGGGGTAAACACCCTGAAGTGTGATTCCTGGATTTTAAGGTAGCTATTTTTAACTTTTTGAGGAACCTCCATACTGTTTTCCAGAGTGGCTGCACCAGTTTGCATTCCCACCAACAGTGTACTAGGGTTCCTATCTCTCCACATTCTCTCCAACACTTGTTTCTTGTGTTTTTTATTTTAGCGATTCTGATAGGTATGAAGTGATATCTCATTGTTTTGATTTGCATTTCCCTGATGATGTGTGATGTTAAGCATCTTTTCCTGTGTGTATTGGCTATCTGCATATCTTCTTTAGAGAAATGTCTGTTCACGTCTTCTGCCCATTTTTAAATTGGATTATTTATATTGGGGATGTTGTAGAAGTTCTTTATATATTTTCAATACTAATCCTTTATCAGATAGGTCATTTGCTAATATCTTCTCTATCACGGACTTTTCAAGATGCACTGCAAGTACTGGTTTATATATTTGTCTCCTTGGATAAAGGAGACCAAGATTGTAAGTTTCTAAAAGACAGGCTTCATCTCTTATTTTTTGGTGTTCCCACCTGTTCACTAAACACTCAATAAATGCTAATGGATATCAAGAGAGTCAGCTTTCCACAAAAGAAAGGAACCCTAGGACTCCCCAGAAAGTGCTTTTTCCCAGAGAGAGCTCTTCAGGTCCATGGAGTCTTACTCTATGTATCAGCCCATACCTAGAATAAGATCAGAATATTTTCCTTCAGCTTAAAAGAGGGATTGAGATGGGGTAGGAGAGATAGAGAAGGAGGAAAAGAGTGATAGATGACCACTCCTTTAATGATGCAGTGTACTTTTCCTATATACAAAGAGAGAATTTATTCCTTGTTTACAAAGTTGAGGACTCAACAGAATCTTCCGCCAGTGCTCTGTATTTAGTAGATCCTTAAAAAGCACTTGAATAAATTAATCCACAGGCAAATGCTATCTAGTTGGTCAGAAATTTGCACTAGAGATAAAAAACTCACTCACTTTAGCTTTTCTTTCTCCAGTGTCTTTCTTTCTCTCTTTCTTTATGTACCTCTGTCTCCCTTTCTCTCTTTTTCTTTCTTCAGCTGAGTTCATTTCTGACAAGCAGAAAAAGTTAAAAGTGGCCACCAGGAAATTTTTCGAGCCTCTGTACTCGAATACCCTCTGGAAAAATACATTCGATTTACAACCACAACACATACAACTGGGTATCTTAACTGTAAATCTAATGTAATGATTGTTCCTTTAGATATTTCCTTAATTTTATGAGAGTAATAAATACACCCTTTAATGACTGTAGGTTCAAATCATTTCCAAATGACTGATTTTCACTGCATTGCTACCGTATGTTTCTGTTATGTAAATAACTAAATATTCCTAAATTGCTCCATTAATATATAGAAAAACCATTCACTATTTATTTTTAAATGGCTGAGGGGCAGGTTATAAGAATATTGCCAAAAAATGAGTTTTATAACAACTCTCTAAGCATATTATGTTTGAAAATGCAATATTTATACAGTAGAAACCATAATACTAAAACCCAACAAGCTTCTTTTAAAATATAAACTATTAAAACATTTTAAGAAATATGAAGAGAAATCTTTAAACACCAATTCCATATCAAAGTTCTCAGGATTTTGCATTTATACAGAGCAGAGTTCATGAACTCCTGCTAACCATGTTAACAATCTACCAGGTTTCTAAAGACTCAGCAGGGGTTAGAATTAGAAGACTCTGCCATCAACATCAATAACAGGAGCAGTGACACTCAGAGGAGTTTTCCACTGTGCTCTCCAAGGAGGGTTCAGCACATTCAGGGACCGTAGCCCATAAAGGAAAGAGGACTATAGTTAGTAAATACAAATAAAATCTAGAGGGACACATTATTTCGGATTTTGTTTTTAAACAGTGAGAGTCTTTTTAAAAATTCCGTGTGTGTGTGTGTGTGTGTGTGTGTGTGTGTTTTGTGTGTTAGTATATATTTACTGCCCCAACAGCAGTACTTCTCGTTTTAAAGAGCCTTACCACTTAAAAGGAATTTTGACTTCAGATTTTTGTTTTGATTCACAGGAGAAAAGATGTGAACAAAATCACAAAGGTTTCTCTGCGAGGCAAGAAAATGGCTTGACCCTAATTCAAGATGGAAGCCTATTGGACATATGATGACCCAAGCAATTTGGTGTGTCCTACACCCAAGGCAGGTGGCAGATCAATTCAGAAACACATAAAAACAAAGGGACTGTAGCTGAGTTTTCAAATATACATTAGAAACTAATTTCAATGCATTTTTTGAAATAAATAAAACTTTGTACAATATGAATTCATTACTTATGGATTTTCATTGGCAAGAAAACGTAGTTCCCCTCTACCCCTCACCCCTCTTTAAAACAGTTCTCACCCAATTCCCCTTCTTCAATCCCTTCTCCATAAAAACCTGATTTTTTTTTTTAACTGGGTGATTGGGGCTTGGTAAAAAATAGTTCAGCAAAGGGGCAATATTCAAATCTTAAGGCTGAGTTAACCATTAATTTTTTGGTATTTTCTCTTCTTTTTGTAAGCCCAAGCAGTATAAACTATCCGTATTTCCTGCTGTTGCCGGTGGCAGGAAGACCGTGTATCACATTCTATCAATTTGTTTTGAAGCTGAAGGAAACATGACAATGATCTCTAAAGCGGTGTTTATTCTGTGGTGCAGTCAACACTAAAAGTATCTGTATATGTGATTTGCATGCTGGTCTTCTGGATCTTTAATTTTTAGAAAGCTCAAGCATTGTAAACCCATATCTTTATAATGCCCAAATTTGTTTTCTTTTCAGCCCATCATTATTGTAGCAGTTAGTGCACGCTGAACAAAGACTTTTGTGAGATTTTATGGGGTTTTTGTTGACTGTTCTCCAATTAGGCTAAATAATAAACGCAATTGTAGATCTTTTCAGATAAAGCCAATTCTATAAGGCCAAATCTACGGATTTCATAATAATCTCAGTCTTATCTGCCCCTAGTTCCAGGAAGCATATTCACGGTAGTCATGGCAATTTACACAAGGGAGCTAAATTGTCTCTTTTTTGTCTCTCTAAATTACCATATGCACAAATTCTGCCTTTGGGGAAAGTGCTATGTTATTTGCATCCATGGACAAGCTATTTATATCTGAACACATTTGAACTGACAAAAAGAAATTAAAAAAAAAAAAGAAAAGAAAAAGAAAGGGATACGTTAATGGGAATATATGGGGAAAATTTACCAGAGTCAGCAATTTTTCCCCTTTACTTTCTTTGTATATTCATTTCACCATAGCAAATGGTCACAGATTAAACCAAACTGTTGTATGACTCAGTAACTTGACAATTCCTTGAGAGGAAGCAATATATTTTTCTCTTTTAATTTGCTTTAAAAATTGAAGCTTTCCACTTCTTTTATTTTATTATTTTATTACTTTTTTCAAGTAATCTCTACACCCAATGTGGAGCTCAAACTTACAACCTCAAGATCAAGAGTCACATGCTCCACTGACTGCGCCCGCCAGGCGCCCCTCCCCTTCTTTTCATATTTTAGCTAACAAATTTGCTTTAGTCAATTATGAATATTTGCTCAACATTTCTAAAACAGCACTTTTTATTGTGGTAAAAATATTTAACCATTTTAACCACTGTCCAGTGCACAGTTCAGTGGTATTAAGCGCATTCATATTGCCGTGCTGCCCGCACCACCATTCATCTCTAGAACTCTTTTCATCTCCCAAACTGACACTACCCATTAAATAGCAACACTTTAGTCCTCCCTACCCACCCAAACCCCGGCAACCACCATTCTAGCTGCTGTCTCTATGAATTGACAACTCTGTATCTCATATCAATGGAATCACATAGTATTTGTCCTTTTGTGGTGTGACTGGCTTATTTCAGTGAGCATAATCTTTTCAAAGTTCATCCACGGTGTGTAGCATACATCAGACTGTCCTTCCTCTTTAAGGCTGAATAATATTCCATTGTATGTAAACACCACCCTTTGTTCATCCGTTCATCAGTCAATGGACATTTTACACCTTTTGGCTGTTGTGAAGAACTGCTATGAACACGGGTATACAAACAGCTATTTGAATCTCAGAAGTAGAATCCTGAATCATATGGAAATTCTATGTTTAATTTTTTTGGCAATGCTACATTGTTGTCCACAGTGGCCACACTATTTTACATTTCTACCAGCAAGGCACAAGGATTCCAGTTTTTTCACAACCTCATCAAGATTTTATTTGGGTTTTTTTGTCTTTTGTTTTTATAATAACATCCGAATAAGTGTGAAGTGGGATCGCATTGTGGTTTTGATTTGCATTTCCCTAATGATTAATGATGTTGAGCATCTCTTCATGTACTTATTGGTCATTTGCATAACTTCTTCAGAAAAATATCCACATCCTTGGCCTATTTTTTAATTGTTTTGTTGCTGTTGTCAAGTCGTAGGAATTATTCATATATTCTTTTTTTTTTTAAGATTTTATTAATTTATTTGACAGAGAGAGACACAGCGAGAAAGGGAACACAAGCAGGGGGAGTGGGAGAGGAAGAAGCAGGCTCCCAGTGGAGCAGGGAGCCCAACGTGGGGCTCAATCCCAGGACTCTGGGATCATGCCCTGAGCTGAAGGCAGACGCTTAACGACTGAGCCACCCAGGCGCCCCCGAAGATATATGATTTGAGAATATTTTCTCCCCATTCTATGTGTTGCCTTTTCACTCTGTTGATTATGTCCTTAGTGTAGTTTCAAGCTTTAATAATTTTTAAGCTTTAATAATTTAATGCTATAAATTTTCATCATTTAAAAGTTGAATTATTCACATTTTTGGACTTGCTTAGCTTTATAAATTTTTACTTACAAATTTTTAATTTTAATTTTTTTCTTTCAGTGCCTCTGAAGATGCAAAACAAAGAAAATAAAATATTAAAATTCACAAAATTAAATATAAAATCAAATAAATGTTTACATAATATTTTTATAAATTTTTAGCATGTATACCTCTGAACTTATTAAAACTTAAAACTTCACTAAGACTTTTTGAACATCCTGTTTTAATTATAGAATCCAGGTGTTGAATTTATGGGTATACTATACTATTCTTTTGACTCATATGTTTGAAATTTTTCACAAAAAAATTGGGGTCAAGAGATAGAATTTAATTATGGTAAATTAATAAGTACACATGCAACAACCTAAGCACAGAAGCACTGTAATTATAAACATTGTTGTATCCAAGGGAAAAATTCCTGGTGCAATCTTTGCCTCCTTCTGGGGAACTTTTTTTCTGTATTTACGGCCAAGGAGCGCTTTCCAAAGAGGTGTTCTTCCTTAAAGGATGACTATAACTCTTCTTAAGACTCTTTGGCATTTTAGAAAACAGTGCCAAGATATCTTTTGACTCATTCAGTTGTTTACCAAATATTTACTCAGTACATATTTCCCACATGCCAGGCACAGTGCAGATACAATTATAAACAAAATGCAATCCTTAACCAATAGCAATGTATGGTCTAGTTGAGGAGAGAGAAGAGGGCAGGTAACTAGAGCCTTCTAACAAAGCACAAAGTGCCGCGACAGTGTGTTCAGCATTACAGCACTACAGTATTAGAGCAGACTGTGGAACCACAGAAGAATAGCACCCCATCCTCCTTACACATACAATAAAGGCTTTCCTGTGTAGGACACAACCCTGGCAATGGGGTGGGGTAAAGGTATAGAAATCAAGAGAGGATTGAGGAATGTTTCAGTCGAAGAGAGCCCCATATGTAAAGTCTTAGAGGTGCCAGGTAACATGGTACATTTGAGAAAAAGCAAGGAACTACTGTGAAGGGCAGGTAGATGTCTGGGATAGGATGTTAATGCCCTGGTAAGAAAAGGAATATAAGACATTCATAAAAATAATCCATTTTCAGCTGAAAGTGAAAGAAAGCTAACCTATTTGCCTGAATATATATTTCAATTCGAAGTAGATGTATTTTGGTTTTATTTTGTTTCACTTTACAAATTCTTTGAAACTAAATTTTAAAGTGTCAATTATCCAAATACAGTAATTGCTTTAATTTAAAATTGTATTCTATGAATTGAAATGGGCTGATGTGTGGAAAACAGGAAACACATGCGTGGATCGCATGAATACACTGAATCAGATGCACAAAGTAACCTTGCGTCAGCAGTCCTCAAACTTCAGTGAGCACAAGCGGGCTACGTAATGGGACTTCTCTACTCTCTCCCCCCGAGACTCTCACTCGGGAGATCCTGGATGGAATCCAGGAATCTGAATTTTTAACAAGACCAAAGGGATTCTTGTTTTAACTGTTTGCAATGAAATTTTTAAACCATACAAAATTATAGAAAATAGTGTAAGGTCATCCACATTCACATCACCCAGCTTCAATAGACAACACCAAACCAGTCTTATTTCATCTATATGCCACTACTTCCCTTTCAACACTAATTTATTTTGAAGATAATCCCAGATCTTAGTATTTTATCCATTAATACTTCAATTTGGGTCTCTAAAAGAAAATGACTTTATTTTTCTTAACATGACTACAATACAATAATCATACCTAAAGACCCCAAGTGATCCCAATATAACTGGTTCACACCTTCAGAAAAACTGAACTGGTAGACTGTAGAAGAGGATAATAAGTCAGTGTCCAAGTGGACTGCTGAGGAAGATATAACTTGATTTATTTCATCATGGACTCAAACTTTTTTGGTTCAAGAATAAGCAACTTACTGGCCTCTGGCTGGCTCAGTTGGTAGAGCATGCAGTTCTTGATATCGGGGCTATGAACTTGAGCCTCACTTTGAGTGTACAGATTACTTAAATAAATAAACTTAAAAAAAATAAGCAACTTAGGATTCATGCTGGAAAATTCATTGATTCTTCCTTCTTTTTTAATATGTTCAGTTCTTACCCAGTTAACCTGAAGAAACCACTGTGTCTCTAGAAGAAAGCTTGTTTTGCGGTATTAGTGAATCACTGAATAAGTAGCTTCAGTATGAGTATCTAAGTTGTAAGTTAGTCTTAGTGGATTTGAGATAGTTTTTCTGACCCTTTTGAAAAATAATTACATAAGTGCTTCTTATTGCTGGGTGAGAAATACTACTTTATATACAGTTTTGGTTTTCTATTTGCAGATATGGATGATGCATTACACCTAAAAAAAGTATTTTTAAGTTTATAAAATATAATTTTTAGGTTCACTTAGAATATATTTTATTTAATAAGTTAAAACTCTTCTGGCACACTATTAAACACAGAAACTCCTTTTAAAAAAGAAAAGAACTTGCTTATATTAACTGTTTAATGTTCCTGGTCACTGCTTTCATGTCTACACAGTACACAGAGCACAGTCTACCCTGTTTAAATAGCCACATTCCTTTCAGGAGACGGGACTGATTCCTGATTACCAACACCCATTAGTAGTTAGGCTTCTGGGTTTGCAATCATATTGAATGTTGGAGAACGAAATAAAATGAAAACCTTGTATTTGTACAGTTTTGAAGTTTACACTTAGAACCAACTACCTCCCAGCCACAGTGTGGAAATCTGTCTTTGCCTTAGGTTGGTTGGTGCAGTATTGTTGCATCTGGAGGACCTAAGTTTTTGTTCAGTAGTTTGAACTATATATAATAAACTGTTCAATCTGTAAAGTTTTTACAGAATAAATATTCAGCTGTGAAAACCAGTTAAATAAAACTAATATTTCTTAACACACACGAAAAAAGAATAAGCAAGATATTCGGTGATGTTTCTGAAATTGTCACCTTCAAATCTTCAAAAAAATATTTTTCAAAAGCATAAGGTTATTAAACTGAATTGAACTTAACATGAAACTTTTCTAAGATTATTGGTCAAATTTTTAAAAGGAAAAAAATTGCTTTGGTTAAATATTTTTTACCTTATCAATCTTCACAGATGAGAAAACAAGTTACTCAACTTGCCTTTCTTTCCAGAGTTACTTGTATTTCACACTTATTTAGTGTTTAAAAATATTTTTCTCAATGAGCCTCAGAAAAGTTTCCCAAAGTAACAAAGAACACAATACGGGTCCTGATAAGTTCCTTATAATTCAATTAACCCCAAATGTTAAAGAACCTTGCTATTTCTAATACAGTATTATATCCATAAAATGTACCTCTTGAAAAAGTTACTCTAGAAAATCAAGTTTAGAGAAATCTCATTTTATAGCTTAATACTTCAGCTTCTTTTTTGTATCTTCCTTATTATCATTCTCACCCGAGACAAATATTTATAAAACTGAAACTGGTATTTCTTTGACAGTTCTGTCTCCTTTCATCTGGCCTCTTAAAAAAAAGAGAATAAACAGAAGGAAGGAAGGAAGGAAGGAAGGAAGGAAGGAAGGAAGGAAAAAAAGAAGAAAGGAAAAGAAAAAGAAGAGAAGAGAAGAGAACAAATGACCTTTGGGTTTACATCTGAACATCAGTAGTAATACTAAGTTTTCTTCCTTAACCATGCAAATACTTCAGTATTCTCTGCAGTAATATTAAATTAAAAGTATCTTCCATTTCACTGTCAATCCATAAAACAATGTTTGTATAACACTGATATAAATTTTATATTTGCATATTTCAAGTATATTTCATTTATTAAGTACAGTGATAATCTCTTATATCAGCTTGCAACTATTCCTTATGCATTAACAGAGGGAAAACCATGGATCCATATCAAAACTATGACACAAAATCCCATATATATAATTACTAACCTTCGAAAGCTTAAGATTAAACTGCTTCTTGGTCTTGTCATTCAAATAAGCCTTTAATAAACTGCTAAATATTATATGTTTAAGGTAAGTCATTTGTATTTTAAATACTTTATCCTTTACTGAGGTTTTTATTTGACATGTGTCCAAGATACAAAGATAAATCTTCTCTCTTGCTCTTTGATAGGTGTCAGAGTTCACTTAAAGGTTTAAGAATAGAGCTGTTGAACCAATTTTTTCTCTATTGCAAGTTATACATGAGAATTGGTAGCAGCCTGTTGAAAGAACTTTATCTGTGCATAAAAGTCCTTATCTCACCTCTATCTATCATGCTATCAATTTCTTTATTACAGGAGTTTACCTTTGGGCAGCTCATACACCAGCTGCCAATCTGTCCTCACCTTGAGACTCTGCAGCAACCACACTCAGGTGTATTGAAGCTTCACAAGAATTGAGTGTTTTCCTTCCTTCTGCAACTAGGACAGGTGCAGTCAGAACGCAAGCCTCTGGCGCTCCAGATGTGCTTCAGCGCAGTGCAGAGCCAGAGCTTTTTTAATTTCTGCCTCCCAGGTCACAGCTTCTTAGCTGGAGATTTTGGAGATTTTCTAGATTTTCTTGTCCTCATCGTATCTTTGCCCCCCACATTCCCTAAGGCATTTAAAATGGCAGCTTTGAAAAGACAACTCAAAAGTCCACCAAATACATTATGGTACTCCATAAGACGAATTACTATGTATTGTTTAAAAAAAGAAAAAAGAAAAGGAGGAAGAAAGGGAGGAAAGAACGAAGGAAGGAAAGAAATGAGGATGTTCCTTAAGTACTAATGTGGAGAGATTTCCAAGATATATTAAATAAAGAAGGAAGATAAGAATAGTATTACCTTTTGCATGAAAAAAGTTGAAAAATACTCAAAATTGCTTCTGCATTCATAAAGGAACTCTGAAAAGATACACTAAAAACTTAACACTGGTTATTGGAGTCGAAGTGTGTGAGAAGTATGCATGATGAAGGATAGGAGAGTGGGAAGGACAATTTTCATGATATACCTTCTTATCTTTTTTCATTTATTTTTGAACTATATGATTATATTGCTTATTTACATTTTTAAAAAGAAATGGAAGCTTTATTCAGTCCAAGGAAGCTGAAAGAGAGAGAGAGAGAAAAAAAGAAAGAAAGAAAGAAAGAAAGAAAGAAAGAAAGAAAGAGAAAAAAGAAAGAAAGAGGAAATACTAAGAAAGTCTCATTGTTAGGCTATTGGCACTCTAGTTTGGTGGAGAGAATAAGTTATCAGGAAATAGAGAAATAAAATTTAGAAAACTATCAGTGAAAGACGCTACAATTGATTCTGGTTGAAGAACAGGCTAAAAGACCTCCAAAACAGTTTTACAATAATACTTACAAAAAATTATTTACAAATCCTATGCCTTTACCAATTTGCATCTCTGTTTTAAAAGTGAGCAAAACGTATTTTGAAGAGGCTTTACATTATAGCAGGATTGAATGCACTTGCCTCAATTTACAAAAGACACCCCATGTGCTGTCTCCACACCTCTGATTCCAAAGGCAGAAGGTAAAGCGTGAGGGCCTGAGCCCTGCAGCAACTGACCAGCCCCAATGCCTGCTCTACTATTCAGTGGCTGTACGGTCTGTGCACATTATTTAAGTCCTTATTTCATCATCTGGACAGTGTTCATAAGGTCACCGTGAGGATTAATTAATCCCCAAGAAGCATGCCCAGGCTCACACTAAGAACTGCGTAATGTTTGCTATTTTACCTGCTCTTCAACTGTCCTGCTGTTTATCTTTCTTTAAAAGTGCTGCCTCCCTGGGCTAATACTTACCCTTCCCATTAAGCCTTGTTGTTGGTTTTTTTGGTTTTTTGTTGGTTTTTTGTTTGTTTGTTTGTTTGTTTGTTTGGGTGTTTTTTTGTTTTGTTTTGTTTTGTTTTTTTGGTCTCTCCTTTTCTTCTTGCCTTCTTTTTAAAAGAAGTATGCATTTAGTCACTAAAATTCTCCCACGGAGCTTCCGAGAAAAGATCATCCCAAAGAAAGATATTCATAAAGGAAACAAAGTATGGAGTTTGCCAGAGAAATTCAGATTTAAAATAGTGGCATAAAGTTAATTCCTTACATTTCTATATCACTCTGTAAAGCTATATGTTCATCTCATTTGATGCCTGCAACAACCATCTAGACCATCAGGGCAGATAAAAATAAAGGGCAAAGGAGGTTAAAAGGGTTGCCTGAGGCTAAACTGCATACTGCAAGTCAGTGACAATGTCTGACTAGCTTAGTGCAACAATTTATTGAACACCTGCTAAGGCCTGGGCACTGTGCTGACCTGCACATTCCAAAATGCTCTCCCCACAAAGACTTTCCATGGTATGAAGCATCTCTCAGGGTTTCACTCAACTTGATGATCATGCTACTTAAAAGTTACTGTGACAAAAAAAAAAAAAAGTACTGTGACATCATATAGCAGAAAGGACCAGGGATTCCCTGGCAAAAGATCTTGGGTTTTGTGATCCTGGACAAACAACTTAATCTCTCTAAGCCAGTTTTCTCATCCCTCAGTGTGTGAATGATACTTAGCACCAGGTGGTTGTAAAGGTTAAATGAGAGACTGAATTAAAAAAGAAGTTCGTAAACTGTATAGTTCCATAGCAGATATTCGTGCTGTTAACCTTATTTAGCAGTGGAATGCAAGATCAAACCTAGGTGGGGGAAAAAAAAGAAGGCCTGATAGAAAAACATCCCTAGGTCCCCAGCCCTTAAAAGACCTCCCAGGGAGAGTAGCAAGATTACAAAAACTCATCCTGTCTCCCCTGCAGAGGGTACCCACTGAGCCAACAGGGGTGGGCTGCCTGGGTCAGTCCCATTTTAGCAAATGTGTTCTTTTCCATTTGCTCCAATTGGTGGTAGGAGGTGAAGGGGGGTAAACCAGACAGCTGGTGTAACATGAAACAGAAAGATCTATGTTTTACCTTTGAAAAAAAAAAAAAAAACTGTGGGAAATAGTGGGAAAACGAAAGAAGCAGGCAAGTGCTTGGGGCATTTCAGCTGGTAAGTGAGAGAGAAAGAGAGAAAGAGAAAAGAGAGAAGCTGCCCAGGACAGATGCAATCCACACCCTCCATCTGCAATCAGAGAGAAGCTCACATGTCAGAAAAAAGTTTGTCCTCCCTCAGGGGAATTGTGAAGGATGTCAATGTTCTAGCCATGAGAAAACAAAAATCCATACAGAACATTCCAACATGTGGAGGCCTGATAGAGCTCAGAGCGATGTTCTATGGGACCCTGCCTCTTGCAGACTTCTCACTTGGACCTGGAATGTCAGCATGAGGCATGCTTCACAGGGGAGGGGAAGTGGTGTCTGAACCTGCTCTGAGACAGGCCCACTGCTGGTGATTTAGAAAAGCAGTAGAGTGAGGCAGTTAAGTAAGGTGTTGGTGAAACTACCTGGGTTCAAACCCAAACTTCTCTGCTTCTGGACTTAATGTATGTGATTTTGAGTTGCTCTCCTTTTTAACTTTGCTAAGCTTCAGTTTCCTGATCTATAAAATGGGGGCTAATAATAGTACCTTCCTTAGGATACTGCAATGATTAAATAAAATAATGTTTATACAGCAATTAGAAAGTGCCTTGTCAGTTGGTTAAGCATCTGCCTTCGGCTCAGTTCGTGATCCCAGGGTCCTGGGATTGAGTCCCGTTTGGGGTCCTTGCTCAGTGGGGAGCCTGCTTCTGCTGCTCCCCCTGCTTGCGCTCGCACTCTCTCTCTCCGACAAATAAATAAATAAAATCTTAAAAAAAAAAAAAGAAGAAGAAGAAGAAGGTGTCTGGCACATAGTAAGCAGCCAGTAAATGTTGGCTACTATGGCATTGTTTCAAAAGGCAAGTTTATTAGCTAACCTCCATTCCAAAAGCTTAGAAAATAGGAAGTCAGGGTGAAAGAAAGTGAAAACTTTCCTGTTGCATCCTTGCACACTCACTAGCAAAGGAGGAAAGTTTCAAGTTCCTCTATTTCATGAGTTATTATAGATAACAGGTTGAACACCTGTATGGAAAGGCAGCAAACCCCAGTTACTAAATACCTAGACTCAGAGCTGGATTTGGAACCCAGCTCCACCTCTCCCTAGCTCTGTGACCTTGCACAAGTCACATAAACTTTATGCCTCTGTTCCACATTTGTAAAATGAGGGTGATAATAATAGAGTTTACGTCATAATGTTGGAGTGAGTATAAAATGAGACCACACACGTCTTATTACTACAGCTCTTGGTACAATCCTTGTCCCATGAGAAGTGCTTAATAATTGATAGCTATTATTGTTTTCTTCACCAAAACAAAACAAAACAAAACAAAAAAACCAGAGGGTTGTTTGTTATTTACATTTAAAGCCCACCTCTGAGTAGAGAAAGCAAAATACACTGTCTATTGGATATTTTCTTTTTTTTTTTTTTGTTTTGTTTTGTTTTTCTTAAGTAGGCGCCATGCTGGGCATGGAGCCCAACACTGAACTTGAACTCATGACCCTGAGATCAAGACCTGAGCTGAGATCGAGAGTTGGACACTTAATCAAGAGTTGGACTCTTAACCAACTGAGCCGTCTAGGCGCCCCAAAATATACTGTCTATTGGAATCAGTTCTTGCTCTCATCAGAAATAACATTCTCTTTTAAGACAATGTATTAGTCTTTCCTAGGAAGTAATTTACGCAGGGCATCAGCATACTTTTAGATTGGTCTACCATATGATCTGGGTCTCATTACTGTGGTTTAACTAAACTAAGCAGAAAATTTATCTGAGGTAATTGAAAAATTTGAATTGTCTCTGAGAGCTATGATTAATATTCTGCCCGTATTTATGTATTGTATTTTATAATTAAGTCATAGTCATAAAAGCAATAAGGCAAATGTCTCAAAAATTCTAGCAAAAATAAAGCAAAACACATTTGCTTTTAGGTGTATCAGCCTTAATAATAACTCTGCATATTTTAAAAGTTTGCCAGTTCAGTAAAATTCAGTAGTAGCAAAATTTTTAAATGTCAGTTAAGCTGTTATGATGAGCACAGAGTGATATATGGAAGTGTTGAATCATTATATTGTACACCTGAAACTAATATAACATTGTATGTTAAATAACTGGAATTTTAAAAAATAAATAAAAATTAAAATGTATAGTAAGTACCTCAAAAAACATAAACACACCCATTCATTTATTAAGTCAACAAACATTTCTGAATGCCTACTATGTGGCAGAGATGGCCTTATGTTTTAAATCAAATACACTGTATTCATTCACTCTTAAAAAGTTCTTTCATTTACTTTGTCTACTTTCACTCAAATTTTCACATTATCTGATAATATTGCAACCCGACTATATCAGTTAAAAATTTAAAACTCTGTCACTTTAAGAATTTGTAACATTTTCCATTAACATTCCTCTCTGGTCTTATGTACTTGATCTGTGCTGTGGGATACAGCATAAATTATCTGCCTTCAGCAAAACGAACAGCTGAAAGGCACAGCCGCCTGACAGCGCTCGTTAGGCCACGAGCTGCTGTGAGCACACACTGTACTAGCGATCGTCTGCCTTTCAGTTGCCTCAAGAAAAGTCTTTAAGTGGCTCAAAACATATGAGTTGGTCATCCACTAGCCAAAATAGCCCAGTATTTTAGCACCATGCTTAGGTGTCAATTAACAAACATGATAAAAACAATCCTGGGATGTTTATTTTTAAAGAAAAGTATCATCTCCCAGAAATGGGAGCCCATGCCTATGTGATCAATTATTCGATGACAAAGGAAGCAAAAATATACAATGGAGAAAAGATAGTCTTTTCAATAAACGGTGTTAGGACTTGACAGCTACATACAAAGAATGAAACAGGAGCACTTTCTTACACCATATACAACAATAAACTCAAAACAGATTAAAGACCTAAATGTATCTTTAATCCATGAAACCATGAAACTCCTAAAGGAAAACATATGCAGCAATCTCTTGGACTTTGGCCTTAGCCATGTATTTATAGATATGTCTCCTCAGGCAAGGAAAATAAAAACAAAAATAAACTTTTGGGACTACACCAAAATAAAAAGCTTTTGCACTGCAAAGGAAACCATCAACAAAACAAAAAGGCAACCTATCAAATGGGAGAAGGTATTTGCAAATGATATATCCATATGATCCAATAATTCTACTATTGGGTCTTTACGCAAAGAAAACAAAAAAACTAATTTAAAAAGATATAGGCAACCCTATGCTTACTGCAGCCCTATTTATAAGAGCCAAGATAGGGGCACCTGGTTGGCTCAGTTGGTTGGGCATCAAACTCTTGATTTCAGCTCAGGTCATCATCTCAGGGTCATGGGGTTGAGCCCCGCGTCAGGCTCCGTGCAAAGCATGGAGCCGGCTTAAGATTCACTCTCCCCTCTCCCTCTGCCCCTCCCCCAGCTCTCTCTCTCTCAAAAAAAAAAGGGAAAAAAAGAGCCAAGATAGGGAAGCAACCCAGGTGTCCATCAATGGATGAACGGATAAAGAAAATGTGCCATATATACACAATGGAATATTACTCAACCATAAAAAGGACATGATCTGGCCATTTATGGATGGACCCAGAGGGTATTATGCTAATTGAAATAAGTCAGAGAAAGACAAATACCATATAAGAAACAGAACAAATGAACAAACAAACAAAAAAACATACCCTTAAATACAGAGAACAAACTGATGGTTGTCAGAGGGAGGTTAGTGGGAAGATGAGAAGGATTAGGAGGTAAAAACTTCCAGTTATGAAATAAATGTCACAGAGATGAAGGTGCAGCATAGGGAATATGTCAATAATATTATAATGGTGTTGCATAGTGCGAGATGGTGACTGTACTTATTGTGGGGAGCACTCAGTATTGTACAGAATTGTCAAATCAATATGCTGTACACCTAACACTAAAATAGCATTGTATGCCAATTATGTTTCAATAATAAATAATTTTTAAATTTAATTTTATTTCAATTCAATTGATTAACACATAGTGTATCATTAGTTTCAGAGGTAGAGTTCAGTTATTCATCAGTTGCATATAACACTCGATGCTCCTCACGTCACATGCCCTCCCCAATGCCCATCACCCAGTCACCCCATCACCCCCTACCTCCTCTCCAGCAACCCTCAGTTTGTTTCCTTATAGTTAAGAGTCTCTTATGGTTTGTCTCCCTCTCTGACTTCCTCTCATTTTATTCTTCCCTCCCTTCCCCTATGATCTTCTGTTTTGTTTCTTAAATTCCACATAGGAGTGGAATGATGTGATAATTGTCTTTCTCTGACTGAGTTATTTTGCTTAGCATTAAATACCCTCTAGTTCCATCCACGTCAATGCAAATGGTAAGATTTCATTTTTTTGATGGCTGAGTAATATTGCATTGTACATATATACCACATCCTCTTTATCCATTCATTCATCGATGGACATTTGGGCTCTTTCCATTGTTTGGCTATTGACATTGCTTCTATAAACATTGGGGTGCAGGTGCCCCTTCGGACCACTATGTTTGTATCCTTTGGGTAAATATCTAGTAATGCAATTGCTGGGTCATAGGGTAGCTCTATTTTTCAACTTTTTGAGGAACCTCCATACTGTTTTCCAGAGTGGCTGCACCAGCTTGCATTCCCACCAACAGTGTAGGAGGGTTCCCCTTTCTCTGCAACCTTGCCAACATGTCGTTTCCTGACTGGTTCATTTTAGCCATTCTGACTGGTGTGAGGAAGCATCTCATTGTGGTTTCGATTTGTATGTCCCTGATGCCGAGTGATGTGGTGCATTTTTTCATGTGTCTGTTGGACATCTGTATGCCTTCTTTGCAGAAATGTCTGTTCATGTCTTCTGCCCATTTCTTGATTGGATTATTTATTTTTTGGGTGTTGAGTTTGATGAGTTCTTTATAGATTTTGGATACTAGTCCTTTATCTGATAAGACATTTGCAAATATCTTCTCCAATCCTGTAGTTGTCTTTTGATTTTGTTGACTGTTTCCTTTACTGTGTAAAAGCTTTTTATCTTGATGAAGTCCCAATAGTTCATTTTTGCTTTTGTTTCCCTTGCCTTTGGAGACATGTCTAGCAAGAAGTTGCTGTGGCCAAGGTCAAAGAGGTTGCTGCCTGTGTTCTCCTCTAGGATTTTGATGGATTCCTGTCTCACATTTAGGTCTTTCATCCATTTTGCGTTTATCTTTGCATATGGTGTAAGAAAATGGTCCAGTTTCATTCTTCTACACGTGGCTGTCCAATTTTCCCAACATCATTTGTTGAAGAGACTGTCTTTTTTCCATTGGATAGTCTTTCCTGCTTTGTCAAAGATTAGTTGACCATAAAGTTGAGGGTCGATTTCTGGGTTCTCTATTCTGTTCCATTGATCTATGTATCTGTTTTTCTGCCAGTATCATACTGTGTTGATGATTACAGCTTTGTAATAGAGCTTGAAGTCTGGAAGTGTGATGCCACCAGCTTTGGTTTTGGTTTTCTTTTTCATCTTTCTTCTGTCTATTTGGGGTCTTTTGTGGTTCCATACAAATTTTAAGATTATTTGTTCCAACTCTGCTGATGGCATTTTGATAAGGATTGCACTGAATGTGTAGATCGCTCTGGGTAGCATAGACATTTTAATAATATTTTAATATTTGTTCTTCCAATCCATGAGCATGCAATGTTTTTCCATTTCTTTGTGTCTTCTCTATTTCTTTCAAAAGTGTTCTATAGTTTTCAGAGTACAGATCCTTTACCTCTTTACTTAGGTTTATTCCTAGGTGTCTTATGACAATAAATAACTTTTTAAAATAAAGTATCATCTATATTAACACTTTATGTTTTACTATAAGCCAACAACAGGATAAGATGAAATAATATTTTTAGCAAAATCCTTTTAATAGAGCCTAAGAAGAGAATAAATATATTTAAAACACAAAAGTCATTGTTTATTTTACCAAAAATTCTTTAAATATCACCTCTTGCAGTCTCTCCTCATTCATTTGCTTGTCCTGTCTGGAATACCCTGTCTCACCTTTCCATCTCCCCCTCTATCTCCACACCATGCTTCATGAACATTCTTTCCAGCCTTGCACAGCCAAGTGCAAGGCTACACTCTGGGCACTCATTCATTGCTCTTCTAACATCTTCTGCAACTGCTCCCATGTCACTTTGTTTTATAGTTATTGGTGTCTACATGTATCTCTTCAACTCAATTTTGAGTTTCTCCATTTTGTATTTCCCATAGCACCTAGTTCAAACTCAGTTAATGATCATGTAAATGAATTTGGGTGAGACATTCACACTTTATATACCTCAATTTCCTCATCTAACAAATGGGCATAACAATATCTGTCTTGCCTAACTGTAGTTTGCTATGTCATGAAGTTAGATAATAAATGTGAAAGCATTTTTTTTAAGTGTTACATATTCTTTGGGAAGCAATTTGATGGTATTTATCAAGAGACTTAAATTTTTTCATTTTTTTCCTATTCACTAATTATACTTCTAGTTATCAATCTCAAGGAAAATCTGTAAACAGAATAATTTTTAAATTTTTCAAGATTTTATGTATTTATTTGATAGTGAGAGGGCAAGCAAGAAAGCGCAGGCATGGGGGGGTGAGGGGCAGCAGGGAAGAAGCAAGCTCCCCACTGAGCAGGCTCCCCACTGAGCCTGATCTATCCCAGGCCCTGGGATCATAACTGAGCCGAAGGCAGATGTTTAACTCACTGAGCCACCCAAACGCCCCAACATAGGATAATTTTTAAAACACTGTTCAAATATTATTTATAATGGTAAAAAACATGAAATAATTTTAACACTCAACAAAATAAAATGGCTGAGTAAATTACTGCACATTAACTCAATAAAATATTATATACCATTTTTATTTTATTTTTTTTTAATGATTTTTTATTATATTATGTTAGTCACCATACAGTACATCCCCGGTTTCCGATGTAAGGCTCGATGATTCATTAGTTGCTATATACCATTTTTAAATCATGAAAATTATTTTAAAAGATGATGTAATAGCCAACAACACGAGAAATGTTTAAGATGTAGTATTAAAAGAAAAACATGAGGGGCACTTGGCTAGCTCAGTCAGTAGAGCGTGTGACTCTTGATCTTGAGGTAGTGAGTTTGAGGCCCATGTTGGGTGTAGAGATTACTTTAAAATATATATATAAAGAGCCTGGGTGGTTCAGTTGGTTGAGCGTCCAACTCTTGGTTTCAGCTCAGGTCATGATCTCAGGGTCCTGGAATCAAGCCCTGAGTGGGGCTCAGGACAGAGTCAGCCTGGGATTCTCTCCCTCCCTTCCCCTCTGCCCTTCCCCGCACTCATGTGCACACTCTCTCTCAAATAAATAAAATAAAATGTTAAAAAATAATAAAATATATAAATTGCTTTAAAAAAAAAGAATACCCTGGGGCACCTGGGTGGCACAGCGGTTAAGCGTCTGCCTTCGGCTCAGGGCGTGATCCCGGCGTTCCAGGATCAAGCCCCGCATCAGGCTCCTCCGCTATGAGCCTGCTTCTTCCTCTCCCACTCTCCCTGCTTGTGTTCCCTCTCTCACTGGCTGTCTCTCTCTCTGTCGAATAAATAAATAAAATCTTTAAAAAAAAAAAAAAAAAGAATACCCAAATCACATATGTACTTTGACAAGTATGCAAAAAGGAAACATCTACTCACAAAAAATTTGATTAAAAGGAAGTAAACCAAAATACTAACTATGGTTATTTGAGAGCAAATGTTTACTGAGTATTTTTACTTCTTATTTTGTATTTTCCAAATATTGTATAATAAGTACATATTACTTTGAAAATAAAAAGAAAAATAAACTTTGAACAGTAGTTAAAAAGCTACATAAATTGGGGCGCCTGGGTGGCATAGTGGTTAAGCATCTGCCTTCAGCTCAGGGCGTGACCCTGGTGTTATGGGATCGAGCCCCACATCAGGCTCTTCCACTATGAGCCTGCTTCTTCCTCTCCCACTCCCCCTGCTTGTGTTCCCTCTCTCGCTGGCTGTCTCTATCTCTGTCGAATAAATAAATAAAATCTTTAAAAAAAAAAAAGAAAGCTACATAAATTGCATAAAATAGCTACATACAAGCTATAAATATTTCATCTGCAGAATATATTACTTCGTTATTATATACAGGCTCTGGGATTGGTCATTTTTTAAAATATAAATAAACAAATTAAATTAGGCTATGTTGTATTTTAAACAGTTTGTTAAACAAACAAGAAAAAAATTAACCAGATATGTTCTGCCTGTACTCAAAATAACCCCAATAATTTTAACCAGTGAATACAAAAAGTCACTCTTTCCCCTTTTGTTGTTCAGATATGTTGTCAACCACTGTGAGACCTGTCTTCCAGCTCTATAGGAGAGTCATAAATGCTGATGTTATCTTTAGCCTATTTCAGAATCTGAAGCTAGCTTTTACTTTCACTTCTGAACCTTATCCTTCTTAAATAAAATTGTTCTGTTTGAAAGAATCATCTTTGCCCATGTATTCAGCAAGTTTAAGTACTTTTCTAGGTCAGCATCAGATGCAAAGGTTAACAAATTTTTCAACTGTAGTTCGGGCTACAGAATGTTTCCTACTAGGAAAAAAAGAAATTAAGGAAAAGAAAAGGGGAAAAAAAAGAAAGTGTTTCCTTTCTTTTGTTCAGAAATCTGATTCCATAAAGTCACAATTTGAATGTAAGTGATTTATAAATATAAATATAAATTTCAAATATATAAATACAAAATTCAAAATATTGTTTCTCATTTTCAGGTATTTCTCATGTATTTTTTGAAGCACATCTCTTAGGGAAGGTTGTAATTCCCATTCTCTTTCTAGTAACATGTATACTGATTTAACTGTTTTTACTGAGCAGTTTTTACTGAGGAAAAAAAGAAGTCAAACTCTTGAATTATTCCAAACCTAAATCTTCCATTTAAAGCACTTGAATAAGATCTGTTTTATTGACCACCGTCATTGTTCTTTCCAAGTTAATCTTACTAATATGCTTTTGCTTATTTTTTTTTAAAGACTTTATTTATTTATCTGAGAGAGAGAGAGCACGCGTGCACAAGCAGGGGGAGTAGCAGATGGAGAAGGAGGCTCACCGCTGAGCAGGGAGCCCAAGGATCAGGGGCTGTATCCCAGTTCCCTGGGATCATGAGCTGAGCCACCCAGGTGCCCGATTCATATGCTTTTTCATTGAATTTGTCCACTCACATCTAACTGATTCAAATGCCTTATCAAGTGCCCAAATCAGGTCAAGGATAAGAGCTGCTAATGATGCTCTTTTAAGAGGAAACAAAATGCCATGAAGCTACACCACTCCCATTCTGTCAAAACGCACCACTTCTTGGAACATACATGTTCCAATGCACTAACAGGAGAAACAGCGACGAGCTGACAAGGTTGCTCATTCCTAGAGAACACTGGCTATTCTGTCCATGGATACGCACTGAAACCTTTTACAAAAAATACGGTTAGTATATGAAGTCTTATATTTTGATTCACAAGTAAGGAATTTTGAAATTACTTGCTAACTATAGATAATCATCTAGTTCTTTCAAGAACAAGAAATATGTTTCTTTTACCTCCTATTTTCAATATCTAGCATGTTGCCTGAATATAATAAATGCTCAATAAATGTTTCTTAAACCAGTGACACAATAACATAATTGACTTACTGAGAAGCGATTACCAAGTTGTACCATACTGCAATAGCACTGCTGCTAATTAGCCGTTTATTTGTATAAGAACTTGAGGCCAAGGGCTCACTCCTCAAAAAAGTCTTTTGGCCTTGTTCTAGTCACACTTTCATTTCTTATTCCAATAAGCCATCTCTCTCATGGATGCAAGGAGAATCAGACAGAGAAATAGTTTAGCACAACTCATCACCACTCCAAAACAGACAATTCAGAAATTATTTATTTAGAAATCAAACTGATAGCAAATGACCTTTGCATCTTTTTTTTTTTAAGATTTTATTTATTAATTTGAGAAAGAGAACAAGAGCGAGAGCACAAACAAGAGGAGCAGCAGAGGGAGAGGGAGAAGCAGGCTCGCCACTGAGCAGGGAGCCCGATGCGGGGCTGGATCCCAAGACCATGGGATCATGACCTGAGCCAAAGGCAGACGCCCAACCAACTGAGCCACCCAGGCGCCCCTGCATCATTTTGATATGAAAAGTTCCAATACTTCAGCATGTTAAACTTAGCTATATGTAAAGCACGGGTGCCTAGGTGGCTAAGTAGTTAAGCGTCCGACTCTTGATCTCAGGGTCATGAGTTCAAGCCCTGCATTGGACTCCACATGGAACCTACGAAAAGAAAAGAAAAGAAAAGAAAAGAAAAGAAAAGAAAAGAAAAGAAAAGAAAAGAAAAGAAAAGAAAAGAAAAGAAACGAAAAGAAAAGAGAAAAGAAAAGAAAAGGGTAAAATAGTAACATTAACTACTGATCCTTAAATTAATACAAACTAATATTTGACCCCACCTCATTTTATTATAACTAAAATAGTTTGTCACACAGGTCTACTTCTTAGGACAATAATCTTGTGATTGCTATGAAAGACCATTTAATTTAAAGCATTTGGTCAATAAAAGGACTTCTATCTTTTAGCTAAGGGAATTTCAATAATATGCTTTGCAAAACAAATATATAACATGAACGTATGCAAGACACACAGCCTTTAAAAAATATACCTTTTCCAAAGACCCTCAAATAAACTATCATGAATGGAGCCAGTTTCAGAAGTTTGAATACATGAGAGTTTTAATTTATATTAAGATCTCACTAGCTTTAATCGCTCAGGAAAGTCAACTAGCTTCTGTCTGTACATTTTCTCACTGTGAAAGTGGAGAAAATGCTACTTACTGCTTCACAGGGGGTACTGTGCAAATCAGTTGGTTAATGTTCTTAAAGCATTGCCTAAGTGCTAAATGTTATCATTAGGGTGCATTGTGTATCTCTTTGCAATTATCTGCCACCTTAAAATTCTATGGCTTGCGCGGGTGTCTCACTCCTGAAATATTTTAAAAAGGTCAAGGAAAGTTCAAGAGGTTAAACAAAAAAAGCACTTGGGCTAAGTTTGGGTAGAAGAAAGAGAGATTTGGAATTTGGCACATCTTATTACATGCTTCTTGTTACACCAAGTTACATGCTTCTTAGACTAAACACCACTGAACTTTACATTTTAAATGGATGAATTGCATGGTATGTGAGTTAAATCTCAATAAAGCTATTATAAAAATAATAAAAAACCCAACCTCATCATCACACCAGAAAAAAACTTATATGCTCCCTAAAAGTATGGATCATTATGCTAGGAAAAAGAATTCTATCCACACACATTTTGAGTTCAAAATACACTACATAGTTTTAAGAAATCAATTTACAACAGAACTAAACAATTAAATGGTGCATTGAGATAAAATTATAATGTACTTTTAAATTTTTAATTATTAATTATAGTAATTACATATTTAATCTGATTGATTAAAAGTCTATCTTGAAATCAATGAGACCAGATCCAGTTAGGCCTACCTTTGCTTTTGCTGATCTTAATCTTATAATATTCTTTGGAAGAGAAATTCTCAAATGCACAAATGAAATTTCAACTGAATTCATAGTAGTAGTAGTAGCAGTAGTAGTGACATATTCGGTTTTTTGGTTTTTTGTTTTTTTAGTAGTGACACATTTGTATAGGTATTTATAATTGTATCAGATGGCAATAAATGTTAAGGGTTTGAGATTTACCCCATTTGCAAACAAACAAGAGAGCATACCATAATTTCATGGATGTTAGCAGAAGACACAAGACTCCTGGATTAGAGACAAAAGACAGTTTGTTATCCACAGAAAAGTAGTAGCAAGAGGATCATTTTCTTGTGCCAGTTCTTCAAGCCCCAATTCCCACAGGATGATACAAGGGCCAAGAGACACCTGCACACAGAGTGGGTTGTGTTAAAGAAGAGGAACTCTGAGCTTAGAAAAACCTCAATCTTTTCTTTCTGCTCCAGAGAGAGATACCCTCTTCCGAGGCTGTTTGCTATACCAACATTCTTGAAAAAATATTCCTGAACAAAAGGCTGGCAAGGGCAATGCTCAAAAGACATGCAGAACTTCAGAGATCCAAGGAGAATTATGTTCTCACACTAAGGTGACCATATATCTTGGTTTGCTTGGGACAGCCCAAACTATTACCTTTTGTCCAAGTTTAATAATCAATAGCACCCCCTTTCACTCTCACAAATATTCCAATTTGGACAAGAAATTATACATTTATAATTCTTAAGAAGTTCCTCTGCATGGTAAAAGCGGTAATGATCTCAACAGTTAAGGTTTAGGTCAACCAGACAAGAATGGAGGTCAACACCACACACAAAATTACTTCAAAATGGATTAAAGACTTGAATGTAAGACCCAAAACCATAAAACTCCTAGAAGAAAAGCTCCTTAACACTGGTCTTGGCGATGAGTTTTTGGGTATGACACCAAAAGCAAAGCCACAAAAGGAAAAATAAATGTAACTACATCCAACTAAAAAACTTCCGCACAGCAAAGGAAACCAACAACAAAATGAAAAGACAGCCTAATGAATGGGAAAAGGTATTTACAAACCATATATTGAAAATATATAAGGAACTCATATAACTCAATAGCATTAAAAGAATCCAATCAAAAATGGATGGGGGGGAGGGGTGTTTGGGTGGCTCAGTTGGTTAGGCATCTGCCCTCGGCTCAGGTCATGATCTCAGGGTCCTGGGATCGAGCTCAGCATCAGGCTCCTTGCTCATCAGGGAGTCTGCTTCTCCCTCTGTCCTCCCCCTGCTCATTCTGTCTGTCATTTTCTGTCTCTCTAATAAATAAATAAAATCTTTTTTAAAAAATTAAAAATTTAAAAATTTAAAAAAATAAAAATAGAGGATCTGAAAAGATATTTTTCTAAAAAAGACACACTAATGGCCAATAGGTACATGAAAAGGTGCTCAGCATCATTAATCATCAGGGAAATGCAAGTCAAAACCACAATGAAATATTACCTCACACTTGTTAGAATGGCTAGTTAAGGATGCCTGAGTGGCTCAGTTGGTTCGGCAGTTGCCTTCAGCTCAAGTCATGATCCTGGAGTCCCAGGACCGAGTTCACATCAGGCTCCCTGCTCAGCAGGGAGTCTGCTTCTCCCTCTGACCTTCACCCCCTCTTGTGCTCTCTCTCTCAAATAAATAAATAAAATCTTAAAAAAAAACAAAGAATGGCTAGTTAATAAAAAAGTAAGAAATAACAAGAGTTGGTAAGGATGTGGAGGGAAAAGGGACCCCTTGTGCACTATTGGTGGGGATGTAAATTGATGCCATCAATGTAGAAAAAGTATGAGGCTTCCTCAAAAAATTAAAAACACTCAACATCACTCATCATCAGGGAAATGCAAACCAAAACTACAATGCGATATCACCTCATACCTGTCGGAATGGCTAAAAGCAAAAACACAAGAAACAACTAGTGTTGGCAAGGATGTGAAGAAAAAGGAACCCTCATGCACTGTTGGTGGGAATGCAAACTGGTGCAGACACTATGGAAAACAATATGGAGTTTCCGCAAAAAAATTAAAAATAGAACACCCTACAATCTAGTAATTGTGCTACTGAATATTTACCCAAAAAATACAAAAACACAAATTCAAAAGGATACGTGCACCTCTATGTTTATAGCAGCATTATTTACAATAGCCAAATTATGGAAGCAGCCCAAGTGTCCACTGATAGACATATAGATAAAGAAGATGTGATACAAAAACAGATGAACATAAGAGAAGGGAGGGGAAAAAAATAAGTAAGACAAAATCAGAGAAGTAGACAAACCAAAAGAGACTCTGAACTATAGGGAAAAAACGAGGGTTGCTGGAGGGGAGGTGGGTGGGGGATGGTATAACTGGGTGATGGGCATTAAGAAGGGCACCTGATGTGATGAGCACTAGGGGTTATATGCAACTGATGAATCACTAAACTACCTCTGAAACTAATAATACACTAGATGTTAACTGATTTTAAATAACATTAAAAAAGATGTTAGTTTTAAAAAGATATATAAATCTATATATTTTTTAAGATTTTTATTTATTTATTTGTGAGATAGATAGGAAGAGAGAGAGAGAGCAGAGAGAGAGTGAGAAGGAGAAGCAGACTCTCCACTGAATAGAGAGCCCGATGTGGGGCTCGATCCCAGGACCCTGAGATCATGACCTGAGCCGAAAGCAGACGCTTAGCTGACTGAGCCACCCAGGTGCCCCTATAAATCTATATATATATATTGATATATATCTATATAATGGAATATTACTCAGCCATAAAGAAGAAAATCGTGCCATTTTTGACAACATGGATGGATTCAAGAGCATTATGCTAAACAAAATAAGGCAAGCATAGTAAGACAAATACCTTATTATCTCACTTACAGTGGAACCTTAATAAAAAAAAAATCGTAAATACAGAAAACAAATTGGTGGTTGCCAGAGGTGGGGGGTGGGAGATAGGGGAAATGGGCAAGGGGTCAAAAGGTACAAACTTCCAGTGATAAAATAAGTCCTGGGGATGTAATGTACAGCATAGTGACTATAATTAATAATACTGTATTGTATATTTGAAAGTTGCTAAGAGAGTAAATCTTCAAAGTTCTCATCAAACCAAAAAAAAATGTTAACTATGTGTGGGATGGAAGTTAACTAGAGTTATTGTGGTGATCATCTTGCAATACATAAAAATATCAAATCATTATGTTGTATACCTGAAACCAATGTAGTGTTATACATCAACTATATCTCAGTTAAAAAAAAAGAAGAAGAAGAAGAAGAAGAATGGAAGACCAAAAGGGGAAAGTCAAATCATGGACATCATTCTAATAATCACTAAATAAAAGGGACTTCAGGTACTTATCTAGAAAGAAAGAGATTATCTCAGGAAAAATTAAAAGTTGATTTGATCATTAAGACAAGCCATTAAAAGGGGTGGCTGGCTGGCTCAGTCGGAAGAACATATGACTCTTGGTCTCAGGGTCGTGAGTTTGAGTCCCACCTTGGGTGTAGAGACAAGCCATTAAAAATGGCAACTGCAGCTTTCACATAGCTGGTATAATAATTATATTATTTTGCCTAACTACTTGTGCATCTTTATGGAAACATTTCAGGTAATTTTTACTCCAAGTATCTCCAAAACTAAGAAATAAGTTTCTGACTTCCCATTTTAAGTCATAAAGAATATTGAAAACATCCAGTGTGCTTCAGCGGCATCCACTCAATCCACCCCTGACAGGTTCCCCATCCTCTCTCCCCCTTCCAGATAGCTTAAACTGACTTCATTCCACTCTCGTCCTCATCCCCTTTCCCTACTNTCCCAACCTTGCGCTCAATTCTGACCCTTGTCTCTACAATCAATCCTAACCTTAGACAATAATGATTTAACGAGTTTTAATTCAATAGTATAGAACGAAGTTCAATTTACCCCTTCTGACTGCCCACCTGGCCCACTTTTGTCAAGTGCACTTTGGTCTTATTCCATAGGTCAGTGCCTATCCAGATCTCCATTTGTGGTAAGTGAATCCTTGATGGTCTCACTCTCTGAATCTGAGGTGGTATATCAGTTCCTGGGGATTGTAACCCTGCCAGGCTCTTATCAGGCCCCTCTCAGGGAAGAGGATCTTGCAGCAGATCCTAAATCCTGAGGCAAGGGTTTTGTCATACCAAATGGACCATGCCAATTTTCAAATACCACAAGCTCCTGGATTCTCTGTACCTAGGCTTTGCATGGCTGTTGAAGAACAATATCCCCACACAGGATTTTTAAGATACATATAATTTTACTGGCATGTCTTCAACTTCATTTGCCATGAAGTGCCCACCAGCCTGGACTTCCTCTCTAGACCCACCCAGAGTCTCACAATAATGACCATTTCAAAAACCTCAGTTTGATCAGTCTTATTCCTTCTCACCCCGCCATTTATGCCCCAGGTGGCTGGCTCGTGCCTGACTCTATTCTGAAACATCATTGAGGGGCACCTGGGTGGCTCAGTTGGTTAAGTGTCCGATTTTGACTCAGGTCATGATCTCAGGGTTGTGAGATCAAGCCCCACATCAGGCTCCATGCTGGACATGGAGCCTGCTTAAGATTTTTTTTCTCCCCTGCCCTCTGTCCCTCCTCCCCATCCCAACATCTCTTTAAAAAAAAAAAAAAAATATATATATATATATATATGTATGTGTGTATATATATATATACATATCATCATTAAGAATGTCTGTATTGCTCTTCTCCTTTCACAGCTATAACCTAAAGAATTAATTACATGATCCCAGCAGGTTATTGGTATGAAGTCAAACATGTTTAACGAAATAGTCTGTATTGCAAAATAGTTTCAGTATGCAACAGATTATTAGAATGCCTAGATTTGTTTGTGAGTTTATGAATTTTCAATTCATATGGGTCCTTAGGAAATTACCTAAACTTCAATGTAATATAAAATTATAAAAATAGTAAAACTTGTATGTATATTATTGCAATTATGTTTTAAAAAATCATGGATGTGAGCAAAGCCTGAAAAACAATCCACAAATAGCAATGCACTTTATACACAAGTAAGAGTAATGTAATGTCAGAGCAATGTAATTATGGAGTTGTTTTCTTTTTTTTTTCTTTTTGTTTTTTTTAAAGATTTCATTTATTCATTTGACAGAGAGAGAGACAGCCAGCGAGAGAGAGAACACAAGCAGGGGGAGTGGGAGAGGAAGAAGCAGGCTCATAGCGGAGGAGCCTGATGTGGGGCTCGATCCCACAACGCCAGGATCACGCCCCGAGCCGAAGGCAGACGCCCAACCGCTGTGCCACCCAGGCGCCCCAGGAGTTGTTTTCTTTTTAAAATATATCCATTCTTGCATTTTGATAAGGAAAAGGAAACTGCAGTATTTATTTATCATAATACTTTCTAAGTATGCTGGGATAAGTCAATGAAAACTACTGTAGTTATGAATGCTTCCTTTTTAATGAGTCCTCCCTTAGTCAAATCTTCGTTTAGCTATGTATTGATTTAGAACACGCCCCCTTTCATATGCACATGTGTGTTTTCCAGAAGCCCCAAAAGGTTAACAACTGCTATACATCATTATATACTAACAGTTTGGTCTAATGGATAAAGACTGAGTCAGCAATCTTAATATCTTCCTCTTAGCTCCATGACCCTGGAAAGCCACTAATTCTTTCTGTAGTCACAAATTAGGGTTTATAATTGTACAGAAAAAAATTGTTAATTTGTAAATATGACCGTGAATTTGTAAATGGTAATCTCTAATTAAAAATTTTAAAGTTCCTTTAAAATGTATAGTAGTAAATCCACAGGTTCACCAATTGTAATGATACTCTTAACAAAAATCCTGCTTTTTCACAAGTCATTGAAGAAATATTGCAGCAAAGATTAATTACCATTCTACTGTCTAAAAAGTGTACCTTCAAGCTGTTAAATGAGTGAACAGAGATCTATTATGACTTTAACAAGAATGTTACTCTCCATGGGGATTACTGCTATTAACAGTGGGAAATGTATCATTTAAAGACATTAAAATTAAATGGAAATGTTTCACTCGTTTAAATAAAACTCTTGTTCTTTACTTCACAATAAAACTTGCTTTTGCTAGCTTCTTTATTGTGGGAATTTATGCAGAATTTTCCTGGTAGTGCCATTTCAGATTTCTTTTCTATAGAGACAGTGGTAAAGAGCCATTAGTATAATTTAACAATGTTTGCAATCTGATACACGAGGACTCTATTCCAGCTACAAACATTATTACTCCTAACATAGCACTATTAGTCAGCTACTTACTTCAAGTTTTGACAAATTATTTACATTCAACAATCATAGATCCTAAATTTGTTAGCTTTCTTCCCATACGTACTAGATTCTATGTAGGGAATTTGATAAAACATAAAATGTGCCAATATAAAAAGAACAAGTGAGGAGAAGAAAATAACCTCTATATTTTAAAATATTGGAAATGATGAAATACCATCTCCAAAAACAAATAGGAAAGTACTGTAATTTATTTTCATTCTCAATACTGGTCAGAGTGCAATGAAATGGACATTTATGTTCACTTCATTTTGGGAAATAAATTAGTCCTTTCTGGAAATCAATTTGGTTATATGAATCAAAAGCCTTATAAATCATCTCACCCTTTGACCCAGTATTAATATTTCTAGGAGTCCATCCTTAGGAAGTAATGCAAAATTTTGACTATCCCCAAAAATGAACCAGAATTGTTTATAATAGCAAAATTCTGGAAACACTCTGAAAGCCCAACAAAGGAAATGTTTAAAGCAAATTACGGTAATAGAAAGAATGGAATGTTTTACAGCTATTAAAAATTATGTACACAAATATTTTTTAAGATTTTATTTATTTATTTGAGAGAGAGAGAGAGAGAGAGAGCACAGGAAGGGGGAGGGGCAGGGAGAAAGGGAGAGGGACAAGCAGACTCCCCACTAATCACAGAGCTCGAAGTGGGGCTCAATCCCAGGACCTTGAGATCATGACCTAAGCTGAAGTCAGATGCTCAACCAACTGAGCCACCCAGGCTCCCCGAGAATGTGGTATTTTTATAACCATAACAAATTAATGGGTTAGGAACTGAAAGCAAATAATTTTACTCTTTAAAAAGTAAATTTCCCTGTCCCCCCAAAAAAAACGGGGACATGGAAGAAAATTCTTCATACATGGTAAAATTTTTAAAAGCACATTACTTAAAAAGTAGATGTAGATTGATCCTATTTTTTTAAAGCATATGAAGTAGTCGAATTCATAGAAACAGAAAGTAGAATGGTAGTTACTAGGGGCAGAGGAGAAGGACAAATGAGTTGTTGTTTAATGGGTATATAGAATTTCTGTTTTGCAAGGTGAAAAGGTCTGGTGATGTGCTGCATAACAATGTGAATATACTTAACACTACTGAATTGCACACTCAAAAGTAGTTAAAATGGTAACTTTTATGTTATGTTTTTTACCATAATTTTTAAAAATATAGAATTATGTAAAAATTTGTATATATGTGGGTGTGTATCAGAATAAAATGCCACATTGTTAATAAGAGTTTTCTTAGAAGTAGGGAAAGGGGATGGTCAGGAGGAGACTTTTTATACTTTAAATACTTCTGTATAATTTGAATATTTTCAGTGAGCTAATATTACTTTCTACATTTTTTTTTGTAGTGGAACCTAGATCCATTTGTGGTTTCTTTTTTTTTTTTTTT
>NW_024425563.1:47783743-47820801 GCF_017311325.1 Ursus maritimus | reverse complement strand
TTTTTTTTTTTTTTTAAAGATTTTATTTATTTATTTGACAGAGATAGAGACAGCCAGCGAGAGAGGGAACACAAGCAGGGGGAGTGGGAGAGAAAGAAGCAGGCTCATAGTGGAAGAGCCTGATGTGGGGCTCGATCCCATAATGCCGGGATCACGCCCTGAGCCGATGGCAGACACTTAACCACTGTGCCACCCAGGCGCCCCCATTTGTGGTTTTTTGATCCTAATTGCTATAACTTTCAATGAAAGAGTAATGAGCCAAGTCACTTGTATCCAATTCAGCAGTCAATAGAAGCATGCAAGCTGCCGATCAAAGCAGGATTGAAAAACATTTAAACTCATGTATCATTTCCTTAAGAAGTTACCTGAACTTTCACATCAACTTTTCAATGTCAATATGTTAGGTAATTAAAGAAAAGATTAGTGTACTTAGGGGATAGAATGAAACAAATGAAAGATATCAAAACCTCTTACAAAGTTATTGATCAGTTCACATTCAAGAATAAAAATTAGGGGAGTGCCTGGGTGACTCAGTCGTTAAGCATCTGCCTTTGGCTCAGGGCGTGATCCCGGCGTTCTGGGATCAAGCCCCACATCAGCCTCCTTTGCTGGAAGCCTGCTTCTTCCTCTCCCACTCCCCCTGCTTGTGTTCCCTCTCTCACTGGCTGTCTCTATCTCTGTCAAATAAATAAATAAAATTAAATTAAAAAAGAATGTAAAAAAAAAGAATAAAAATTAGGGGGGCGCCTGGGTGGCTCAGTCGTTAAGTGTCTGCCTTCGGCTCAGGTCATGATCCCGGGGTCCTGCGATCGAGCCCTGCATCGGGCTCCCTGCTCTGCTGGGATCCTGCTTTTTCCTCTCCCACTCCCCCTGCTTGTGTCCCTCTCTCCTGGCTGTGTCTCTCTCTGTCAAATAAAAAATAAATAAATAAAATCTTAAAAAAAAAAAAAGAATAAAAATTAGGGGTGCCTGGGTAGCTCAGTCGGTTGAGCACCCAACTCTGGGTTTGGTCTCAGGTCATGATATCATGGGTCCTGAGATTAAGTCCTGGGTCAGGTTCCACGCTCAGTGGGGAGTCTGCTTGAAGATTCTCTCCCTCTGCCCCTCCCCTCATTCTCTCTCCAAAATAAATAAATCTCTTAAAAAAATGAAAACTAATCAGAAACATGTTAACTACTTATTAAAATTACTGACATAAAATGAACTAATTAGTCAGTAGCAGAAATACCACCATTTGTAACCAAAATGTATATTTCCATTGAGTATGGCTGTTTTATTTCTAGCAGCACATCGACAGATATAGAGAAGAATCCATGCATCAGGCTTGGTGATCATACCTACCTGCTCAAAATGATGAGAATTCCACTGTCTGAACTCTGGATATACTAACAAAGGACATTCATTCATTTGTTCACTCATTCCTTCAACAAACCTTTACTGAGCAGCTACTGCTGTGCCAAATAACACATGAGTCTCAAACAGCCAGAATGGGGTATCTGGCGGGCTCAGTTGGTAAAGCATGAGACTCTCGATCCCGAGGTTGTGAGTTCAAGCTCCACATTGGATGTAGAGATTACCTAACAATAAAATCTTTTTTAAAAATTTAAAAATAAATAAATGAATAAAACAACCAGAATATCAGTTTTAAAATATTTCATGGGGTTGCCTGGCTGGTTCAGCTGATGGAGCCTATGACTCTTGATCTTGGGGTTGTAAGTCTGAGCCCCACATTGGGTGTAGAGATTACTTAAAAATAAAGTCTTTCAAAAAATAAAATATTTCCTGAAAAAATATCTATTTCCTGGGCACCACTTATGTGTTTAGCACTGTGCTAAGTATGGTAGCGATCATTATAAAGAAATGTGGAAAGGTAATTATCACTTCTAAACAATCAGCATTTAAAATAGAACTTTAAAATCAGAAAGAGTATTATAGCAGTCATTTCTTACTTTTTTGAATATAACATTTTTTAATGAACTGATAATTCTATTAGACTACTTATTTTCCTCATTGACCTTACTTGGGAAAATAAACCATTTGCAACCACATATAAATTTCCCTACTTTATTTTAAATTTTTACAAGTACATGAGATCCAAAAGTCTAGAAATCATTGTCCTAGAGGTCATCTAGGGCAAAGTATATGTTTAATTCCATAGGCAACAGAATGGTCTCTAAGCAGTAGAATGGTAGGATTGGAGCAGTTTAATGGTGACAGATTAGAGACTCATTACTTGTTGACATCTCCTTGATAGATTTTAGCAAAAGTAATTTAGTAAAATGTAAAAAATTCAAAATATATAAAAAGCAGAAACTATAACATAGAGTAATTTAATACAGAAACTATAAATACAAATAGAATGAGCAGGATATAAGCTAACATGGTCCAAACTATTTCCAAACACACAGACACACACACACACACACACACACACACACACACACATCCATACAACTCAGCAACAATAAGGTTAGTGTATGTGCACTAAACTGAGATGCCAGGATCAACAACACATTACACACATCCTGTTCAACTCTATTTTTCACAAAACTTAAGGAAAAGAGTTAAGTTTTGAAGTGTTGCCTCTAATTTTTCCAAGTCACTAAGATGCATTATTATTTACTTAATATATGTGTAAACGTAGTTAGTAGTACCCCAGTTTTAATTCTGGATTGTGACACTGACCCAAATATAATTTGTCACTACCTTGGCTTTCTCAGAGTATACAGTAAGAGAAAAAGGAAAGACCGAGAACCCCTGTTATATATTTGGTGTGAGTGTACCAAGAACGGTTCTACAAATCATGGAATGAATCACTGGATTGCAGAAGACAGCATCTGGCAAGCATTTTTAAAAGCCAGCATTTCCATAGCTCCCTTTGCTCCTCCCTTGCTGTAGGGCAGATGTCTCACACGGTTTAGAACATCAAATAGTGGCTAACCATAGGGACTCAGTAATTTGAGTGTCAAATTGATAGCTTCATTTTTATTTCTCTTCTAAACTATGTATGCTACCTCTGATTTTCTTCTTGTATCATTTTTCTACTGAAAAGCTGTTCTTTTAATTTTTTTTTTCTTTATACAAGACTCATCAAGCTACCTGCTCTGGGCTTTGTGATTATTCCTTGAACACATTTCTTTACAATATAAACTTCTGGACATGATATAAGCTATTTGATTCCAGCCTTGATCTTCAAGGAAACTTTCCATTGCTGTACTTGTGGTTTCTTGAGTGAACCTGCCTGGAAACTACCAACATCTGCCCTTTGGAATTAAGCCTTTGTTCTCACCAGTAGTTCAGAACCTTGATGGTATTAGAATCACCTTCTTAATCAGCTTCTGAAATATATGGAGGCCCAATCTCAGCCCAGTTCAAGTAAAATCAGAAATTTGGGGGATGGCACCCAGGCATATGAAGTTCTTAACTTTCTCCACTTTGCAACCATATTTGAGAACCACTGATAGGAGATGGAAATCACCTATTTCCTGTTGAATTGTCACTATTTGGCAGGGGGCGGGGGGGGGGGGTCTGTTTCCTCTACTAGACTGTGAACTCCTTGAAGACAGCATTTGGAAAACCAGGTTTTCAATAATTTCATTTAAAATTAAAATCCAAACTCCTAACCATGGCTTCAATGGCCTGGTATGATCTTTTCCCTGCCACTCACATCTCCTCTTGCTCCTGAGTTTCTTGCAAACATGCCAAATTTATTACTACCTATAGGCCTTTACATTTATACTGCCCTCCACTAGATACACTCTTCTCCCAGTCCTTTATTCTCCTGGCTCTTTCTCATCATAGAAACCTGTTCTCTGTGTGTTTTTGGTTTTCTTTTTAAGATTTTATTTATTTATTTGAGAGAGAGTATGAGAGCATGGGGTGGGAGTTGGTCAGGGCAGAGGGAGAGGGAGAAGCAGGCTTCCCAGCTGAGCAGGGAGCCCTATGCAGGGCTTGATCCCACGACCCCAGGATCATGGCCTGCACTGAAGGCAGCTGTTTAACTGACCGAGCCACCCAGGTGCCCCTCTATTCTCTGTTCTTAGAAATTCTTTCCTGACCAGCCTATATAAAATGACCACTCTTTCTGCAATTTCTATCACTTCCCATTGTCTTATTTCCTTCATGGAATTTGCTTCTATCAAAAGTTAATTTTTTTAATTTACTTTTTTTTTAAAAGATTTTTTTTTAATTATTTACTTGAGAGAGAGAGTGAGCAGGGGGAGAAGCAGAGGGAGAGGGACAAGCAGACTCCATGCTGAGCACAGAGCCCAACCTAGGGCTCAATCCCACAATCCTGAGATCATGACCTGAGTGAAATCGAGAGTCAGAAGCTCAACCAACTGAGCCAGCCAGGCATCCCAAGAGCTAACTTTCTTATTTATTATGTACTTATTTATTGTCTGTTTCCTCCCAACCCTCCCCGTGCCTTCACACTAGATTGAAAATTCTAAGGGAGTCAGAACTTTGACTTCTCTGCCATTACATTGCCAGGGCTTACTTAGTGTGCCTCATATTTTTGAATGAATACAGAATAAGCATTTGAATGAGTGAGTGAATGAATGAATGAAAACATCACCCCAGCTGACTGTTCAAAAGTTCAAGACACCCTGGTCTATGTTTTATTAACATCTTTTTGATGTTACTTTCTTATCACTTAATTTCTCCTTGAGTAAGTGTCAATAAATGCTCTGCCCCATCTTTTGAAAGATTTGTTTATTTATCTTTTAGAGAGAAGGAGTTGTGGGGAGGGACAAAGGGAGAAGGAGAGAGAATCCCAAGCAGACTCCACTCCAAGCATGGAGCCTGATGTGGGGCTCAATCTCACAATCTCAAGATCACAACCTGAGCTAAAACCAAGAGTCAGACGCTCAGCCAATTGGGTCACCCAGGCGTCCCTAAACTGTACCATTTTTAAAGTCATTATTGATTTTTCTTTTTTAAGATTGTCTTTATTTATTAGAGAGTATGCACATGTGCATGCGAGAGAGAGAGCGAGAGACAGCAGGGGCAGAGGCAGAGGGAGAAGCAGACTCCCCACTGAGCAGGGAGCCGATGTGGGGCTCAATCCCAGGACGCTGGGATCATGACCTGAGCCAAAGCCAGATGCTTAACCTATTGAGCCACCCAGGCAGCCCCATTGTTGATATTTAATCATTGCACTGGCTTTTTTTCTGTAACTTACTCCTTCTTTTGTCCAGATCAACCTGTGTTTCCTAATTTCAGCAATTTTTAAAGGTACCAAAAAACAGAATGTGAAAATCACACACCACCTTGCTGTAGCTTATTGAGATTTGGGATTGATAAATTATGATTATTCACTCTGTTGCATTATATTCAATCAAGTCATTGGCATCTTTCTAGAATGACCTTTATTTCATTGTCTTAAGACCAGAAAAAATCCTAACTGCTATAAATTTATATATTAAATATATAATATATATGATATATAACCATATATTTATAATTTATAAATAATATATAACAAAATTTTATATAATATATGAAATATACATAAACTTATATATTAAAACTTTAAGTTAATTTCATTTCCTTTCAACATAAGATGTTTGTAAGTTTAGATTTTTTTTATTTAAGGTCAATAGACCTTATGGAAGCATCAACTTCTAATTCTGTAAAGAAATATAGTGTGGAAAAGACTTAAAATTCAGAAATAAATTTTATAGAGAAAAGTATCTATTCTATAAAGTAAGGTTCAGCTAAATGGCTCATGTAAGAAACAGGATAAGAAAAATACCAAATAAGATATATTCAAGAGTAAATGTATTATCATGTGATATCTATTACTGTTTGCTACCCTATAATATAATACTCAACTATTTTTTTTCAGTTGCTTATATTACATTTAGATGCTCTTGGATCACACACCTCAATCCTGATCAAATGATTATGGAGGGCCTTGGTTGATGCACTGGAATTCAAATTTTATCGTAGGAGCGATGCAGTGTCATTGAAGGGTTCCTAAGCAAGAAGAAATATTATCATATTGGAGCTGTGCAAATTTCACTCTGCAGGATAGAGACTGGAATGGAAGAGAACAGAGCTAAAGGCAGGGAGTCCTAAGTGAGAACTATCAACCTGGAACTGGATCGTGAACATAAGGAAAAAGAGAGACTTAAGGAGGTAAAACAGAATGTAATCATTGCTATTTATTATATCATATCCTCTTTTATTTATACTTTTTGTGCATTTTACATATGGGGATGGGGTTCAAGGTTTATGAATTAATTTCATATTAAAGACTGATGGAAGCAACAGCTTGCTCCCTACTCATCCCCAAATCCTAGAGGGGTTACAGAAGCAAAGCTACAACAGATTCACAGAATACTGATAAGGTATAGCATTAGAATATTTGACAAGTCATTTCTTTTGTCCCTTTTACAATAAGTAATAAATAACTTGTACACAATACATAAGTAATTCATAAGACATACACTGACAAACAGCAATACTGTTTGTTTGTCTGCACACGTGAGGGACGATGGCAGCAGCCTCTAAGGCTCTTCTGTACAAGATACAATGATTTGGAACAGTCTGTGGAGCCTTTATTTTCTTTCCTGACCATGTCTGCCTGTGCAAATTCAAAATATACTCTCCAGCTCATTTCATCCATCATCTCTCCATGCAGCTATCTAGATCCCAGAATTTAAAAGGAACAAATCTTTTCCTCTTCAGAATTCCCATATTCATTTTAGGATACTTCATGTTCTACTTTGTGTAAAGGTCTTACCTCTAGCAGACTATAAACGCCTTGTAACCAAGATCCTCGTCATTTCTTCTTTAATTTACCCACAGTACCTAGCACAGTGCCCAGCACATAACGGAAACTCCACAAATATGTGTCAAATAAATAAATCAACAGCTATTTCCAGCTGCTCTTTCCACCCCTGCCTTGTTTCACCTAGATCAATAACAATGGCAATGCTGCCAGAGATCAAAGGCTCAGGAGACCTTCCAGATGACAGGTTCAGGGAACAAGGTTCATTAGAAACTTTGTAAAAATGATACCAGATATTTTACTTAAAGAGATACTGCTAAACCACATATCTAAACTTAGATTTATAATCTCCCTGACAACAATTCCAATCAAATTTTTTAATGTAAAAATTTTAAACACAAGTTTCTTTTAGAACTTGGTTATCCCTGCATATCAAACTTTATATAAGAAAATGTCTCAGGGTGCCTGGGTGGCTCAGTCGTTAAGCATCTGCCTTCAGCCCAGCGTCCTGGGATCAAGCCCCACATAGGACTCTCTGCTCAGTGGGGAGTCTGCTTCTCCCTCTCCCTCTGCCTGTCACTCCCCCTCTCTCTCTGTCAAATAAATAAAATCTTTTTAAAAAGTCTCAAGGGACGCCTGAGCAGCTCAGTCAGTTAAGCATCCAACTCTTGGTTTCAGTTCAGGTCATGGTCTCGTGGTTGTGGATCGAGCCCCACTTTGGGCTCTCCACTCAGTGTGGAGTCTGCTTTAGATTCTCTCTCCTTCTCCCTCCGTCTCACTCTCTCTCTCAAATGAATAAATAAAATCTTTTAAAAAAAGAAAAAAGAAAATGTCTCAAGCTAGCCAGATTAGGGTACCTGTGTTGAAACCCAAGATAGTATTAATAACATTAAAATAAACTTTGAGTTTCACACTTATAAGTAGTTTTCTAAAGAGATCAACTTCCAGAAAAGAAAACAATCATGTTGAAATCTCAAAGAAGAAAACCTTAAGTCCCTAATAAAAGGACAACTGTTAAAGATGATCAGATTCAACCACCTGGCAGCCATGGTACCTTACAAATGTCTGAACTGCTGCAGTAGGAAACCAGCCAAAGTTCCGTCTTTGTAGGCACAGAACACACCTGTCTGTTTCATTCCTTTCATATTGTCTGGAATGCTGCAATCTTTTCAGTACTGTGAATACTCAGTAGGCCTCGTACTGAGTCAGAGGTGTATTTGGCATCTATGGTTTTAGGAGAAAGGAGTTTAAGCTCCCGATGCCCCAGAATATTTGGGGTTTGGCTGAATCATTCCCAGTTGTAGTAAATAAAGGCTATTTAAAAACAAAAACAAAAACATTTCATACTGAGAAATGTAGGGGTAATATGGCATGATATCGTGAGATATGCTTTAGAATATTTCAGCAAAGGAAGAAAAAGATGATAGATGAAGAAAATGACAAAATCTATCTAGCAATTTAATTTGGGTAGTGAGTAGATGGGGGGTTCATTATACCATCTGTCTACATTTGCATATGCTTGAGGGTTTTTTTTTTAAGTGTTACATTATTACAAAAACAATTTCAAATTAAAAACAGAAATCCAGACAAATAATGCCCAGAGTCCTGAATCATTCTTGAGAACTGCAGAGTGCATTCCATCATGGTTCATCCTTCTCAGTTCAACTCTAGACTCACATCCTTAAAGCTGGCTCTCAGTTTGATTTCATTTGTTTTATGGGGAAAAAAATGCTTTCAGATTATCAAATGGACCTGCGGCCCAGAAAACTGACAAAAAGCCAGAAATTTCAGGATGGCTCTTGATTTCATATCTCTTAAGCTTCTGGGGACATAGTATCTTCTTGGTACAGATAGCTTGCTTTCTGCCTATGGTGGATATGTGCTGCTTCTGCTGTCTGACATCTGTTTTTTCTGCTGCCTGTGATTAGAACTCCTCAATTCCCATTTAGGGATCCACTCCAGCCCCATTCTGAAGAAGCAGATTCCATCTCTGGATTTGAGGATAGAGCTTAAGCCCAAGACTAAATCAATCGGAGCATTCCACTCCCCCAGCCACTGACTGGTTCCTAAATAGTCACATGCCCTAAATCAGGCCAATCCTGGCTAAGCAGATTCAGGTCTTAGACTTCTGTTTGTGCTTTGGGAAAGTAAACTCTTTTTGCCACTGGATTTGTAATCGGGTTGATGTATGTTCTTGTAGTTGCTTGAACCCATCTTATATAATAGCTTGAAAATGAATTGAATACAGCAAAAGGTAGCCATATATCCACTGGCAGTGAAAGGAAGACAGCTTTGGCGCACCTGGGTGGCTCAGTTGGTTAAGCATCTGCCTTTGGCTCAGGTCATGATCCCAGGGTCCTGGGTGGGGAGCCTCCTTCTCCTTCTGCCTTCGTCTGCTGCTGCCCCGGCTTGTGCACGCACTCTCTCTCTCAAATAAATGAATAAAATGTTTAAAAATTTTTAAAAATTAAAAAACAGAAAAAGAAAAACAAAGGAAGGCAGGTTCTAATGACACCATGTAAGCTCTGACCAGCTGCCCCTGGCCTTTCAATTTTGAATCAAGAAGTTACCTGAAGAGCTCTTACTAACACATAGTGTAATCACTCCCTTTTGTAATTAAGCCACACTGTGTAATCAGCTGGCTTGACAGCATAGCACTTTGTGAAGTCTACACTCCAAAGGAAGATGTGTAAACTTAAAGCATAATTCTTACTTACAAAATATACGAATGAGTTCTAAAAATGTGGCATCATGGCCATCAAATTCCATGATTAATTCAACAAATATTGCACACCTACTCTGTGACTGTGCTAGGTGCCAATTCCAGCAAGGTCAGGGTAGCTCAGCAATAGGAAATAAATGCAGTCCCTAAATGTTTCTATTTAGTGACATATTTAGCTCTGTTTGAGATTTTTATAACAAAAAAACTTGAGAGCATTTCAGTATATAACTGTTACTGGCCCAACCCCCCTCCTGGATGACTGCGGGTCCAAATGACACACCCAAGCTGGAGTCAGAAGAACAGAGATGTGCATTTGCTTAAGGCTTTCTCTGGCCCCTGAGCCTAGAACAAGGAAGATCCCAACAACAGCTTCCAGAAAGAAAGCTGAGGCCAAAAACCCCATTCCACCAAAGCAATAATGTGAGGAGGAATAGGCACAGAATGAGACAAAAACAAGTGGGAGCCAACACAGAGATCAGGAGCAACTGATCGGAACACAAGATAGAAGAAGACAGAGAATCTCTAAGACCCAGGTTAGAACATCTTCAATCAAAACCTGGGAAAGGGCTATGAAGTTGCAAGCTATTTCAGACAAACCATTAAAAACTAAGGTGGAATCATCACTATGTTTATTACTTTTGTGGAAAAAATTCACTTGTCTAAATGAAAATCAAATGGCATCAGGAAGAGAAAGAGAACCCATGGATTTCCTATCTTGTTGCACATTTTTGCTTGTTTAGGCTACGAGATGGAAATGGTAAATTAGCAATCAACACCCACTGCAAGATCCCGAGTGTGCCTGCCAGTACTGCAGAGACAAGAGAGCTAAAAAACACACAAAAAAAACAAACACAAAAAAAAACATATTTCCCTACATTCCCTTGCAGCAAGAGTTCTGGAATCAGGACCCATCAAGTAGATGCAATCACATGAGATCTGGAAGGTGGGAAAGAAGGTGGGAATGCCCTGCTGTTCTTTTTCTAGCTGCTGGTGAGTAGGGCTGGGAAGGCAAGATATTAAATTTTTCTGCAGTCAGGTTCCAGCGTCCAGTCGCTAGTTTTATGAGGCTATAGTGGTGAGTTTTTGAATTCCTCTGTTCCATGACAGCCTCCCGATTCCCCACCTTTCTGATCAAGTAGCAGCTAAAATTTCAATCTAGTTCAGCAGTACAGTTCTGGGAGTCACCTCTGCAGGCCCAACACTGAGCTCACAACTCCAATTGTATAAGGACAAAATTCTCTATATTTAAATCTCTTCTTAAGAGCTAGTATGGTCTCTGCTTCCTGAACCTGAACCATGAAACATTCTACTTCCTAAAGCATTAAAGATTTGTGATGATAAAACAAGTCAAGCCAAAGATTAATCCCATTTACAGAGAGGTATCATCTGGGCACGAAAGATAGTCCTTAGAAAACAGACAGCATTAGGGTGTATGCAAATGAGCAGAGCAGCTGAAACATAAATCTCTGCACCAGCCAATAGCAAGATGGTGTCTTACTATCTTCGTCCTCAGGTAGAACGGTTTCCATGGGGCAAACTTCCATAATGCTGAGCCATCCGTTTAGCGGTATTAGCCAAGTTAATGAGGTCGCCAGTACTCACTTGTTGTCATTTCCCCATTGTAGGCACTTAGGCCCTATGTGAAACATTAATAAATTGAATAGGTCACCAAATACAGTGCTCTGGTCAAGATGGAGCTGTTTGTAAAAGGTTATGAATCAGATTAAAATCCTCATTTGTCACAGAGCCAGGGAAGTAATATTCTTTCCTGAGCCAAAGATCCCTCCACACTTTTCTCAGAACTATTATATGAACCCATATTACAATATTATTAGAAAGCATGACCAGTTAGAGTATGCACATCATTACCTGTTTCTCTCATTAAAAGCACAGCAAAGAATAATAACCATGAAATGCCAACCTGGGAAAAGCACAGGCTTGAGAGTAAATGCAGCAGTTGAATTTGGCATCCTGTGATGACCCTGGAGGGGAGGTGATTCAGCTAAAATTTGGTATTTGTGAAGATCTGATCCAAAACTTCTACTGTTTTTCAGCACTGCAATTAGGAGGCAGAGGGCTCCCCACTGCCACCCCGCTCCCATGCAGTGGAGTCAGGGTGGGAGCTCCAGCTCTACTCTTGTGTTTGGCACTGCCTCAGGGTCATAGACCCCACAAAGACCTGAGAATGCAGCTCCTGGGGTGCTGCCTGTGGAACTTCCAAAGTGACTCTGGCAAATTCCAAATGCAGGATTTATTTGCAAGGTGCAGTGGTCTTTGAAAAACTGAAAATCAGAGAAAGTTCGGAGAAACAGAGGATTATTATGATTATCGTTTGTGAATAATTTTTAAATGCATTTTACAGGTGGAGGAAATTGTACAGATAACATCCCAGCTGCATTTTCCCTGATTAATAGGTAAACATTTTAGTCATTGTGCATATGCTAATAATACAAATAATTTAATTAACATTTTTTTTAAGGTGAGTGTATCTACTTTTCATTCATGAGAATCCTAGGAAAAGAAGTGTTATGAAAGAGAAATTCTCCACTGTAGTCACTGAAAGCTGGTGAGGTAGCCTGCATTCCTATTCCTTAGCTCCTCCAAATGTCTATCCCCTTATTAACAACTCGGCTTTATTATGATAACTGTTTCATGTAGCATTTCTGTAGCAAGGGAGCATGGCAATCGAGACTAAATCCATATTCTGCAGCTCTGTATGGGTGTTTCCCCCAAAACTATCATTACTGACCGAGTTATAAAGATTTAAGCAAGAAATTTAAAACGTGGGGCTCCTGGGTGGCACAGCAGTTGGGCGTCTGCCTTCGGCTCAGGGTGTGACCCCGGCGTTACGGGATCGAGCCCCACATCAGGCTCCTCCACTATGAGCCTGCTTCTTTCTCTCCCACTCCCCCTGCTTGTGTTCCCTCTCTCGCTGGCTGTCTCTATCTCTGTCGAATAAATAAATAAAATCTTTAAAAAAAAAAAAAAAGAAATTTAAAACGTAAGCAAGACTTCGGGATAAAGAGCTACCAAGAACAAAACAAAGGGTACATTTTATCATAAATTGTCATGGGTGATTTTAAGCACTTTAGAATATATCGTTCCATATCTACAAAATCAATTCTTTTTTTTTTTTTTAAGATTTTATTTATTTATTTGACAGAGATAGAGACAGCCAGCAAGAGAGGAAACACAAGCCGGGGGAGTGGGAGAGGAAGAAGCAGGCTTCCAGCGGAGAAGCCTGACACGGGGCTCGATCCCAGAATGCCGGGATCACACCCTGAGCCGAAGGCAGACACTTGACTGAGCCACCCAGGCACCCCTATAAAATCAATTCTTGATGAGTGTATGTGCAAAATGTGTATACACACAGTATACACACAATATGTGCAGACACATATGGGCAAATTAGAATATTTTAAATAATATAAAAACTTGATCATTGTTTTTTTATGAATCTTAAGTCTACAAAGGAGACTTGTAATAAACATTTAACATTCATAATTCTGTCTATTTGGAGAAAGAGCATGGAGTTGGCATCACTGCTTGTCACGTATCTGTATATCAGACCTTGCAAGTGATTCTGCGGTTACCACACAGTGGGGGCCTCTAGGCCTGTTAGATATCTGATTCCTGTGCTCTGCAACATATCTAACTCCTGACCCAGCGGAGCTCAGGGTCATTCTTAGGTCATGGTGGTTAAAGATGGCTGTCAATTCACTGCTTGGGCTAGGTTTCAAAACTCCTTTATCTCTGTTATATTGATGATCCCTAGTGATAGGTTAGGAAATTAACCACACCATCCACATGCATCTTAATGGTGTGTTTTGTAGCACCAAAGTGACTGTATTAAAAGCTCAGTGTGCTGTATTTGAAACAGTCTGTCACCCTTTGAAAGCTAAGAACTGTAACAAATATACTTTTATCTGAATAAACAGTTATGGCTCTATGCTGCCTTGCAAATTTTAAAAAGGGGAGTTGTAATAAAACAAGTTGAAACTAGCTGATCCTGTCTTTTCTCAGTGCAAAAGTAATTATTATTCAGTCAAAAGATATGCAGTGAAAAAGAGTAATTGCATAACAAGATATTATAATCCTGAGACTATCCACCTGGTGTTTTTATTCTGATGAATACCCTTTTGGATCCCTATGCCTGTGCAACTTAATGTTTGTCACAATTCTCTATGGCTAAGGAGAAAGACGAGCCTTAATTGTAAATTTGCACATGCTTTATTGCCAATGCAATGGCATAAACACATTTAACAGGACTGCCATTCCATTTAATTACTCTGATTTTGACATGGACCTACCACCGATAAAATTGATGGCATGAATTACAAGCACCATAAAAAATCACTGCTTTCTCTTTAAGGGGTGAGTGTTAAGGTACTCTTCCATATTCTCTATAGCTATCTGCATTAGGTGAAGAAAAAATAAAGCACGGTAATAGGATAGCCATCCTCAAATTGCTTCCTTCCAAGCTGAGTTATGCTTGTGACATGACAATGATGCATGGTCTTTTTTTTTTTTTTTTTTTTTTTTTTAGCTTACCTGGGTAAGATCTATGACATCTAAAGAAAAATAAACAAATGAATAAGTAGGCAAGTGGACAAATATAGAGAAAAGCCTTCTGCCAAATTAATCCTGTGTTTCATCTCTATTATATTTGCTATTTCTTTGCCTTTTCTCAGTGATATTTGATGGTATTCATGACACTTTTGCTCGAGACAAGTGAAAAAAAAGCTCAGGAACAGGACAGTAAGCTCAAGATCTGTGCAGATGGACGGGGCTATGGCAGGGCTATGGTAATACTCATTGCCAGAAATTTGAAACCGGCAGTAAGAGGAAGTTGGCAGTCAGTTCCATTCAAGTGAGAGAGTGGCGGTGTGGCACCCGGCATCCCGGCTTGTGGAGACAAATGGAAAGGCGCCAGTTATTGGCTGGACGAACATAAAGTGTTGGCTTTCTCTTCCACAAGTTGAGGGAAGAGCTTTAACAGCTCAACATCAATGTTTTATGTAGTCACATTAAACTGTCTGCTACTTGAGTTCATTTTCTACGTTCTTGTTTATGACTCACTAAAAAAAGAAGCTAGTATTGCCTTAAAATGTTTCCAGAAGCCTCCCTCTCCGGCCCATGGAAAAAATCTAAATTTCTAAATACATCTATAAATCGATTACCCACATAGATGATGAATCAAAGCATCTCCTTTTTTCATCTTTTAAACTTGAAACTGTCACTGAAAATAAGTTCATATTTATTTGGCTATTGATCAAGTAGAAATATTCAATCAAAATATTCTGCCATGTGGTTTCATCCAAGCTTCCTTTGTCTTTCAATTAAGAAATGGTTTTACGCTATACAAATAGGGTGAGATATTCAGAGGATTAAATCAATAGACTATAAATTATGAGTAAAAGAAAACATCAGGTCACTGCCCTGACACAACAGATTTATTATTAAAGTAGGTAACTCCAAGGCAATTCACTACATTAGTTTTTATAAAGTAAGAGACAGGGAGAGATCAATGATAACTTTGGCTCACTGTTGCTTTTAATGGTTCATTTATAATAGCTACTTATCTCCTATTATTTTAGCTTGCTATAATAATGTCAAGCCAAGAAAAAAAGATAATCACCATTATGGGAATATATATTTAATTCAAGTCTGACTGACTATTCTTTAATCTGATTCATGTATTTGTAGAGTGGCCAGAAATATTCTAAAATGCATAGTGATTCTTAGGACATAAAACTCCATTACACAGTCTACATTAGGTATAAAGTACAAAAAAATCTGACAGTTTTAGCTGTACTTTCATAGGCATGTTATCAGATGAACAACCACATTGCCACAACCCACCCATAGCTCACCAACTCAAACCTGCCTGGTGCTATCAAAAATTAAAAATAGGATTACCATATGATCCAGCAAATCCACTTCTGAGTGTATACCCAAAAGAAGTGAAAGCAGGGTCTCAAAGAGATAGCTGCACACCCATGTTCATAGCAACATTATTCATAATAGCTAAAACACAGAAGGAACCCAAGTGTCTACTACTGTATGGATAAGCAAGATGTGAATATTATTTAGCCTTAAAAAGGAAGGAAACTCTGCAACCATGCTACAACATGGATGAATCTTGAGGGCATTATGCAAAGTGAAATAAGCCAGTCACAAAAAGTCAACTACTGTATGATTCTACTTACATAAAGTACTTAGGATAGTCAAATTCATACAGAAAGTAGAATGGTGGTTGTCAGAGGCTGGAAGAAAGAGGGGAAAAGGGACTTACTGTTTAATCAGTATAGAGTTTCAGTTTTACAAGATGAAGAAATCTAGAGATGGATGGTGGTGATGGTTGCACAACATTATGAATGTATTTAATATCACTGAACTATACACTTATAAATGGTTATGATAATAAATTTAATGTATGCATATTTTACCACAATAAAAACAAAGTGGGAAAAAATAGTGGTAACTCTACAACTGTCCAGAAAGGTTAAAATATGACTGGCAATACCGAGGATTGACAAGGCTATGGGGTAACTAGAACTCTCATACATTGATGGTGAGAGGATAAATTGGCACAACCACTTCAAAAAACCATCTGATGGCATGTACTAAAGCTAAACATATGCCTTGCCTATGATCCAGAAATTCTACTCCTAGGAATATATCCAAGAAATATGAATGCATATTCTCAAAAGAAGATTGTCAAAAGACATCAACAAGAATGTTCATAACAGCTTTACTCAAAATAGTCAAATATTAGAAACAACTCAAATTCTATCAGTAGAATGGATAAATGAAATGTGGTATATTCACACAATGGAATGCCACACAGTAATTTTTTAAAAGAACAAAGTATTATTACTAGCTATTACATGAAGGAATCTTACAGCTATTACATGAAGGGCCATGTAATATAGCACCTACTGTACGATTCTATTTATCTGAAACGCAAAATAGATAAGACTAATACAATGGTAGAAGTCAGAAGACTGGGAGGAGGTTATTGACTGGAAAAGGACATGAGAGAACATTTAGGGTGCCAGAAAAGTACTATATGTTGATCTGGGTGGCAATTATATGGGTATGTGATGAATCTTAAAAAGATTATGGAAAAAAAGTCAAACATAAAAGTCTACATATGGTACGATTTCATTTACATGACACTTTGGAAAAGGCAAAACCTATGGGATAGAAAACAGATCAGTGGTTGCCAGGAGGTTGGAGTAGGAGGGGACTGACTGTAAAAGGGCCACTGTGGAATTTTCTGGGATGATGGAAATCATCTACATCTTGATTTTGGCAGTGTTACATGATAGTATACAGTTACCAAAACTCATTGAACTATACATTTAAAAAGGCTGAATCTTGTGATAGCTAAATTACAACTTAATACCTACTTCAAAAATATTCAGCAATCTGTACGCTTGAGATTAGGGCACTTCATGCACTTACCACGTGTATGCTATGTTTCAATAAAAAAAAGTTTAAAAAGTAAAAGCAAAACAAAAGTAGAGGTTAAATGGGTTTTAAGACGTGTTTGAGTCCAAACTCTGCTACAAGTTTGCTATGCCAAATGCCCTAATTGTTGCAATGCAGTACTAACACAGAATGCCTTAGGTCTGGAATGAACCCTATGGTTCATAGAGTCTCACCTCCACCCAAAGAGGAGAGATCTGTGATATGTTACATAGCTACTCGGGGTGGAACCAGAAACAAACCTAGGACATCTGACTCACAAGCCAATACACTAGCACTCTAGCTCAATTCCAGCTCAAGGAAGATTTAAAAAAAAAAAAAAAAAAAAAAAGTCAAACTGATAATTTGGCATTGCATCAGCAGCAAATTTTAAACCAATTGTGTAGCACTGGACCTCTCTTCGCACATATTTGCTTTCCGCTTCCAAAGGTACTGAGAGAATTAACTGGAAGTTTGCAAAGTGCCTTGAGCTATTAAAGCAGCTCTATCTGCAAAATCTGAGGTATCAGAGATCCTCTGATAACATGAAACATAGATTAGGGCAGTCCCCATTCCAGGCTCCAACTCCAAATCAAATCTTGGCATAACTTCTAACCTTTCCTGTCCAGGCCCATCTCCAATATCACCTAGTCAGTCATGCAATGTACCCAAACTCTTCTACTACCAGCAGAGATATTTTAGGGTACAATCTAGATTATATAACCCTTAATTAACTCTTCTGAAAATGTAGTTCCTCTGCAACAAAGTCAATTTTTTTTCTTTAAAGATATTTATTTATTTGACAGAGAGAGAGTGTACAAGCGGGGTGGGGGGGGAAGCAGTCTGAAGGAGAGGGAGAAGCAGGCTCCCCACTGAGCAGAGAGCCCGATGCGATGCGGAACTCAATCCTAGGACCCTGGGATCATGACCTGGGCCAAAGGCAGCCGCTTAACCAACTGAGCCACCCAGGCACCCCAAAGTCAATTTTTCTAAAGTGCACACATGCATAAACACCAAATCATAACAAATCCTGTACAGCAGGGTTTGTGTGCCATACAGCTCCCAACAAGGTTCTCACAAAACTGCACACATGAGCACATTGTGCCATACTTCTCTCTAAAAATGGAGACATGGGGGAAGTGCTAACTCAGTGGCCCCTAGTTCCCCTCTCTATTCTCTGTTTCTACCTACATGACCCTTTGACCTCCCATCCTCTTCCACCCCCACTAAGACTCCAGTGCCAACTTTTCTCTGACCTCCACCCCCTGTCAAAACAAAAAAGACTCTAAGTATCAGTTATTTACATTTTTTGATTGACTGCTTAGTTACACTTTAGTTTCATTGAGCTTTAGTTAGTATGATAATTCAAACATTTACATTTAAACCATTTTACACCTCATTCCTTAATGAAAGGTCAATTCTCCATTAAAGAGTTCTGTACTGCAATTTAACATCAGTAAGCAAGTAAAACAAAAAAAACAAAAAACCCACAACATTTTGGAAGAACTTGGAATCACACTTTGTGTTCCTAAGCCTTGGGAATCATGAGCATATTAGAATAGCTGAGAAGGGGCACCTGGTTGGCTTAGTCGTTAAACGTCTGCCTTCAGCCCAGGTCATGATCCCAGCATTCTGGGATCGAGCCCCGCATCAGGCTCCTCTGCTGGGAGACTGTTTCTTCCTCTCCCACTCCCCCAGCTTGTGTTCCCTCTCTCGCTGGCTGTCTCTATCTCTGTCAAATAAATAAAATCTTAAAAAAAAAAAAAAAAAAAAAAAGAATAGCTGAGAAGCTGCAGAAAGAACCCAAAGAATTGTTCCCTCACTCACTCATTCATGCATTCGACAAACATTTATCAACTGCCTACCACGTGCCAGGCATTGTACAAGGCAGAGAGAATCAATGATTAATAAGATATGGTGTCTATCCCGGAGAAGTTTACAAAGAAGAGGCACTGACAGAAGAATTTCAACTCCAAAAGTATAAGTGCTCTGACAAGTGGAAAAGGCTAAGGGAGGACAGCAGAGCGGGGATTCCCTTTCCTTGTAGCAGGTTTCACAGAGTACAGACCCATGAGCTTAGCTCACGGAGTTTGACAGGGCAAAAGGCAGAGAGAGAGCAAAATGGGTTTCCTCATCTTTTGGCCAAATATAAGGGGAGATGGGAGGGGAAAGGTTAGCTCTTTTGTGCTGAGGGAATTTAAGGAAGGAGGGCCTAATGCCAAGCCCAGTGTCTCTTGCAGCCACAGACATGACCACAACTCAGGCTGTGGTAACAGCTGGGCCACCTCCTCTCATCTGCACTGATGTGGTCAGGTCAGCTGATGATAAGCCTTGCCAAGATGCCCTTAGCTCCTCAGAGGGGAAGGCAGGTGCAAGCACTGTCATACAACTCCATACTCAGCTTTCACTCATTAAAATGTTATTTTTGCATCAGGATATACCAGTGGAAAATAAATTTTATCCACATCCTTTAAAATAGTTACTATTTTGGTTTGGCTCTGTTTGTGGCCTAAAATTTCAAAGTCTTTGTTGGTGTCAAATTTAGGATAATAAAGAGAAAAGGTCAGTGGTCAAGTAATGTCTTTGCCTTAAAATGGCTTCCTCCCTGCCAGGGAAAGATTGGAGGGAAGCTGGTCTTATTAGCTAAGGGCTTATTTCTGGAAGCTTGCTGAAGGCAGAGATTTTATATCCAATTTCTAACAAAGCCAGGTGTGTAGTCACAATACCCAGAGCTGCCCTGCACCTGCTTTGCTCAATTTCTTGATCCTTAACCCTCCCTTGCCCTAAACTTGTGGGTGAACAGGCTGTATCATTGAGCATATTTGATGCTATCTTAATGAGTGTCTAATATTTTTTTATCACATCCCTATTTTCTCAAGTTCTAAAACAGAGCCCTCAAACACTTATATTATTCCAACCTCTGATAATATAAGAATGAACGTTCATTCTTTCAACAAGCATTGACCCAGCAACAGGACAGATGGTTAGTTAATCCCCAATTCTCATCCTCTCCTTCTTCCATTCTAGATAGCTCATGGCCACCCACCCAGAGACTGCATTCATATTCTTTACAAGTAGGTGTGTCCATATGACTAAGTTTATCACAACAAAATGTGAATGGAAGCAAGGTGTGCTACTTACAAATCATTTGCTTTATGAAATTGCTTGCCCTCCACTTTCATTCTATACTCTTCCTATAAACGGAATGGGAATGTGGAGGTAGCCCAGATCTGACAATGCAGACAAGACCTAAGGAATACCAGAGCAGCACAGAAGAAACTAAGATTGTGAATGACCTCATGGTGCTAAGGCACCCCACCAGTCTGGGCTCTCCCCTTCCTCTGAAATTTTACATACAAGAGAATTAAACTTCAGCCATATTTAAGTCATTGTATTTATTTTATTTTATTTTATTTTATTTTATTTTATTTTTAGAGAGAGAGAGTGAGCAGGGGTGGGGGGAGGGGGAGAGGGAGATAGAGAATCTTAAGCAGGTTCCATGCCCAGCGTGGAGCCCCAGGTGGATCTCATGACCCTGAGATCATGACCTGAACCGAAATCAAGAGTTGGATGCTTAAGTGACTGAGCCACCTAGCAGTCCCTAAGCCACTGTATTTTTAGATTTCTTTGTTATAACAGCCCAGCCAGACCCTCGTTAATATAAACATTCATTCAATGTCTATTTAGCAGTTACTAACAGGAACTGTATGTGGGGGGTAGGGGGGACAAAAAGTGTTGAATAGACAGAAAAGCTCTCAGGGTATAGGTTGAGAAGGAGAAACAAAAAATATAAAACTACATTTGCAAACTGTGATAAGTGTGTAAAGGAAACAAAGAGGGTACTAGGTTAAGGCCTCTCTGAGGAAGCATCATTTAGCTAAGACCTCAAGGTCTCAGGAAAAAATGGAGAGGGGAGATTCATCCCAGGTCGCAAACTCCCTGGGGAAGAAGGAGTATGGTTCTTTGGAGGGAATTCAAGAAGGCAGGTGAACATGGGCGCCTGGGTGATTCAGTCAGTTAAGCATCTGCCTTCAGCCCAGGTCTTGATCCCGGGGTCCTGGGATAAAGCCCCACATCGGGCTTCCCGCTCAGGGAGGAGTCTGCTTCTCCCTCTCCCTCTGCTTGCTGTTCCCCCTACTTGTGTTCTCTCTCTCTCTCTCTGTCAAATAAATAAATAAAATCTCAAAAAAAAAAAAAAGAAGAAGAAGAAGGCAGGTAAACAATGTGAGCAGTGTGGCATCAGAAGGAAAGGCTCTTCCTAAAGAGACATATATGCATATACATGTATAATCACACAGACATACTGAAGTATGGGTAAGTCATCTTTGCTTTTACAGTAGTTCCTAACTCTGTTTTCCTTTCTAAAACTAAGCCATAATTGGGGTTTTTTGTTTGTCCGGTTTTTTTTTTAATTTCTTCACCTCTCACATATTCCAGCACTGGATCTAGAAAAACTGATCACCTTGAAACCATAAGAATTCAATCTGACTTGGTAGCATCCTTAGACTCCATCTACAGAATTTTCCCAAAATTAGGTTCCCTTTGTCCTAAACATAATGCTCTCCCCAGGGTCGTTTCCATCTATCTTATCCTCCTTTTTTCAGCCTTTCTGACTCATAAGTACTTGAAAAGCCCCAAGTTTCTATAATTCTTATTCTCTTCTCTTTCCAATCCCTTGTCTTTCACAGTCAAACTGGGGGCATGGAGTTTATGTTAACATTTACCAGACACCTTGTCTTCTCCAGCAAGTGTCATCATAAAACCTTAGCATTTGACCCAAATCACATGTTGATCATTGCCCCAACCAGAACTAAAGGCTTATTCTCAAGTTACACATTTTGGAGAAAAAGGAATGTCACCTCTAATTGTTCTTTAGGACTTCTAAAATTTTTTTATTTATTTATTTTAAGTAATCTCTACACCCAATGTGGGGCTCAAACTCACAACTGAGCCAACCAGGTGCCCCTATTCTATAGGACTTTCATAATAAAATCCTGAAAGCTTAAATGCCTAACTAAACTCTAATAAAAATATTAATACATAATGTAATATAACATAAATTAGCTAATAGGTTATATGCTTCATAATGCTTTATAAACTCCTTGAAAAGGGGTGGTACCTCCTCTCTGTAAAATTTTACATCATCCCTGAATAAATGTCTTAATTAATGAAGGAGCAAAGTCATGAGACAGGATTTAAATATAAGACAGCAAGAAAAACTAGAGTAAGAAGATGAGAACAGAAGTCCCACATGGCGGGGAGAGGGGAGAGGGCTAGTGGAGGTCAGGAAAAGGTGAAGCTAGATGGAATTCGCAGGGCCAGAGGAGTAAACCCATAGGTGCTTTGCAAGGGCACCTGCAGCTGATAGATAGGGAACCAGTCAGCTCACACAGTTACAGATGCTCGGTTAGGGACTGGACTGGATGCTTTCAAGTCATTCTTAGTTAAGAAAGAGAAAAACTAGGGAGAAAAAGAGAATGAGAAAGAGGAAAGGTAAGAAAAAGAAAAGTTGGATCAGTGAAATGACTTCGGGGAAGAGTACATACAATGTTTTGAAGAATAAGTACTCAGAAGCCAGACTGCCAGGTTAAAGAGTGAGCTTTGCCATTTTCTACCAGAGTGACCTCTCCTCTTAGTTTCTTCTTCTTGAAAATAGGGATTATAATAGTACCTACCTACACCTCACAGTGTAGAGGATTGAAAGGAGCCAATCCACGTAAAGTGCTTAGCATAGTGCCTCACACAATGGAAGCTATCAACAAGTGTCAGCCACTGTTGTACGTAAAGGGTCAGCCTCAGAAGAATAACTACTCAAGATGATAAGATAGGAAAGCTATAAAATAAAACAGAAAATAAGCTGGGTCTACAACTCAATTAGATAAATTTGCATTTTCTTATTGGGCACACGGCCATCTTTGGCTCTTTAAATATATATGTTCAGGGTTTTTTTTTTTAAGATTTATTTATTTTAAGAGGGGGAGGGACAGAGAGAGAATCTCAAGCAGACTCCCTGTGGAGCGCTGAGTCAGGAGCCAGATGTGGGGCTCCATCTCACGACCCTGAGATCATGACCTGAGCGAAAATCAAGAATTGGGTGCTTAAACAACTGAGACACCCAGGCACCCCAATATATTTGTTTAGGTTTAACAAAGCAAAAAGGATGTGCACTAAAAAAGCCCAGGGTTGGCTGGCTGGCTTAGAGGAGTATGTGACTTCTGAACTTGGGAGTCATGAGTTTGAGCCCCACATTGGGTGTAGAGATTATTTAAATAAATAATATTTTTAAAAAAAAGATTTATTTAGGGGCACCTGGGTGGCTTAGTCAGTTAAGTGTCTGACTTCAGCTCAGGTCCTGATCTCGGGGTCCTGGGATCAAGCCGCGCATCTGGCTCCCCAGGGAGCCTGCTTCTCCCTCTTCCTTGGCCTGTCTCCCCCATTTGTGTTCTCTCTCTCTCTGAAACAAATACATAAAATCTTTAAAAATATTTATTTATTTATTTATTTGACAGAGAGAAAGAAAGAGAGCACAAGCAGGGGGAGCAGCAGGCAGGGGAAAGGGAGAAGCAGGCTCCCCACTGAGCAGGGAGACTGATGTGGCGCTAGATCCCAGGACCCTGGGATCATGACCTGAGCTGAAGGTAGATGCTTAACCAACTGAGCTACCCAGGCGTCCCTAAATAAATAAAACTTAAAAAAAAAAAAAAAAAAGCCCAAAGTTGGGAAAAAAGAGAAAATAGAATTTGAAGAAGCTGTTCTCTGGCCCATCTTATATAGAGAGATACTTTCCACATTACAGAGTCCAACTACCCTCCTACAATTCCTGGCCACACCTCCATGGCCTTAAAAAATTTCAAAGCACCTTGGGGCACCTGGCTGCCTCAGTCGGTAGAGTATGTGACTCTTGATCTCAGGGCTGTGAGTTCGAGCTCCACATTGGATGTGGGACTACTTATAAGTAAAGTCTTTCAAAAAAGGAAATTCCAAAGCACCATCATTTGGTATATCACACAGTACATGAATCAGGATTCTTAGTTGTGAGCAACAGAAACTGACTATTGGTGATTTAATTGGGAAAGGAACATACCGGTAGCTCAGATAATTGCTAGGAAGACTGAAAATCAGGCTAGATAAATGGAAAGCTTAGCATGTCTGGTGAGACCACTGCCTCTGCCCTGAACTCGCATGCTGCCACCTACACTGCCAAAGCACTAGACTTGCTACTGCGTGTCTAGCACCTTCCCTACGGCTGTGCTGAAACAGATGGGGCTTCCAAGAAAGCAATGATATGGCCTTCTCGGACTCACAGCGAGAAATTCCCTAACACCTAAAATACAAACATTTTAAAGCTGAAGTTAAATTTAAGGGTAGTCTTAATTACATTACTCTCACGTTTTATTTTTTAGCTTGAGATGGAAAAAAATATTTTATCTCACATTCTTAAGATATGAGGCTTCAACATGTGAGGATTACTGTAACAGGCTGCAAATTTAACTCTTTAGCCACTCATTATTTAATGGTGAGAAACTTAGAGAACTTCCCTAAGCCTCAGTTTCTCCATCTGTAAACGGGGATAAAATAAAACCTACATCATAAGGCTACCATGAAGAAAAACTGAGATAATGCACATAAGACTCCTAGCTCAACGTCTGATACAAAGAAAGCCATCAATAAATGTTAACAAAAAAAATAAGTTGTCACAACTCGCTAGAGTCTGGATCTCTTTAGTAGAGCTACTATTTTTTGTATAAGTAATGAGTTGCAAATTAAGCCCTTATGATCCATAGGGAACAGATCAGCGTAGCCAGAATGCCCTCAAGTTTCAGGATGCCTGAATCAGGCAGCAACCAGGGAGCTAACATGCTATCTGAGTGGCTTGGGCAGGACAATTAAGAAGCTTGGTTTCTCTTCTTGATTTTGTCTCTGTCTCATCTGTCAAACCATACAAAGAATTTCTGAAATTGAAGAAATAAAATGCATCATCCGGTTTCTCTTTACCCATGGGAGAGATGTGCACAGTCACCCTCTCTGTAGGATTCATGTAGGTAAGTAGTAAGGAAGAAACCCTCTGGCCATATATCTAGGTATTTAAATCTGCTTATTCTTAATAACATTTAGATCTTCAGTATTTAATTATTAGTGTAATTAATTACTGTAATTACTATACTTAATATAGTAATTAATTATTGATGTTATTAACATATCTATCCTGAGATTAATTTTGCATGCCATTTTTAATATTCACTTAAGTACATATTAAAGATATAAGCAAATATTTTTTCTTACCACTGTTGCTGCTAGCACCTCTCTGGGCCTCAGTTTCTTCACCTAAAAATAGAAAGACCAGATTAGATGATCTGTGATTCTATAACTAAATAATATCACTAACATTATAATGTTTGTAATAATGCCAAGTCCTCATGCACTTATGAACGTTGGAAAAGTAGGAAGAAGCAAAGTACATTCTTCTTCATACAACTCAATCTGACGTCCTATAAACTGAATACTGGGAATAATTGGCTTTTAAAAACTGGCTCTCTTTAGGCCTCATAACATATTCCTTTAAGTTCTTGTTGAACCTGGTTCCTCTGGTTATTCTCAGTTAAGAAATGCTAAATTGCTGGGGTTTTGTTTTGTTTTGTTTAAGTTTTATTTATTTAAATAATCTCTACACCCAACATGGGGCTTGAAATCACCACCTGGAGATCAAGAGTCACATACTCCTCCAGCTGAGCCAGCCAGGTACCCCAACAGGTGCTAAGCTGTAAACTATGAAGGCTAGTGCTTTTGAGTGAAGGCAAATTCTTCTCTTTTTCTTCAAACGTGAATTGTGACTGGATTTGCAGTATATAAAATGACCAAATGAAAACTGAGAGATGCAATATCATGCATTCAAATGTTTCCAATCCTGTGGATGCTAGCTTTCATAGAAACAAAACATCTGTATTTCATATTGAATATTTCCATTTTTGTCCACATTAGGCATGTCACGGACATAACTTGTGAACATAAAAGGTATCTTTTTTCTCCCTGCAAATTATTCTCTTAATCAATTGGTGTCAGATATGGGGGAAAAAAACCTTTACTGTTAAATTAGTCCTCTCATTGACTTTATTGTTAAATTTGATCTCTCTTTAGCTTTGTTTTCATTCAAGTATTTGTCATTTGCTTATTTTCCCAAGAATGTGTAGCTACAGTTTGCATACTTGTCTGATATTAAAATCAGTTTCTCCAGCTAATTCTTCACCAATGAGCAATTACCCACTATAGTGCCTGTGTCAAACAGAGATAGCCTGGTAACTCTCTGTAGAGGATTTATATGGTTGACCCTGTGGAGAAGCACTACAATTCAGTGGGTAAGAGTCTGGGGCTCTGGATTCAGTGGACAAGTTACTTAACATCTTGGACCCCTCTATTTCCTTAGCTGTAAAATCAAAATAATAAAAATATCTCTTTCTTGGGTCTGAGTAAGATTTAAATGAGTTAGTGTATGTTTAGTATTTGACATAGGGTTTTGCTCAGAGTAATCCTGAATAAATAGCAGATTTTCTGGATACTGAAAAACCATATAAGTTTTAGAGAATTACTTAAAAGCCAGCAAGAACAATCACCTTATTTTATAACTTAAGGTTAAGAGCTCTGCCCAAGCCCATACTGTGAATGAGAAAAGACTGAACGCAGGTGTCCTGAATTCCTGTCCAGAGCTCTTCTAAAAGGAACGTCTCTTCAGATCACTGGAAGTCTAGCGCCCTGCCCTCAGGAAGCTTAAGGTCCATTTGGGGAGCCAAGACTAACACAAATGGATAGTCTAGTTCACAATCCCAGTTAGGTACTGTGTAACAAAGCTTCCCGCATAAAAGGTAGAGTTTCGAGGAGGGGCTCAGCTGAAAGCGTGGGAAGCAGTACAGGCAACTTTCTAGAAAGAAGTGAGACTGGAGGCAAGGCGCTGGTTGACTCTGCAACTGAAAGGAGGAGGGCATTGGAGAAGCAAGGAGTTCCCTTGACTAGAGAAGCCTTAGTCTCTCTCCGAACATCCAATGTTTAGAAACTTATCACCCCTGCACTCCCCACCTTCCACCTTTCAAAACATCAAAGTTGAACTAGAAGGAGAACGAGTATGTTAGTCAATTAAACATATTTTGGAAATAGCTGGGAGGAGGAAGCAGGGAGTAAAATCCCCCCCCCCCCCGCCCTTTCACGTCTTTAAGATGAACTAGGGGACTAGGCTTCCGACCTGGGTTTCTCCTCCTGGGGAAGACATGTTCTGTCCCTCAGCCGGGGTTCAGGGAATGGAAGCCCCGAGCCCCCCACCCGGAGGAGTCACGCGGCCCCCTGAGGCATTTGAGGCCGCACCTCTCTGCTCCGCGTCCCGGGGCACCTGGAAGCAAGGCGATGCTGGCGGGGAAAGGAGGGAAACGGGAGGCCTAGTGGCCCCCCGAGACAAAGCGGGGCTCTTCGCAGCCTCCGGGGAGGTGCCCCGACCCACGCTCGGTTCACAGCCAGCCCGCCCCGCGCCGCGGCCGGAAAGCGCGCAGGCCCCAGGCCGGCCGGGCCGCACCGCCGCCACACCCGCGAAGGGCCCGGATGCTGCTTCCGCCCCGCTCTGCGTGGGGGCCGCGCGGGACGCGAAGGGAGCGGCGGCGTTGGCCGAAGAGTTCGGAGAGAGGAGGAGGTGACGCGAAGGAGGGAAAGCCGTCGTCACCTTGGTGGCGGGGCTCCGCTGCACCGCTGCGGGGCGCCGAGGACCGGCGGCCTCTCCCCGCGGGCGGCCCGGACCACGCGGCGCTGCCCCGCGAGCGATCCGCAGAGCCGAGCCTCCGGCAGCTGCCCCGGCGCGTCCTGAAGGAAGGGCCTCGTTTGTTCCTCAGAATGGACAGATCCCCGGAACCGTGTTGCTCATACTTGGCGGGGAGGGAGGAGGGTCCCTACTCGATCAAATCGTGGCTTTCTGCATTCTCGCTGTGGTTCTGGGGCGATTTTTCTTTTTTAAAGAAGCAGGCTAAAATGTCCAGTGCGGCTAAAAAGTATCGAGTTTAAAAAGAAAAAGAATTTCAATAAATTTTTGCTCTATTTTCGGTTGCAAGCCGTCGCAACCTGAACGCCCAAGCCTAAAATGAAAATATAAAACAATCTGATTTCTATAGATTAGGCTTGTGACTGGACGTTTTCCACCACGTTTTTAATAGGAAAAAAGTGTAATGGGCTATTTTTTTTTTAATGGAGACACATATTTTAGTTGCATCTGGAAATGTTGAGAAAAAGAAACGTTGGTCTTTTCATTTGTTTCCAATAAACCCCAAATGCAATCTTTCCAGACTGTTTTACAGGGCGTAATTAGGGTTTGAGATTGGGTGGGGGGAGCTTCGTAGGCTAGCTCTACCAGCAGAATTGCTTGATTGATATTTGCTTTCCTGTTCTGCAATCGAAGTTTAGCTATATTTGAAGGCTCTAAAGCGCTGGGGATTCCACTGACAGCCATAGGTGTCCCTTTGGGCAGCAGGTTTCTGCTGAGATCAGTAGGACCCCACCAAGGAAGGAAAATGTGGAAAGTTGTGTTGCAAGGCAGTTTTATGTTAAATTGTATGTGTATTTGGTACATGAATGAGTCGTGAAGAAAACTAAGAAATATGGACCAGGGCAGTTCCGGAGGCTATGCTGTGTCATAAACCACACAGAAACAAACACAGAAAAAGATTTAGGGTTAAGACACCTCCTGGAATGTTCCTCGCATCTCTAAGCCCTTTCTAACTGATCTCTAAGCCCTTTCTAGCTGATGCTGACAATTTAATGGAGCTTGAACTTGGACACAGGCAACTCCTCTTTCATTTATTGTTCCCTAGTCTAGGTTCAAAAACAACAACAACAAATATGTATGTGTGTTGAATTTTACCTGTTCTATTTTTATATTTTAAGAATGTTCGTCTTTGGGGCGCCTGGGTGGCACAGTGGTTAAGCGTCTGCCTTCAGCTCAGGGCGTGATCCCGGCGTTATGGGATCAAGCCCCACATCAGGCTCCTCTGCTATGAGCCTGCTTCTTCCTCTCCCACTCCCCCTGCTTGTGTTCCCTCTCTCGCTGGTTGTCTCTATCTCTGTCAAATAAATAAATAAAATCTTTAAAAGAAAAAAAAAAAGAACATATGTCTTTAACAGCTAGTAGCCCAATATTTTATTCTTCGAACAAGATGGTAGAAACATTCAACTGGAAGGTTGTTTCAAAGATTCAAGTAATCTTGGTGGCTTCCAGATCAAGGACTTTAGTGGACGGCTAGGAGACCAGAAATGGAAGAATGTGAACTATATCCAGCCTGAAACAAATCACATAGAAAAAATGGGAAGGGGCAAAATCAAATCAGAAATTTAGATTCAAGAAGTGCACTGGCCTCAGATGCTAAACTGCCCTGGTTTTTATTTAGGAAGTAAGGATAATGATACTAGCCAAATCAATCCACCTCTGGACACCTTATTGTTCTGATTCATAAAATGAGAGGTTGGTTAAATGGGTCCCTTTCAGGTTTTTTAGAGGTATTTATTTATTTGGCAGAAAGATAGAGAGCACAAGTAGGCAGAGTGGCAGGCAGGGGGAGAGGGAAGCCCGATTTGGGGCTTGATCACCCTGGGATCACGACCTGAACGGAAGGCAGTCGCTTAACCGACAGAGCCACCCAGGCGCCACTCCCTTTCAGTTTTGAGCATCTAGGCACAGGAAGTCCTTTGGCAGAATTGTGTGCTCTCGGAATCGGAGGCAAAAGTAGGCTTATCTATAGCAGAAGGTCACCAAAGTTAGCCATCTAGTGAGTAGCTTCTCTGATAAGGACGAGCTAACTTGTGCTCTTGTGTGTATTGAAAAAAATCATAGCATTTCTAAGAGTGAGAGGGTTATTTTACAGTCCCATCCAAAATAAAGATGTTGTCCCTGCATTGATTTCAAAATTTTAAAACAGAAGGGTATCCTGTCATTCAAAACAGTAAATTAAAGACTCAGACTCCAAGAGCTTCTACTGCCAGAATGATTATTCTTTGGGAAGAAGCACAAACAGCAGTGACCGTTTTTTTTTTTTTTTTCCCACAGACGTGCTCAGCCATCAGAAAAGCTTAATAAATCCCTATTTAGTATGCATTTATGCAGTGATTACATGAACTTTGACCCCGGGAGAGCTGTAGCAATTAGCTTCAGTGACCAGCATCTTCTCCCACCATTCCCAACTGGCTTCCTTGGGTCTTCCTTTCTCATCTCAATAGTCTATGCACTAGGATTGCATAAAATTTTAAAGTTGACTTTCTACTTGAGGTACTTGCTTTTGCACAAGTGAATTACCCCTTCCTCCCCTCACCTCCTGTCTAAAAAGTCATCTCAGAAGGATATTGGGGCTCTGATTGTTGATATTACTCAAACGCAAATGGATTTCAATTCAATCTTACCCTGTACTTCTCAAGGAAGATAAGCTCTAACGGCCCAAAGAGCCTCATTTCATAGCTCTTGGCATCTGAAATAAATCGGATCTCTTCTGTCAGGCTAATTTAACATTTTAAAAATATTCAATGTAATTTATTTTAAGTCAAATGAAACCTAGTGGATTGGCAGAAAGCTAGAGAAGGAGAGAGGCGAAGGGCAGCTGGAAGCTCCTCTCCCCACCTAACAAAAAAAAAAAAAAAAAAAACCCGGAACCCTAAAAAAAAAAAAAAAAAAAAAAGCCAGGAAGGGAGAGGAAAGTGTTTTAAGTTTCTAGTAAACACTGTTTAGCAAAAGAATAATAGGAAAGTTGCCCCTTTCCCAAAGAGGGATGGAACTATAATTGTTGCCTTTAGCAGAGAGCTCAGATAAACCGCGGGGACTCATTCTAAAGTGACCCATCACTGCATTCATCTCTTCTTGAACTTTCAGTGAACCTGAGATTAAGCAGGGGTGAGCAGCTAAGCAGTTTGTTGTTAGCAGCCTTTTCAACAACCCTTTCAGACTGAGTAAATATTGATCGGTTTGAATCTGATTGCCCCAGAGGAAAACACCATGGCATCTGAATAGCCTCCAAAAGTAAACTTTCAAAGGTGAAGCCAAGAGCAGACTTTAGAGCAAGATCTCAACTCAGCCTTAGGTTGGGGACACCCTGAATTTCGGGTGTACTTTGAATGAGTGTGAAGGAAGTGAGGAGAAAGCTTTTGAAAACTGGATTGTACCATAATTATCCCAAGTCCCTAATTGAGACTCTTGTCCTTTTTAAATTTATCAATAAGATGCTATTTTCCGTTTTCCGTCTTTTGTTGTTTCAGTCACCATTGCTGTCATTTTTCAGGGAGCTAACCATGCTCCTCAGAGACCAAAACAGAAAAGGAGAGACCTAGAAATAGGATGTGGTAAGCACCTCTGATTTAATCGATTGGGACAACTAAAAAGATACAAATGTTTTCCTCGTTGAAAGGTATATTAATGTTTCCTAAATGCATTGCTTGTTAACTGATTTATTCCACGACCTAGAGAAGGCTTTGGATGTTTAGCCATAATTTATTGTTCTCCTCTCTCTCGGCTACATTAAAACCAGCACCTTGAAGACTGGAATCTCCAGGATTTCAGCAGGTCCAGCCCTGCTTTTAGATATTGAAATTACGGCAGTGGCATGCAAATGACACTTTAACACATTAAAGAATTTGGAAACGAGCCATCTGTTTTGCTGTGTGGCCTTACACTAATAAACAAAAGATACTGTATAAGGCCAGGGTGGGAAATGAAAGAGTTGGCCGACTTTGAAGTTCTCCTCCATCCACTCGAGTCTTTTAGAGGCAACCCCAGAGCCCAGGATCCAAAAGCCAAAGGGAGGGCAGCGGGTGCCCTTGATATGGCCGCAGCAACAGCGCCTGCAAAATCCAGGCTCGCCCCCTTTGACAGGGAAGTACAGGAAATCTCCTGGGTGCTCTAGGAGGCCTGCAAATTCCAAGTTTTTGTAGGATTTCTCCTCCCACTGCCAGCCCATCCTTTGTAAAACACCCTTTGGAGAGGAAGGAAGTCATATGCCTGTATTTGTGATGCTGTATTTCTCCTCTGCCCTTGGGGCTAAATTAAAGCCTCTGAGAATGTATGAAGGTAAAGGAAAAGTGGTAAGAGGTCTGGGAGGAGAGCCATTTTGAACACTCTGACTTGCTGGCTTCCTCCATTCGAGAACAGACATTTGCGGCGGTTGGAAACAACTCGAATATGGAAAGACTTCAGGGCAGCTTTCAAAAGTTCACCTGGAAAAATCTGTTGAGCCCGAAGAAGAAAATAAAAAGTTTTTTTCTGGGTGAGGGGATTAGAACGGGGTTATGGATGAGAACAGACCCATTAGAGCCATGCGGGCTATGAAATCAAAGCTGAATCTGATAGGAATGAGAGCCAGAGGGGGTGGGCAGGAGGACATGTAGAGAGTGGCAGGAAGGGACGGACATTGGAAGGAGGGATGGGAGGAGAGACGCAGCGGGTTTACTGAGAATAGACCATACTCGGTTCTAAGGGTGGAATATACTGGAACACTGCCTGACAAGCCGAAAAAGAAGAGGGGTGAGGTGGAGGCCTCATCCTCAAACAGCTTTATACTGGAGCTCATTAAATGTGAATCTCTTAGCTCTTGGTTCACTGATGTGAGGAAAGACGGACTGAAGAGTTTGGGCTTTTGAAGGGGGTTCTGTTTATATATACGTCAACATTCAGTTGGAGGTGAAAAGGTTAGCACTTGACCCAGGAAGTATCCATGTTTGTTTCAAAAACAGATCCGCTTCATAAATTTCTTCACCATTCATTTTTTTCCATTATGAACTTGGATTATAATAAAGGAACTATTGTTATTTTAAAGAAAACCAACCTATTAAATAGGCATTAGCTAGGTGCTCCGACACTCACAAGGGAAGTTTCAGCTACATAAGGGAAAGCATTTACTTTTTTTTTCAAGAAAAGGCCCACCTCTGAAAGTACACACCACCCTTCCCTCCTCCCCACGTGAAATGAGCCAACATTGTTGGAACCAGCAAATTGTAGCCAAGCCAAACACAGGGATGCTTAAGCATATGTGAAACTTGAATATATTTATTACAGACATCTTAAGACCCGTAAACTCTGCTCTGGATCACATTACTCCAGGATCTCAGAGCTGTTCATGATTGTACAGGAAAGGGGGAATATCATAGGCTCACAAAGAATAACTGATATAACTCAGTGTGGTACTTCGGGGACATCAAAACATTGTGCGACATGCAAAAGACTATTCACGAATCACACAAAATATACATTCATTGTGCCATCCATCACATTAACAATTGAGCTGAAAATACATCAGATCCAGCTAAGATAACTGTGGGAGGAAGAAGCTGGGCGGAATAATACCTGTAGGTTCTGAATAATCCAGCACAAATTTTAAATGGAGTGTGGCCAGAGAAACAATAAACGGGTGGGGATGGGGAGAGACTTAGCACAGGAAGCAAGGTTTTCGAACCTTGTGTTCTGTAGGCCTTCTCAACTCACTGAAAGAACAAATGCAGGCTACCCTCTGAGGCATCTGACTGAGTTTAAGTGAGCAATTTTATTCTTTCACCTATAATCACATATAAAATTGTACCAGCTTTGAGTTACCCACCCTGTTTTAGTCACTTAATCTAAACATTTCTAGAAAATCTGTATAAAGATAAATCTCTCAGGACAAAGTATTTACAACCAGCAAACACACACATGAAATCGAATTAAATAAAGGCATGAATTAATTGTGTAAACACACTCATAGTGCATCTCTTCTTTATGAGCTCCTGGACTCCCCTTTCCCTCTATCCTACTTTAAGGGCAAAGTAGGGGAGAACTGTAAATACACAGATAGGTAAAAGGCCTCCCTCTGACATGTTTCTGCTGGCAAAGGGGACTATATTCCAAAGGACATCTGAAAGGAACAGATTCTGCGGAAATCTCCTAAAAGCAGGGAGGGGTGTTGGGAGCCATCAAAAAATTGATTATGGCACCTAATCTGCATCAAGGAGTTAGCACACACACCCCAATCAAGCCTCTAATCTAGAATTCTCTGGAAACACATTATCCTGGCCAGGAGCTCCCCAGATAGGATCAGAAAGGAAGAGAGAGACTGTAAATGGAAAGGAAGATAAGCTAAGAATGTGCTTTGGGTAAGAAGTCCCCAGCCCTCAGAGTAGCCTGGGCTGCGGAGTCTGGGGCTGGGTGGGCCTCAGTGGGAGGTAGTCAGAGTGTCTGAGGTAGAAGACCCCGGGGAAGGAATGCAGGGCGAAGAGCTGGACTTCTCTGAAGATTCCTCGGCCTTCTCCTCACTTCCTGGCGGGGTGGCAGGAGAGATGGGCAAGAGGCCCTCCTTCTCTCGTTTCTTCTGCTTCATCCGGCGGTTCTGGAACCAGATCTTCACCTGGGTCTCATTGAGCTGCAGGGATGCGGCAATCTCCACCCTGCGGGCGCGCGTCAGGTACTTATTGAAGTGGAACTCCTTTTCCAGCTCAGTGAGCTGCTTCGTGGTGAAGTTGGTGCGCACTGCGTTGGGTTGACCCACGTAGCCATACTCTCCAACTTTCCCTGGGGGCATGGTGGGGAACGAGGAGAGAGAAAGATAAAAATTTTTACAATCCATATGAGATCCCCTACACGCTTCAGAGCAACATTCAGGTAAAGCGGAGATCAAGAATTTCTCAACAGAAACGGGGCTGGGAAAGGTGACTGATGAGGTGTAAAGTGTTAATCTGAAGTCAACCGTTAGCATGGTCAGACCGGTGATTAATGGAACCTGGAGATATTAACAGAACCACCCCCCCACCACACACACACATGCACAGAGACACACACACACCCCTACCCACTTCCTATGCCAGAACCTCTAAAACTCAGCCCCTTAGGAAACACAACAGTCCCAGATCCTCCTTTGCCCCACACACCTGGGCAATCTCTCCACACCGACCAACACCGGTGGGAAGAAAGAACTTTAAAAAAAAAAAAAAGTATTAATTTTCCTTGGCAACTAAGCAAACAAGCTCCTTCCAGAACCATCAAGGAACATCCAAGGAATGGCAAGACTGACCTGTTTTGGGAGGGTTTCTTTTGACTTTCATCCAGTCAAATGTCTGCGCTGGAGAAGACGTCTCTGATGTAGGGGAGCGACAGGCTTCTTGGTGGCTGGCGTGGAGAGGGGACAAGGAGTTATTATACGTGGCCAGGGCCAGGCTCTGGTGCTCTTGTCCATATGAGTGGTGAATGTACTGAGGCGAGCCCACCGCGCCCCCGGCATAACCCTGGTGGTGGTGGTGATGCTGGACCATGGGAGATGAGAGGTTTCCAGAGTAAACTGCGGGAGCGCACGAGGGGTACCCACCACTTACTTCTGCTTCCTGATTTAACGCGTAATGGCTGTAAGGCGCGCCGAAGTTCTGCGCGCCGTAGCCTGGACCACAACTTGAATGGGAGTAGGACACCCCCAGGTTCCCAGGAGTCTGGTAGGTGGCCGGTTGGGGGTGGTGATGGTGGTGGTGGTGGGGCGGGCTGATCTGCACCCCCCTGCCCACTAGGAAGCGGTCGTCGCCGCCACAGCTGTTAGCACTGACTGCGCACGACTGGAAAGTTGTAATTCCATGGTCGGAAGGGTAGGCTCGCGCTGAGCAGGTCCCTGAGTCGCCACCGCTGAGGATGGGGTATTCCAGGAAGGAGCTCATTCTTGCATTGTCCATCTGTCACTGAGGGACCGGGTCCTGCGAAGCCCTGGGTGACCGTGCCAACTTTCTCACTTCCTCCATGGGGCCGGAGAAGAAAAATGATATGAATGTACAGTGCGCAAGAGGGGGGGCGCGAGGGCGGAGGGCGCAGGGGGAGGGGCACGTGACTATGTCAGCCAATGGCGGAGCCTCCTGCGAAAGTTTGCTGGCTCCCGCGGTGATGGATCACCGTTTCAGTGGCATTTAAATCCCCGGCGCTCCTCAGTCTAGGTGACGCGCAGTCGCCCCCCCAGGCAGCCCAGGCGGCGGCAGCAGCTGCGGCGGCTGCAAGGGCAGATTCGGAGCGCTGGGCCGAAGAGGAGCAGAAGCCACCTTCTGCGCGCGCTGACTCCGCTTTCCCCCCCTCCGGGAGGTGGGGGCTGGGAGGCATCCCCGTCTCCGCCCCCTCCCCACCGTGCACAGAAAGATGAACTGGCAAGAGGTGAGAAGGGAAGAGGGCTCCGTCTCTCTTGGGTCGGGACTCAGTGGGCTCGCTGGCCTGCCACTAGCTCAGGGGCCGAGCCCGCAGTGCGCGGAGCAGGAAGGGTAGCTCCCCGGGCGCTTTCAGTACACAGTCCCTGCTGTGGTGCCGGGGCGGGGAGGAACGCAGAGGGCAGTGGCGTAGGACGCGGCCAGGCCACCAGCTCTCCAAGCTCCGAAGGGAGAGGGAAGTGAGCAGGGCATTGGCCTGGAGGACCCCGGGTGGGCGTGGAGGGGATGAGAGCAAGGAAAACACACACACACACACACACACACACACACACACTTCCCTTCTCGAAGGAGGGTCTCCGAACCCTACTCCCTCCACCCCAACTGATTATTAGCAAGGCAATGAGGAGCTTCTGTAATTCGACGCCCGGGAGCGGGTGATTGGTAGTAGTTAAGCTTGCCGGAAAAGGCCGGGGGTGGCCGGGCTCTTCGCCCTCCCTCTGTCCTCGCTCTCCGCCCCTTTCTCCTCCCAACTCAGCTTTGCTCCGGGAGCCCTACGGGATCCGGAGCCGCTCGGCCGCTGGATTTTGAAGGGTAGGAGGCGGGGGAGAAAGATGACGCTAGCGGACGTGGCCAGCGTGGGGGCCGGGCGGTGCGCTGCAGGCCATCTGCCGGCTCCCCGGGACCCAGGAGTCTGCGCGCTCCGGCAGGGGCCTCAAAGGGCGAGACCACAGCTCCCACGAAATACGCTGCACTCCCCCCGCAATGATGCTCGTTTTCTGGAGGGGGATGTTAGGAGTGGTAGGGCTTCCTTTATCCGCTAGCCGCCCCCCCCCATTCTACTGCAGGTCCGAAGTGGATAGGGGCTGGCAGGTGGGAGGGGCGGTGGACAGATGGCTGATGGTGGACGGGATATTTTCTTCTTCCCCAACAACACATCCTCCCCTTTGTAACTGACTGTGGAGTTCCTTGTGTGAATCTTCAAGTCTTTCC
>NW_024425563.1:47645380-47783736 GCF_017311325.1 Ursus maritimus | reverse complement strand
AGAGACACGTGCAAATGTGAGCGTCATCCCAGGCCAGGGGTCCTGTTCTCCATCACCCTCATCCTACCCTGATGCTGACGGGGTCGTTAATTGCTGTTTACTATTAGGTTTGGTGTCAACCCTTGGCTTGTAGAGAGAAAATGCCAAACTGAGACCGAGAATTGATGCATTCTTAGGTAAAAGAAATCAGAGATCATCCAAGAAGCTTTGCAGCCAATGCAGTATAGATTTTCCCTGACCCTATTTACCACATCGGAATCGGACAGATAAAATTTATCTGAGGCTGGGGTTCCCACTCCCCTCTAATTTCTCTCCCCAGTTAGAATAAGGAAGTTTTGCTTGAGGCAGGCACATTTCAGATGTGTGAGTCAACCTTTCAGGTTTCTGCATTCTGTTCTCCATATATAGAAGTCTCCCTCCCCCCAACCTGCCCCCTCCCCAAGAGGGGAAACTCTTGCAGACATTTGACTACGGATTCCCTCGGTAGCGAAGAAACATTCCCCCCCCCCAAAACATTTTCTTTTGAAATTCTATTTTTCTGTGACCTTTGACCCATCCCCAACCACGGTTAACAGAGCACAGACAGAAAAGGTCACTCCTGCCCCAATTTCAGCACCTGGGGACGTTCATCTTCGAGAAGGGAAAAGGAAAGGCGGCCCTCCTGGAGGCGGCTTCCGTGGGAGCTCCAGGCTTCCAACGATGGGGAGAGAAGGGGCTCCTGTCGGGGAGGAGGTAGGACGTGAGAGGGTCCGTGCTGGCATTGCGGACGATCTACTTTCCGAACCAAAGGACGTTCTTTCCCCTGGTCTCATTCCTGTCCCTTTGCTGGCTTCTTCAGCCCGGGTTTGTGCAACCCCCTTGGCCGCAGGGCTTGAGCCACAAAGACGCCCTGGGCCGCAGCCGCTCTCCTTCCTCTTGCAAGTTCTCAGCCCTTGCGCTCCACTCCTTCCACTTCTCTTCCTCCCTCCGGGCCTCATTCCAGAGCCAGCATGGGTGGGGGTGTTTTTCTTGGGACCACATGCATGCACTTGCACATAAGCCCTTGCAAGCACTCGGGCCGGCGACCGACCCACCTCCGCGCACTGCTCCGGGCTCCCGGCAGGCGGGACTCTCGCAGCCGAGCCTGCTCCGCCCCGGCTGGCCGCCCAGAGCTCGGCTCTCCCGGTGCTGCTTACAAAGGCAGTCTCCTCTGGCCTCGAGCCCGTAAGGCTTCCGTAGCTCGGTTCTTTCCCCACCCCCACGAAATCCTGGGGCTCATTCCGCCTTGTAGAAGACCCTGGTTTTCTGAGCGTGTAGGCCAGCGCCCCACGACCCGAGCTAAAGTCTCTTTTAATGCCCTGGGAGAGTGGGCGAAAGGAGAGCTTGGTCACTCTTTAGATGATGGCCTGCAAGCGGCTTGCTGGGCTCAAAGCGCCTCTTTCAGGGCTCTTCTACTGGAAAGGGAAGGAGCAAGGAGGAGACAAAACGCCGCCGAGGCCCGGAGCTGTTCATGGCATCCGCGGCTCAGCCAAGCTGTTGTTTTAAAAGAGCAATAAAAATGAATTATGACTAAACGCCTTCTAACTTAATGCTTTCGGACGGGGATCCCCGGCAAATACGTAAGAGGATTTTTATTTGTGCATGTGTTCCTGCAATTGATCTCTTTGATGACATTCTCATTCATAGAAAGCGTTTGATTTATGAGCGTAGGACGAATCGCAAACAGCAGCGGCTCAGCCCTGGCTGCGGCCGGGCCGCCCTGCTCAGCTCCACGCCTGGGGCTGGAGACCCACCGGGGTCCTCACAAGCCTCCAACGCTGCCAGGATTTAGGGGGCAGAAGGGTGGAGGAAGGCAGGGTGCAAACCCATGGAGAAAGATTGCAATTTCATTGTAACTTCCAAGCCTTAGCTGTTAAGAGCCGGGTTCCTAAATCAACCCGCCCCCCACACATGTTGCTTACACGCTGCGTTTTCTCACGGTAAGTAAGTAGCCATCACAGCAGAGCTCAGTAAGGGAAAAATCAGCATGGGGAGATGTAAGAAGGGGGAAAAAACCAGAACAACCCAGTAACGTGCCCTAGATCACATTTTATTGATATTTCATTTAAAGTGCTTTTTCTCTTTCTCTCTCTAGAAACTGGGTTAATTTATAACCTAGGGCGCAGAAACTCTCCATTTTAAATCTCAACTTGGTAACCTGACTTCACAGCTTTAATGATCCATTATTTGCCATGTAAACAGATTTAAGAATGAAATATTGATTTTTCTGACCCTGAAAAAAGAATCCTAGAATGATTGAACCAGAGGATTGGAAAGAAACCTTTCTGAAGTGCATTTTCCAGCTAGTAACCATTGTTTTGTTTTTTTGTTTTGTTTTGTTTTTCTCTACCTTTTAGGTCTGTTTGCCTGGACCCATCAACAGCTGGGAGGCTAATCAACCACACTGAAAATGTTTCCGGGATTGTGGGGGAGGGGTTGGAATGTAGATGTTTGAAACAAATGTGTATAAATAAATGAATTGTTGATAACTTAGTTATTGACCTGAAGACTGGTAGCTTGTTAAAGAAACTCCATGTTCCTCCTTCCTGGAGTTGGGGGTTTCTGTAGGCACTTTATTGCTCCACTTTCAAAAGCTTGGGCTTGGCCCAACTCAGAGGCTGCCCAATCCTGTTTCTAGTACCAATTTAAATCTATGGCTTGAACATCTACACTGAAAAACCAAATCCATTCCCTTTAAAAAGAAAGAAGGAAAGGGGGGGGAAGCACTTCTCAGAAGTCCTAACCATTTTCTGGCTCTCTTTTTTGTTGTTGTCTATTGAAGACTTTGAACACGCCCCCTTAATAAATATATTAAAATTGAAAAAGAAGATGAATTGTGACCAGAATTTTATTTACCAAGTTAGACTAAAAGAGGAAAAAGAAACCGTTATGAGCCTTGAGAAAGAGAGGGGAGAAAAAAATAAGAAAGCTACTTATAGCAAAGGAGAATTTATTCTACCAAAAATACTCATGACAATGCATCCTAATGTAATACAAAAATAAACAGAAAGTGAAGATACAATTATATGATCACTTTCTTGCAGGCCTCATATATTGCTTTCAGGAAATCACATAGAGGGTCGTTGGATTAGATTTAGAACAACTAAATAACTCCGAAATCATCTGTAAAAGATGGCTCTGAAACGGGATCAGGAGAATCACTAAACAGAAAATCTTCCACATTTAGAGGAGAGACAGGGTGGGTCAAGAAGAAAAGAAAATAAAAATCAGGAATAAAAGAAGGCCGAACCACCTGGTGAAAGGGGTTTTTGTTTTGTGATGCTTTGTTTTGCTTTAATGTTTTTAGTAATTCAGATGCTGCAAGTCGATTGTGGTGAGTGTGTCTGTAAAAAAGTCAAAGCTGTCAGCTGAAATATCTACGGGACTGTCGAGGGAACCTGGCAAACTGGGCGAGACTGCGTCTGAAAGCTGCAGGCAGGAATCTGCGGAAAAAACGTTAAAGTCCTGCAAAGAGGGGACCTCGAGGGCCTCGGGACTGTCATTGTTTAGGCCAGAGCCACAGTTCTGGCCCATTGTTGACAAGCAGTTAGAAACAGTGGGTGACTGGTGCTGAAAATGTTTCAGATTTTTCTCATTGCTGGTTAAAGGCGAAACTGGGAAACTTTGGGAGTCGCCATTGTGTCCATTGGGAGCCTGCTGCTGAGAGAGGGCATTTTGCTGAAAAGTGTAACCTTCCCTCTCCAGAAGGGCCCCGGAGACGCTGAGGGCTTGCTCAAAGAGCGACTTCTCCTCCTCGTCCTCCTCCACTTTCTCAGAGTCTTCGAGGCTTTTAAATTTCCCTTCGCTGTTTTGGTTCTCCTTGCACTGGGTCTGCCTCTTGTGCTTCATCCTCCGGTTCTGAAACCACACTTTCACTTGTCTCTCAGTCAAATCCAGCAGCGCCGCAATTTCCACCCTTCGGGGTCTGCAAAGGTACTTGTTGAAATGAAATTCTTTTTCCAGCTCTAAAAGCTGCGTGTTGGTGTAAGCAGTTCTCAGGCGCCGCGAGCCCCCGCCGCTGCCATCGGCGATTTCCAGGGATTCTGCGGAAAGGGAAACCAACAAGAGACACACGCACAGTTGGAGGTGGAGGGGTCCGAGCGGGGTTATTCCACTGGAGAATAAATATAGCAGAAAAGATCAACTGCAACAAAATGGCCGCCCCTGGATGCAGGAGAGCTATTGTGCTGCCTTTCCTGGGAGCCCAGCCCGGGGAGACCCCATCTCTTCCACCTCCATCCAATTCCTGCCTGTGGCTCCCCCCAACCTCTCCATCCGGGAGCAAACTTTATATTAGCCACACCACAATTTATAATTAATGCATCAGCTGCTTAGCTGAGCAAGAGCGATCTATCACTCTTCATTACTGTCAAAAAGCCAAACTCTAGGACAACTAGACAAGAGGAGGTCAGTTCCAACTCAAATAAATCATCCCACATTACACAAGTTAGGGAAAGTTTTCACCCCCCTCTTCTTAAAAATATATGTGTGTCTCATTGTGCAGCGCAGGATCCCTTTTCTCTCCATCAAACCCACTCCTGAGCCCACAGGGGAAGGGAAGGCAGCCAAGCATCTCTCCCTCTCTCCCCCTTCTCTCCCAGCCCACGCTCCCCTCCCCCATAACCGCTCCCCGGGCAGCCCAGGAGGGGAAAAGGGTCCCGGGACCTGGGGCCAAGTCTTTGGACTGACCTTTGTGGCTGAGGCAGGCAGGGCCGGTGGCGGCGGCGGCGGCGGCGGAGGCGGGCGGCAGCGCGGTTTTCTTGGCCGCCTTCTTCTCCTTCATCCAGGGGTACTCGGGCGGCTGCAGGGCGCCGGCGGGCACTGGGCTGCCCCGGCTGCCCGCGGGGCTCGGCTTGGGGCGGCCGCCAGCGCCGTGGCGAGGGTGACTGCCCGGGTTCAGGCTGGGAATGGTCTGCTCAAAAGGAGGAGGAATCAGTGTCGAGTGTGAAAGCGTCGAGGTCTTGATTGATGAACTTTGAAATGTATCAGCGACAGGGGGAAAAGATGTCAGGCACTCAGCGAGCGACGGCTGGCTATTGATAAAACCAATCTCTCGCTCAAATTCGTAATTCATGGCCTTCTCCTTGGAGCCCCCTCGGAGAAAAAGTTCCCTCTTCTGGAGGGGCTTTGGGGGGGCAAGGCCCAGGAAAAAGGCGAGAGCAGAGGAAAAAAAAATCTATCATAGAAGATCGCTGCTGGGGTGTTTTTTTTCTAATTCACTGATTACAGCCGTATGGGGACCGCGCTACTATTAAACTATTGAATTCATGGAGACAAGGTTGAAATTGGACCGAATTGGCTGTCACATGATTGCTTCTGCCCAATGACAATTTGGGCTTTAATCAAAAGAAGCCACTGTCTGTTTGATTGATCCAAAAAAGTCGGGAAGGAACGCCTCATTGGGGGCCAGCGAGGCTTTATTTACACTTTTTTCAGGGTAAAAATACATATATGTGGGTGTGGGTGGGGATGCCCGGGAGTGCGTGGGGGCGAGGGTGCCTGCCTGCCTCCTGATCGGCATAGATCGGGTGTGTGCGCCTGGGAGTGTGTGGAGTGTGAGTGTGTGCGAGCGTGAGCCCTGCTGCCGGGCCCGCCGGCGGCCGCCCTCTGCCTCCCCCGCACACTCCGCGCATTGTTTGGGACTGTCGGGAAGACGCCTCGCACCTCACAAATCATTTAAGCACCTCAGTCTGACGCCTGCAGTCATTAACAAAGTAATCCATTAATCTTCAAAGTTTTGACACCCGAGAGCCCCGCATCCCAGCCACATAAGTTCTGCTAAGGCAGGAGGAAGGAGCAGAGGGAGAGGGGAGAGGAGACAGGGAGAAGAAAGAGAGAGGGAAGGAGGGAGGGAGGGAGGGAGAGAGGGAGAGGGGGAGAGAGAGAGAGAGAGAAGGAGAAGGAGAGAGAGGAGACACAGAAAAGAGAGGATTCATTTTGGGGTCTTCCCTCTTTTATTTCCCTTTTCCTCCTCCACCGTTTCTAAAACCAGTTCCTGGATCTCAGAAGTGATCCTTGTTTTCCTTCCTCTCTGTCTTTCCCTCTTTTCCTCTTTCTCCCTCTTCTCCCCTCTCCCCTTCCCTCTCACTTCTATCTACCTCTCCTTCCCCAAACCCCTCCCGCATGCCCTCGCCCCCCCCCCAAAGCCCAGCTTGGAGTCCTCGCCCCCAGACCCGGACCCCAGCCCATTGTTAGCCGGCTTTTCCAAGGCTGCCTTGCATCTGGCTCCAGAGGGAAGCGGAAGACGGGAGGCGGCTCTTGAAGCTTCCCAACCTTCCTGTGCCATCAACTTTTCAAGAGTGGCTCGAGAAAGATAGATGCATGTGCCAAGCGAGACAACAACCCCAGGTCCATGTGTCCAAATCCCTGTAGCCAGGGCGGCGGCCAACCAAAGCAATGCCACCCCGAGCAGGCTCCTGCGGCTCCTGGCATTCTAGGTTTCATACCCATAGGGCTCGGGTGCGGTGAGTATTTCTGATTTCCAGGAAGTCTGTTGGAAGTTAGCAGCAGGGAGGGAGAAGGCGCTTGTTCCTCTCTCTTTTTTTCCCTTTTCTCTTCCTCTCCTTCTTCTCCTGGTCCTTGTCGCTCTGACTGGGGGCTTGTGGGTTCAGATGCAATGCGTGTTCCCTGGCAGCCCAAACTGCCTGCCGCACCTTTCCGCTCCTGGGCCACCAGGGATGTTTGCACTCAGGTTCTGCTGTGGGAAACAGCACCGCAGGTGAGAGAGGGCAACCTCAGGAGGAATTAGGAAGGTTCTCTTTTTCTCTGTTCACGCTCTCTTTTTTTCCAATTCGGAGACTTGAGACTGAGGACATCTTGGACTGTGCTGGAGGGTTCAAAAGATAACACCTTTAGGTACCAAACAATAACTTTTTAAAAATCCACCAAGCCAGAAAGAGGGGAGGAGGCTGAAAGAGAAATCTGAGGGTATCTCTTTTCCCTCAAACCCCGAGGAGGATGATTCGCTTTTGCTTCTTTTGAAATGGACCAAGTGATCAGACTCCCCCAGGCCGGCAGGCATCCATGGCAGGAAAATAAATCATTCTGATGGCCAGGGAGAGAGAGGTTGGTGAGGGAGAAAAAATCTACGTAGAAAACAAGAAAGGCCGACCACGGCACAAGGCTAGGACTCCATTTCTGAGGCCGGCATCAAAGGGGGCTTGGGTGGAAATTAGATATAAAGTGGCCTCCATCACTGCCTAGCCCAGAACATCGCCTTACAGATAGAGATGCTATTTTGGAAAATGCGAGGTTTTTCAGTTTTCTTGCTTTTATTCCAAACAAAGCTCTGAAGGAAGTCTGGGTGCGATCAATCTTGCTCACCAAAAGCCTTGACAGCTTCTGGCCCTTAAGAACACATTTCAGCTTCGAGCTCTTTCCAAGATCAAATGTGGCCGAGCAAAGAGGAGAGCAGGAAACGCAAGTAAACAAGGAAAACTAGTCTTTTTAAAGATATCTTTTGGGCAGCAGGAAGAGTTATAAGGCTGCTTTTAGGAAAGGTGCTTTTGCACATTCTGGGATAGTGGCTTTGGCATTTGTTTTTACCAGAAGTAATATTGAGGGGCTAAGGGGAGGGGGAGTTATGGAGAGGGAGCAGCGCTGCCCCCATATCGCTGAGGCTTTGTCAGGGGCTGCGTGGGTGAGAGCTTTCTGCTCGCCTCAGCGGCCTTAATTCAAATACCATCTGGAAGCAAACCCTTTTCTTTAACCATTCAACACTGAAATCTTCCCCAAATCTATTACTTTAACTCAGGAATATTTTAATGAGGACTTATTTTTAATATCTTTGAAGCTGGAGGTGAGATCAATTATTTTTTCTTTGAAACCTAAAATGAATGTTTTGACTGCCAAGATATGGGAAATCATATTGGAATCTCATTTAAAAATCTGTGCCCTGAGGGAAGGAGGATGCCTCCAAACCAGTCCCCTCTCAGCTAAACAGTAGGTTTTAGAAATGGGTTCAAATAGTGGTATCTCTGAAAGATTTTCCTCTGTGAATGGATAGCGCTTGTGCGCTCCTGTTTTCTCTCTCTCTCTCTCTCTCTCTCTCTCTCTCTCGCACTCTCTCCATTGTACCTTATCTTACCGGGTAATTTTATACACTTCTGTAAAATTTTTACTTATAGAAGACTTCTGTGGTTACTCAGCCTGCTCAGTAGATCTGAACAACCACAAGGGCGGAAGCTCCGGTCCTCACAAAGACTGGTTTTCCAGCCTCTGGATTTCTGAGGTGCGCCATATTTCGGCAGGGAGGTTGGGGTGGGGAGGGGAGCAAGTCTACTCCTTCCATAGCCCAAACTCTTTAAAAATAAAGAAATATATATGTGTATCAAGAGCCCCAGAACAGATGTGGGAGACGTATCTCAGGCTGTGAGATAAACACCCAGGTCTCTATAGCTGCCTGGCTTTGCACCTTATGAGCCTTTTTTCTTTTTCTTAAAATGTGAGAAGTTTCCCTAAAAGCAGCTCCTGGGGACCCAGGAGATACCCCCAAATGGCTCCAGTGCCTCTTTCTAAAGACCATCTGAGGGAGCTTCTCAGGGGAAAGATAGAGGCCATGATGATGGATATTTTGGATTGCAAACAAAATGGCGACATTTTTCACCTCCGTCTCTGAAAGATACAATCCAGGGAGAAGGAGGATTTATTTCTCACATCAGATGCTTCTGATCCCGAGACGCAGGTGGTTTCTCACTTCCAATTTAGAAAGGGGGTGTTGATAGGGATACAGTTTCTGAGGTTTTCACTTTCTGAATTCGGTTCCTTCTCCAAGCAATTCTTTAATATGAAAATAAAAATATTTCCCTTTCCTGTGCCTGCTTTTGCGTCTGCCAGCCAGTCAGTAGGCAGCCCTATCTTAAATCCAGGAGTCGAAATGTAATGCTTAGCTCCTGCAGCATCAAATGAAAGAAGTACTTATAAAATTGCATTTTTATTAGAAAGATACCAATCTCCTTTCTCTCTCCTCCTCCCCCTGGGGCCATAAAAGGACAGTGAGGAGGGATGAAGGAGAGGAAATAAATCCAGGGGATGCCAAATCCTAAATTCCAGGATGAAGATGAAGCTGGGACTCAAGCAGTCCAGGGAAGGGCTCCCGGGAGGCTCCTGGGAGGTCAGCCTTTCTTTTGCTGGAGACCTGGGTAAAGCTCTGTCTCCTTCGAGCTCTCAGTGGGGATTTTAGGAGTGATTCTTTCCTCCTGGAGCGATGAGACCGAAAAGCATCCACAGACAGTCCGGTTGGTCCAGAAAATGCTCGGCATCCTCCGCGCGGCTGACGATTCCCAGGGTTTAAAGCCTTGGCCGGTCCGCTTTGACCAGGAGGAACGTCTTGGAGAAGACAGCCCTGCCTTACTCCCCAGCGGGGCCTCTCGGGCACCTGTGCGTCCCCGCCGCGCTTCGGGCTGGCGGCCTTTTGTTTCTCCCGCACTCAGCAGTCCGCAGCCCCTGCGCCAGCGCAGGCCCCTCCGTGGCAGCTGGGAATCAGGCAGCCCAGCGGGCTGGCGCTCGGCGTTTCCAGAGCTGCCCGCCTCCGGGAGCTCTCGCAGCCTTCGCAAGAATTCGCCGTGCTCCCAGGCGAGCCGCCGGGCCAGGCCCCCACTCCGGAGCTGGAAGGCTTGCCGCGGCCTGCTCAGCTAGTTCGCCTCTGCCTGAATTTCACGCAGACCCCCATCTTCGGCCAAAGAACCCCTTCTGAACACGGATATTATTCAGAATAAAAACTTTATTTATTTATTTTTTTGTTTAGTTTCTCAGAATGTGAGCAGCAAGGAATGTAGAACTCTCAAAACAAATCTAGCATTTTCCACGTTTACAGATTGTTTTTTTTGTTTTTTTTGTTTTTTGTTTTTTTCAGTTTCGCCGGATGTTAAAACCTAAATCACTGTTTTCAAAAGCTGGATCCTCTCTGGTATTATTGCATCATTACCGTTTTTATAAAGGAATTATATTTCCCTTTCAAATAAAAAATTTTTCTATGTACGCCAATACATTATTGAACAAAAGGCCCAAGAAACCTTCTGAACAATCAGGGTACAGAATTTCTTTAATATAAATACGAACGGATGGGGATAAATAATATTTAAAACTTAGATTATTCAATGCTTGCAAAAAAAATATAAATAAATCTGACTGTTCACCAGCATACACACACGGAAAGACGTACACTTAGTCATCCTTGCACAGGGAGCCCCTGTTTCAAAGCGCCTTTGATTTTTTTTTTTCTCGCTCTTAACAAGAAGTGCAATTAAAAAAAAAAACCCTAAAAATTAAAAAAAAAAAAGTAATTGCTTCCCCTCGGGAGCCATAATGTACGAACAAATTCACATTGAAGAACTCGGCTAGAAAATTTGTTCATATACCCTGTTTCTGATCAAAGAGTAGAGAAGGTAAAGGATGCAGGGCCAGTGGCCGAGCGAGGGGTGGGAGGAGATAAACATAGCTACTGATACTGACAGCCATTCCAGCAACCAAGATTGCTACGTCACATAAACTATAAAAACGCCTTACCAAAGAAAACAAAACGGGGTGGGGGGAAGGTAGAGGGGGCAGAGGAGAAAAAAGGGAGGGCAGGAAGAACCTTAAAACAACAACAAAAAAGTAAACGTAGAAGAAAGGTGGGGGCAGCGGGGGTCTCTCCTGGCGCGCAGCCCCGAGCCCACCATCACAGGTGGGTGAGCTTGGGGGCTTCCTGAATTCTTCCCTGAGAAGGATGGTGGGCGGTAAGGTCCGTGTAGGTGGGGTGCGGCTCCCCTGGCCCGGGCCCGTGATGGTGGCCGCTGCCCAGCGGCCCAGCACCCCCGTAGTCCATGTGGGGGAGGTGAGTTAGGCCAAAGAGGGCAGGCCCAGAGTTGCTCATGGGCTCCACATAGCTGCCCCCCACGAAGACGGGGCTTCCCTGTAAGTGTGGGGTCCCATAGCTGCCGTTGCCCTGCAGGCCATGCGCGTGTGGGTCATAGTCGGGCGTACCCCCCGCCCCCGCCGCGGTGTAGCGCTTCTGTGGGGGCGGTGGGGGCGCGCAGCTTGGCAGGGGTGCGGGGTAGGAGGCGGGGGGCAGCCCATAGGCGCCCTGGGGAGGCTTGGAGAAAGGCGGGGGCGACTGGGGCTCATATGGGACGCTGTTGACCAGCGAATGCATAGAGTTCAGATAGCCGCCCGCGCCCGGGGGCACGGGGCTGCGACTTGGGGACTGACCCCCTGATGACGTCAGCATGCCCTTGCCCTTCTGATCCTTCTTGTACTTCATGCGGCGATTCTGGAACCAGATCTTGATCTGGCGCTCGGTGAGGTTCAGCAGGTTGGCCATCTCCACCCGGCGCGGCCGGCACAGGTAGCGGTTGAAGTGGAATTCCTTCTCCAGCTCCACCAGCTGCGCGCTCGTGTAGGCGGTGCGCGCCCGTTTGGACGACGCCTGCCCAGGCGGGCTCTTGTCGCCAGCGCAGCTCTCCCCTGCGAGGACAGAGGAGAGAGCAAAGGACAGAGGAAGAGAGCCATCAGGGGCTGCCCCAAGCCCCGCCTAGCCCCTGACCCCGCCAGGCCCCTCCTTGCTCCAGGCCCCAAGATCCCTCTGTCAGGGCCCAGAAAAGGGGATGAGGAACTAGGTGCTGCCCTCTGTCCTGGTGGGGAAACGGTGCCAGCAGCTGGGTAGCTAGCCCCTCATTCAGTCAAGTTGCAAGTCATAAGCTTCCCTAAGCGCAGAGAGGTTAAGAACAGAAAAGCAGAACCCCAGTTTGCCTTCCTGGTCTGTATTTCTGTCCTGGAGCTCTTCACTTTCTGAATCATTTCATCCTTCAGGCCTATCAGACTACAAGCTCCCTGTGGGCAGGTCTCCCATCTTCATTCCCTTCACAGTAACTGGAATGTGGGGCACCTAATATACACTCAATAAACCTTTCCCTTTTTCACTGTCTGACTGAAGGATTGGACAGTTGCCTCAACTGGCCACTAATTTAGTCTACCCAGTGGAGATGGGCAGAGTGGAAGCCCCGATCTGGAAGGCCTTCTTTGCCCAAAGAAAGAGATCCCACTGAAAGTACCAATTTATGGTGGGATGACCCAGGCCCCTAATGCTGGGTCCTATTAATTAGGGTTCTTCATGTCATCAAGCAGCGTTCCGCATTTCCATCCACTAATCTGCCCTCCTATCCTCCCCTCCTCCTCCCAAATCTTGACTCTGGAGGGTCCCAGATGCTCAGGCTCAGAGCAGAGTACTGCCAACTGGAGAAGGCAGGGGAAACGGTAACCAAGATGCTGGGAAGCCCAAGACCCAGGGCCTGTCCTCTAGTCTAGTTCCTGGAGGCCCATGTGGTTCCTATTAGCATGAGAAGTCCAAATCCCCTCCCCCAGGAGATCTCTGGCTGCCTTCATTGTACTAAGTCTGAGTAGGGCCTTCCCAGAGGTAAGGCAGCCACTCCATCTACTGGAGCAAAAATTACAAATTGGCTCTATTTATAAGCAAAGCATTGATTCTCATTTGGAATGGTGACTAGGCCTGCTTTTACTTTGCCACATTTCATTGTGGAGTGGATGTCACTGTTTCATTAGAAATGAGGAATTGTGCTAAAAGAGAGAGTACAGCTCAGGTCTGTTGTGCCCAAAGGTCCTAACTCCAAGAGTGGAGTAAGAAGGGATTCCAAACTCACTAGGCCCCACCTGCTCTTGGAGAAGTCAAGAGAGACTCCCATCAGGGCTTCATGGTCACACAGAGTCCTGTCACCCCCCCAGTGAAGGAGAAGGAGCAGTTAATTCTTGAAAATGTTCCAGCGCTCCCAGACCATGCTGGCTGTGGCGGAGATGGCTGGGAGAGGGGGGCGGGAGCCAGGCCGGAGGACCCTCCTCCAGAAGGCACCGCTTTACCTGAGCTGGAGCCGCTGGTTTTCTGCTTTGTGTTTTGCCGAGACTCTTTCATCCAGGGGAAGATTTGTTTGGCCACGGTGGGTGAGTTGAGTAGGGGGCTCTTGGCTGCGCTGGCGGGAGTGGGGTTGCTGCTGGCATTCTGAGGTGGGGACACCGAAGAGGGGGGAGGGGGCGCGGCAGGAGCGGGGGCTGGAGGCTGCGGCGGGGGTTGAGGCTGCTGTGGAGCTGGGGGCGCGGCCTGGGGCGGCGGCGGGGCCAGGGGTGGCTCGCCCAGGCCTGGGGGTTGGCTGGGCGGGCCGCTCAGGGTGCGCAGACACGCCTCGCTCAGCTCATGCGCCTTGGGGTGGCCCCCGGCGCTGGCGGGCGACTGGAGTGAACAGGCTGGTCGGTGGTACTCGCCATCAGCGCCCAGTGCCGCGGACGCCGGGTACGGCTGCTGACTGGCATTATAAGCGAACCCGTTGGCTGCCTGGTAGGGGTAGCCACCGTAGATCGCGGAGCTGTCGTAGTAGGTCGCTTTTTGCATCGCGTTGTTTCACAATCTTGATCGCACACTCTGACAGGGGCTTGACACCCGTGAGGGCGCACATTGGCACGCCCCCGCGGTCACGTGACGCTCCGCCGCCAATGGCCGCCCCGCGCAGACCTGGGGGGCGAGAATCGCAGCGCGGTGAGGGCTCCGCGCAAATCCATCTTACTCTCAATAGCTAAGTGACATGAAAGCCATAAAAGAAAAAGTGGTCAGCAATATTTAGCAGCACGACTTGGCCCCGGGCGCAGAGAGCCGCGCTATAAAAAGCCGCTGGAATTTACTGGCAGCTACAAATATTTGCTTAACTTGCGTCTGGAGTTGGGGGGTTTTCCGGGGAGAGAGGAGAAGAGTAAGCGAGGGCTGGAAGCCGGGTCTCCAGAGCTGGAGTCCAAAAGAAGAAAGGCTGATACTGATGGGCTAGAAAGAAACAGGGCTGGAATCCTTTTCCAGAGAAAGAGGAACTTGGGGTGTCCCTTCATCTCAGCTCTTTGGCCTCGTCCGGCGGGACCCGCGACTCCTTGCCTCTCAGGATCTTGGGGAAGGGGCAAGGGGGCAAAGGGGAGCGTAGGTTGCCAGTTTGTTCTCCAGTCCTCGCTTTAGGACTGATATTTGACAAAAGAGCCCTGACGCGGGGTGACTTCCCATCCAGTCCCTTCTTGAATCTTCCAGCACCCAAGAGAGGTATGCACAAAAAATTTTCAGGCAATTGCCCTACTCTACCCCGACGGATTTCAGAAGCTGAGCTGTTAGGCAGTTAATCTACCCTTGTGCAGGGATATGACCTACCTCTTCCAAATAAGCCCCTTGTGGCCAAGAAGGGGAGAGAAAAAGTTTAGAAGGAACATCCTGTGTGGGAAGGGACCAACAACAACACTCGCTCCAGCAAGTCAAACTCAAATCCTGGACAGTTCTTTACTCCTTTCCTTATTTCTCAGGCATGACCCAGCAAGCCACTCCCACCTCTTCCCCGTTAGAGAAGGTCCCCAGACCCTACTGCCTTGGACTTTCTGAGGTGCTGTTATTCAGGGCAACTATCAAATTCTACCTGTTAAAACATGATGGATTAGAGAAAAAAAACAACCCACCAGGAACCTGAAAAACCAGCGTTCATCTCCATGACCACGGCTTGAACTCTCCTTCCAACTTAACGATAATAGGTTCTGTCTTAGAAACTGCTATGTAATTTGATGTATGGGGGTCATTTGGCTCCGGACGAGGGATGGAAGCACAAGCCATAAAATCCTGCCAGAGTTCCCTGATCTTTGTGTGCCGCTGTTGTTGATATTTGTTATTTGGCCTATTTACCTGCTTCAGAAACACCACGTAAAAGGTCAACCACGGGAATCTTAAAAGCAACTGAAAGCCTTCTCAACCCTTTTAAAAATTTTATTATTTAGAAAGCAGTTTGCAGAAGTGAAATCTATGTTTTATTTTTGTTTTCAGCCTTTGCATGGTCAATCTCTGGTTCTCAGCTGAGAAAAGTTCCATGTGAGTGTGTTTATATATGTATACACACACACATACACACAGAGAATGACAGTCTCTCTGTTTAAGAAAAAAATACAATGACAAATTCATGAAGAAAAAGGGTTAGTTCATGCCCCAACTATGTATATTTGAGTCCTGGAGTCATTCAAGTTCTCTAGGAATAGCAGACACTTTGTTAACTGGAAAACACCATCTACCCACAGATGATTACAATTTTGTTTTTAATAATGGGCTTCTTTGGATTTCGTTATTAAACCAACAATCTGACCAACATCTGGAAAACAAGCACAATTAATTTTCCAGAACCTCAATTAACAATTACATCTTCCCTTATCCAAGTTACTGTGCATGATCTCGAGCCCTGGAGTATTGTTTCTATTTTGGAAATAGATAGGAAGCTACAGATCCCATGATCGAAAATAAATAGGGAATAAAATAAAATTTAAAACTGAACAGCAATTGAAAGTCTCAGTTTCCTGTTCTTTCACTGAAAACAGTTCCTATTACATTTGGCAGTGTTAATGTGTGCCATTATAAAATTTTAAGATACTAGGCTTGTGTAAAATAAAATGTCAGGTTAAGAAAATTACTCCAGACACTTGAACACAAAGATATTAGATAAAACAAAATTAAGGTGATTTTGAACGTGCAACACTTCAAGTGACTTGCTAATCCATTCTCACAAGCTATATTGGCCTGCTACTTACTTAAGTCTTTTCATCAAGTTGTGCGTTGTCTTGTAAATAACAAAAATACCATGAAAAACCAAAGAGCATACAACAGCCCCCATAAACTGAAAATATGAATTCACCTCGGAGATCCCACCAAAGTCCTTCCTATTGTTTGAGGTCAGAAGACAACCACCGTGGGGCCCACACATTGCTCCCCTCCTGCCCCCACCCCAGCCCCCAAAGTTTGCAACCTAGTAAAGAAGTTGGAGATCTGCCAGTCTGGAAACTTGCTTTGCACCCGCCACCCCCCCCCCCCCAAGCAAGGGCTGGGGATGGGAGGAGATTCCTCCGAAAAGATCTGTTTCTGGACAATAACCCCCAGGTGCAAGAGCTGAAAGAGAGTTGAGGAGGCTAAATTGAGTGCAGAAAGCAAGCCCTATTGTCTTTCTGGAAGATCTGCCCAAATTCAACCTCCTTCCTTCAGACACCGCTCCGTCTTTCTACTCCCGCCCCTTCCTCAGCCTGCCCTCACCCCGACTTTAAGCGGGAATATCGGGCAAAAGCTCCCGTGTCCCCTTGCCCACCCCTCCCTCCCTCCCCAACCCAGAAAAGTTGGGGCTGGGCTAGGGAGAGGGAAGAGGTGGGGGCGGGGATGGGAAAGCGGCCTGAACTCGAAGTGTAAGGGTATCAGTCACTGCCGGGAAGGAAGCTCCGGCTTGTGAACTCTTCTTGAACCGAGATTTAAGTCTGCAGCCATAAATCACCGAGACGTAAACTCCGCCATTCAGCGCTGAGAGCGGCCGGTTGTGGCCCTGCTTACCTTAACTTCTGACGAGCGCCGCGAGCGCAGGCTCGGGCTCGGGCTCGGGCTCCGGCCCCCGGCCCGGCTCGGCCGCCCGGCCGGGTCCCCTAGGCACGGGATGGGCACCGACCCTCAGCATCAGCCGAGACGGCGGGCGGGAGGGAGACCCCAAGGCCCGGACGCCGCGGAGCAGAGCGTGGCGGCTTCGCTGCTCCGGCACGGCTCGCCCAGGGCGGACTGGGGCGGCTTGGACCCCCCCTCCCACCCACCCCACCCTCCCACCCCTCCCCCACACCCCCGCCCCCTGCCCTTCCCGAGGGCAGCAGCCGCGGCCCGGAGATAAGCGCTAGCGCGGCGCACTGCTCTGCCTGGGCTAGTGGCACCGACTTGGGTATGTTTCTTATGAATATTACACGCGGAGCAGCGTCTGGTCGGGGGGTGCGGTGGGGGGTGCTAGGGGCGGGCGGGAGGGGAGGCCGAGGCGGCTGGGGAAGCGCGGGGCGGCGTGGGGGATGGGGCTGAGGCGAGGGGAGGGACAGGAGCGAGAGGGGGAACTCGGCGGCGGCGGCGGCGGCGGCGGGAGGAGGGCAGCCTCCCCCCAGCCCCCAACGCCCTCCCTCTCCTCGCTTCTAGGCGTCACTAAAGTCCAGGAAAATTATGCTAATGAGGACAAACGGCTCTCACAAAGGGGCTCTCTAGCCGGGCTCTATTTCTTAGGAATCCATTTGAGAAACCACCTAACCTCTGCCCTGGACACTTCCAGTTGGGGTGCAAGGGGAAAGAGAACCAGGAGAAGAGTTCTCCAGACTTTGGGCACTTTACCGCATCTGTCACCCCCAATCTGAGAACCTCAAAGCAATCCTTGGGGGGAAGGGGTAGGGCTTCCTTTCTCAAGAGACCTCCCCAAGAGCCAACTGGGCTGTCTTGGTTATATTTTTAGTCAGAAACCCTTAAAATCCTGGCAGCCAGGAGGGAAGTAGCCTGGGGGAAATGCACGTAAGTCCAGGCAGTGAAATGGGTTGCTCTGGGCTCAGGTACACACTGAAGTGCCTAGAAACCTGGGTCTCCAGCTCTTCTGTGCCCATTTCCCAGTACAGACAGGCAGCTCACTCACAGGAAAAGACAGGTAAAACTCTGACCCCAACGCCAACAATGTCTATGATGTTCCCCCCTCCCAATTAGTGGTATACAGGGACTCTAAGCAGAGGAAAGGCCTGAGTGTGCCCGGTAATATTGCCACAACTTTAAGGAGGATGGACTTCCCCCCTTCTAATGCCTCCCTCAACTCTCCAGATTCAGAAGTGAACTCTGCAAGGGTATGTGTGTGGCAAAAAGAGAAATGGAGCTTTCGTGCAATTCCAAGGTGTCAACGGCCAGTCCTTCTCAAAGGAAGGTGTTAAAAATATAAGTAGTATGTTTAAACTGTCAGGGAGCCAAAGTGTCACCTTAGAGCAAAAACAAAGCCAAGGGAAAAGGGAGAAATCAAAAAGCACTCCTGGCCAGGGTGGCCTCATGCATACCAATGGTTTTTGTCATTTATGGCTGGGCAAGATTTATGACTCGGCGCCCCAAAGCTGTAAACAGAGCACAAAACAGCAAACACTTGCTCCTTATGGCATATTGCGGCAGCCAAACTTGAAAGGGGGAGCCGGGCGGCGTAGGAGGTGAGAGCCGCCGCAAAAATCCGCTCGGCTGCATTTTCCCTTCAAACCGGCCGGGTCGGATGTGGCATTTGAAGAAAGAAGGCGTGGGTCAATAATCAACCCGCACTTTCTCCTCCAAACTGCTGACACGACTCTCACCGCCTTCTCAGCTAAGCCAGCTGCAGGGAAGGCCAGCTTTCCGTGAGAACCTGCCAAGGGAGGGGACCTCCTGGGCCAAGAGGGCCGAGGGCACCGAGGTGAGGGCTGGGGCATCCGGGGTGCATACCTTTTCACCGGCACCAAGACTGTGCGGGGCAAAATGCTGGGACTGGACCCGAGGAGCCGCAGGAGCCGAGGGAAAGCTGGGGCAGGAGGTCGGGACGGGGTCTCTGCCGATCCCAGACTAGGTCGCTTCTGGGCGGCTAGCTGCAGCAGGCAGAAATGGGACTCTGACCTCAAGTCTAGGGTCTGCCGTCCTGGCATGTAGACCTCCGGGATTTGGGCCTCTCTGCTGAAATCCACAGGACTGGCTTTTGGAGCATGGCAGGCGAGGTGATTAAAAATAATAATTTATGATTGCTGAAGGTTTTTCATTTATTATTGTTTTTTAAGAGAAAAATATTGCCTGTCGATTTCCACTGCCAGAAATGACCCACCGCTGCCTCTGTGGTTCCCTTTCTAGGCAGATCCCGCAGCCATTAGCCCTGCTCAGCCAAAACCACTGAGGTTTTCTTTGTGGAGAGGACCCCTTGGCTCCTCCAACCCCCCCCCCCCCCCCCCCGTCCCTGTGCTCCCTGATGTCTTACCCAGGGGGACTAGAAGAAAACATTTTCTCAGCACTACAAAAATATCTGAACAGCAAAGGTGTGTTTGTGCCTCTCTACCCTTTACAGGGGCCTCCTGGAGAACATGTCTGGGAGGGCCTGGGGTCGATCCGAAGCTGTCTGTGCAGCCAGGGAGAAAGGTGAGGCAAAAAGAGGCATCGGAATCCAGGAATGGGGAGGAAAATTAATGAGGAAATACACTTGCCTGTGAGGGCGAGGCGGGCATTTTGAGGGTAAAAGGGGACTAGCCTGTTTTTTATAGCCATAGTTAGCTATAACGGAGTGCCTTTAGCTCTTTCCACGAAGGAAAAACCAACTGGTGCTCTATAAACTGGACTATGGGTTTCCTCTCACTGTGCACACTTTTATACAGAACCAGTTTGAGAGTCCATCCCTGGATATTTATTCCACTTGCTGGCACTGAAGTGACAATAAAAAGATGCTTTTAACAAACCTCTATTCCCTCTCTCATTCTTTCTAGCGAAACTATATTATTTATGAGTCTTTAACTGGGTCAAAAATGCGCCAGAACTGGGTCATAAATCATATGAAATGCTGACAAGTAATTGAACAGCAATTAAAGCTTACATTTTATTTCCAAGGGGTGTTTTAGAGCACTTGAAACGGCCTCAGTTAAACACGGTTGGCACGGAGGCCGGCAGCGGGGGAGGGTAGAAGCAGCCCTTCCGTTCTGGGGATGTAAATCCCACTCAAGTAGGGGAAGCTTGATTTGATTTTTTTTTTTTTCAAGTACAGAAAGAAATAAGATTTTTTTTTAAAGCCACGGGCAAATCTGATTCCTGACTCCTTGTAGACACCTCTTTCCTCCACTCCAAGATCGCCAAGAGCAGAGGAAAGCTAAGTTTCCTTCACCTTTTCAGGGAGTTTTCATCCTTCCCAGGAGCGCCGGGTCTCCAAAGTGCAATTACCGCGGGCTTGCCCAGTAATTTGGAATCACAGTTTAACTCTCATCTGCCTCTTTCCTGGCTACAGTGCTGTTTCTGGGGTCGGAAGCCCGAGACATGTCTGCCTGTGCTTTCTGTGGACTCTGCCTCTGGAATTCTCTCTAGCCCAGGGCGCACTAGCCAGTGCTTAAAACTCCGCGAGCCGGCTGGGTGTGTTACAATGGGGTGTCCAGGCCATGCACAATATGAAGCCCAAGCCCAGGTCTGGCTCCCTCCTTCTCTCCGAAATTTAGACTAACAGAGCTTCTGGGCGTCCGGCACGCTTACCCCCACCCTAAGCGGCTCCTAGGTCTGAGCTGTCCTTCGTCCACCCCTACCCGGGTAGAGAGGGTGCTGGGGAAACAATGGCGCGTCCTCCGGGTCTGGCACCTTTGGTCCCGCGTGTGGGAAATCGCATCCTACAACCCAGCACTGAACAAAGTGGCCCGAAGCATCATCAATAAAATGGCAGCGCATCTACACACTCATTGATTTCCCTCTCCCAGCTGCTCCGGCTGCCCCGGTCAGCCCTACCTCCCCGTCCCCGGCCGCCCGCAAACGCGACCAACCCGGGAGCGAGTCCCCTTCCCATCCACCCAGCCCCCACCCCCTCCAGGCAGTCTCGCCGAGCGAGCGCAGCGCGGGCCACCGCGGCCTGAACCCGCGCTTCAGGACCCTCCCTCCGCCTGGGGCTCAGCTCCTGGGACTCAAGCCCGCTGCAGTGGACAAAGCCGCCTGAGCGCTGGAGGCCACCGGGCTTACCGCGTAGCCCCCAAGTGCCCTTGCCTTTATACCCCCCAACACTTTCCAGGGAATTAAACTCAGTCTGAGGCGCTACTGGGGATCTTTCAAACGGTTTCGGTTCTACAAGAGAAACAAAGGAAGAGAGGGGCTGAGGGTCCTGTCGGTGAACCAGGGTCTCCTCGCCTGACCTTTGTCTCTCACAGCCATAACTCACTCTAGATATGAACAATCAGCGGAAATACCTTAAAACAAATTCCATCCTCCTGGTGTGGCCTCGAGTCCCATCGGCTAGCTCGCCCAGAACTGCTCCATGAGCACTGAAAACTGCAACCCGCTAGGAGAGCGCTCTCCGGAGAAGGGGAAGGAGAAGGAGGAGGTGGGTGCGTGGGGGTGGGGGAAAAAGGCTCTCGCTCTGTAGAGAATCTAGAAAACGTAATCACAGGCGAAGCCCGCCCGGGTCTCCGCTCCAAATGCCACAATAATGCGCTGTATTATGTGCTCACGTGGTCATACGTCAACTTAAATCCTTTTATTTGAAATAGGGAATCACTGACGGGACTAGGTTTCCAAGCAGAACATTCAGCTTTGGGGGAGGGGAAGCGGGGAACCTTGGCCAGCAGTGGGGAAGAGTTTTGTCCAGGGCAGTAGGACAATGGGGGCATCCCCCCCAACATGTGCCATACTAGGCCACTTATCTCCACTTACATTTCTTTACAAATGATTCAAACAGAAGAGATCAGCAATGCTGTCCCCATTCTTAGAGTCCATGTAACTTTCTGTAGTCTTCCACTTACAGACAAGCCGAAGCCTACACACCCAAGCACTCTAGTCTCCCCTGTCCCACTAGCCAGTGCGTCAAAAAGCAAAGCCCAGGCCTTGTTTCCAGAAGAAAACCCAGTAATGACTGGCTTAGTTGGTGGACCCCCTCATGGCCCGCCATTGTATGGAGTTTGCTAACACCCACACCATACACCACACCACTGGAGAAACCAAAAAGGACCCAAATTACCTGACAAAAGGCTAAAGCATCTCCTCCAAGTCCAACTGATTTTGTTCATTGGGAGTCCTCTAGGAAAGAGGTGCTTAGCTCTAGAGTGGTGGTCAGGGTTTTGCAAGATATGGAGGGACTCAGTGCCCCGGCTAAACCTACACTTACGCATTTCCTCAGTGCATAGCGGGAGTGGTACATGAAAGTATAGGCTTCTAACAATGGAAAATGTAAGGGGAAATGATCTAATTGACTCTGTAAGAGAAAAAAAATACATATATATACAACCAGACTTTACTGGCATCACTTGAATTAAACTACAAGATAACCTGGGACCTTCTTTGCACATGGGTCTGTCCACCCACCTCTAAGACAAGTCAGTCCGCCAACAGAAAATGAACTGGACCAACTCTGCTCCGGAAGAACCTGGCTGAAACAAATAAGCCCCCTGTTCTACTCCTGATTTCTGCTTGGTGACACTGTCCACTGATTTTAACACCTCACCCTCTCAGGAGCTAACTAAAAAGTTCCTCTTTTCAGGTCTTAGTTTCCAAACTTTGGGAGTGCTCTTGGAAGGGGTGAGATCCTCACGCCTTATTCTTTTCTTTCTTTAGAGTGGATCTTCAGCTGGCTAGGCCTCTCTAAGTGTGAGGGGTCACTTATAGCAGCTGCAGGAGGCTGTGCATGATTCTGCCCCTCCCCTCCTCCCCTGCAGGGACCTGGTGAGAATGTAAGGCCCTCAGTAAGGGGGCCTGGTCATGGGGGCGTCCAAATCAGAAGGGCAATAAAAGAGGAGACCTAATCCCTTGGAAGTGAGCCCTGGCCTATGCTGGTGGCAGTATTCCAACAAAGTTCTGTCTGTGGTAGAGCTAGGAGAGAACCTCTCTGTGAACTGTCCCAACTCTGACCCAAGTCACAAGCTGGAAAGTGAGAACCCAAAGTGAAAACTTGCTTCTCTTAGGTATGGGGGTGGGGGATAGGACCAAAGGCTGGTACCCAAAAAGCACTCTCCTGTCCCCTAAGGATTCAGACCACTAATACATTGTCCTCTGCTCCCCTTATGCACCCCTCCTTCCACACCAGTGCCAAATATTTCACACTGAACTCTCCTGATAGCCTAGAAAGGACCTGGAAGTATTGCCAAATTGCTGGCAAACTACCCTCTCCCCCAGCCAAAGTTTCTGCAGAGACTTCAACTCAAAGATGAGAAGGGGCCCCCTTCAGAACTCTCAGAACAGTCTGGAGCAAATCGAAACTCCGAGGCCATAAATCAATGGGAGAAGTATTCGGTACTGCTTCGGAGAAATGCCTTAACGCCAGCAAGGCCCAATGGCGGCATCTCAGCTCTAGCCAGGAGCCTCCTTGCCGCTATTAACAGCCCAGTTAATGCTCCAACTGCTGTTTAACAATTAACATTAACGACTTGGGTTGGAATGGGGTGATTTGGTGGGATGTGAAGGGAAAAATCGGAGGAAGTCAAAGGAAATTTAACTTTTGAGGTGAAAACGGCTTCCCTAAGAGAGACCTTGGTCTGGGCAGGCCACCAGGCAACCAGCAGCCGAGAGCCCTCCCTCACCACTCTGAAACCAAGTCTCCTTGAGCAAGGCTACGGGCCTTTTAAAGTTCCCCTCCAGAGAATGAGGCTAGAGGTGCTCAAGTACGGAGGCCCAGGCTGGGGAACCTCAGCTGCCAGTCCCTTTCCACTTACTCCTCCAGGCCCCAACCTGACCAGTGCTGGGGACACATGCCCTGGATCCATTTCACCAGAGCCAAAATAGGTGGAAAGTTGTGTTGGAAGGAGCACGTGAGCAAGGATACAGAGCTTTAGTCAATATTTGCAAGGCTGTTGGCAGATTAGATATATCTGTATTCAAACACTGCAATCTGATTTCTCTGTCAAAAATACACTTAACATTTTTTTCCCCTTTAGTTAACTGTAGTGGTTTTGCTACTTAGCATCAGGTAAGGCCCGCTTAGCCCACCTTTTTTTTTTTTTTTTTTGTGGAGGTTATAGATCATTATTTAACATGAGATATTTCCTGTGGGTGCAGCTGCAGTACAAATGGGCTCCAAATTCTCTGGAGGCATATGGATGTATATATAATTTTATACACATGGTCTATAACTCCCGCAACTATGTATACATGCAATGGTTCTGTTGTGTACAGAGATGCAAATCATAGGTACACCCTGATTTGCAAATTCCTGAAACACTCCACCTATACTTGATATAAATGGTCATACAATAGCTGAGAACGTAACCCAGCTTTACTATTACCCTGTTTACTTTCCATCTGATAAAATAATAATTGTATCCAGAACACCATATAAGCCTTAGAGTGTTGCTGAATAGCATGTTGCAATTAATTAACAACCTGGTATCTATTTGGGGAGCAAATTTTAGGGAAGACAGAGGCCTAGGGAATAGAAAACAAAAACTCAGAAAACTTTTTAAAATAAATAATTCCTGAAAGAACAAAGCAAACCCAGTCCTTCATACCAAGCTTCCGAAAGCTATTCCTGCAGCCCCTCCCCCAAACAGGCACGAAATTTATGGATCTTTTACAAGGTAATAAACCACAGTAATTACCTCCCTGCATTCCCAAACTAAGAGAACAAATTAAGCCAGAACTTGAAAAGAATTTTAAAGAGTTTTCTCTTGTTTCCAATAGGAAAAGCAAACGCAGAGACCTGGAAGACCCGTGCTTTTCCTGTTGGAAGAACAGAGCATCAGCCCGGCTAAAGGAACGGAGGAGACCCATTGCCTGCGACGGTCTACACATTCGAAAGGCAGTAACTTCCCTCTTGCCAAGGAAAGGCAGAAGGATGGGAGAAACTGCAAGGCGGCGAGACAAGTTTTCCTCAACGCAGATCTCCGCCTGACGACCATTCCCGAACTCACAGTCTCCGCAGGCGCCGCGAACAGTCGAACAGTCGACAAGGAGAGCGGCCCACGCAGCGGCCGCCGCGCCCGTGGCCTCTACTTGCTTTTGCCCTCTCCGTGTAGTGGTTTGTTTGGAGCTTACCCGAAGAAAGAAACACACCCCGTTGACACCCCCCACCCCCACGCGCACACACATCTTTGGTCTCGGCAACCACCCCTCCTGCACAAAGCCGGCCGGCTTTGGGGCAGACTCTTTGTCTGCTTGAAGCCCCGCATTCTCGGGGAGTGCAGCTGAAGGGAACCCAGCTCCAAAATGCCTCCGAAGTTAAATATTGACCAGAACCTCTTTCAGAGGGCTGCAGCTCCTTGGAAGAGTAAACTCCCTCCAAAGGCCCGTGCAAAGCCCGGCGGAGTGCAGAGTTAGCGCCGCGCTTACCTCGAAAGACGAAGACGGATCCAGTGATTGTCTCCAACTCGGGGCACTCAGGGAATCGCCTTTTCCGGTGTGCCGGCGCTCTGCGGACAAATAAACAGCAGAGGGTAAACGGTGGCTGCGAAGGAAGGGAGTTGGAGCACCGGAGTTGGAAGGGCGGCCGGCGCGGGCGCCACGGTGGCCCCCGGGGTGACGCGGACACGGAGGAGTCGCCAGGGCACTCGTCCATGAGGCGCACTCGTTGCTTGTAAGGGTCCAGTCTAAGAATGGCCTGAAGATGGTGATTTATTTTTGTAAAATAAATACATACTCCATCTCCGCACCCACATTCTCCTCTTTCTTTCTTTTTACGGGGGGTGGGATGAGGAAAGAGGGTAGGGGGAAGAAAATGGACGGGCAGAGGAAGATGGGAAGGTGGAGGAAGCTTCGCCTTTGGTGCCAGCTCTGCTCCGAGAGCTCCTCACGCACCTCAACTTGGGGAATGTGAATGCACGCTTTATTTTCTTTGGCTAACAAAGGGAAGCCCTATCTGGGAGCATTCAATCACGGACTCTCTTGAAACCTCACTAATAGTGTTCATTTCTGTTTGGCGGGAAACTAGACCCCGGCTCAGTCCCTGGGCCGGGGGGCAGTCTTGAGAGGTTTTGTCTTCTGGTTCATTCAAGCCCTGGGTGCGTCACTTCTCGGTCCCAGTGGGCTGGCGGGACTACCGCAGCACCCAGTCCCTCAGAGCAGGCCAACCATGGCTGTTGGAAATGGGGGGAAATGGCAAGGAGGCAGACATCGGACAATACCCGGTCTGGGGGGCCTATTCAGCCTGGCCTTATGCAGCAACGACAAGCCATCCGATGCCCTATTTCTGCTGCCAACTCATCCCTCAAGATATTTGCAACCCTGTCTTGCTCTCTAACTAGCAAATGGTCAGTCAACTTTCGGGGGATGGAGCGAAGACGCTGGGGAAGGGAGGAAAGAATCATCCTCAGTGCTGAAACCAAGCTGGGAGAAGTTCTCTGCTGACTAGGACTCTGTTCCGCAACCCTATCCCCCACTACCCTTTCACCCAGGCCCGAGTAGCCTCCCCACACGCCAGCCTGCCCCAAACCCGCCCTCCATGCCTGTCTCCAGCCCATGCAATCCTGCTGAGAGCCTGAGAGGCTACCAAATAGCTGACAAGCCCCCTGACCCTCAGGCTTCAGGGCCCCCCCCCCAGCACATTGAACAAGTGGCCACAAACCAGAAACTAGTTGCCCTCTGCCACCACCTCAACCTGCAGCCCCCACCCTCTGTCAGGCCCTTGGGACTCAAGAGTCCGCGCTGGGCCCCCTTTCTCTTGTTCAAACTCGCCCTCTGTATCCCCAAAGGAAGTGCTCCTGGCCTTGGGGCTCCTGGAGTGACTCTGAGCAAGGTGGGGCTTAGCTACCCTTCTTGGTGCCATTCGACTTCGCTCCAGAAAGATCCGCTATGCCACCATCCGCCACCCCTCCCCCCAACGATGCTTAGGAGTATTGTAATTATTATGGTTATTATTGTTGTTGCTATTTCCTTATCCCCAAGTCAAATATTCATGGCTGCTGTTCCCCATAAATCGTTCAGACTAATGAGTCACAAAGACATGCTGCCCAGGTCTCTCCCTCTGCAATGGCCACCGCCTCTTGGCGTTTTTGGCGCTCGCTTGCTCCCTCGCTCGCCCGGCGCGGGTGATTTATGAACACCGGGAAAATTGAACAAAGCCGCGCGCCGGTCCTGTGGTATCTCTGCAGCCTTCCCCAGTGTGAATCAGAACATTACCAACTGTCTGCGCATCCGTCCCACTTCATCACTAAAGCCAGGATGTGACCGCAGAAAACCCAGCCCCAACTCACGTTTCCCCGGACACGGCGCGCTCCCCGGACTTGCGGAAACCCTGAAGAAAAAGCCCCAAGACCCAGCGTGGGCCCGCCAGCTCCGGTCCTCCCCGCCGAAGGGCTCTCTTCAGCCCTCCTGAAGGAGTTAAAAGCCTTTGGAGATAAATCTGGGGGGGGGGTGTTTTTTAAAAATCAAATAGGAAGTTGGGGTCTCACTTCTGAGAGATTCATTCCTAGTGAGGCCCTGACGACTCCGATCCATTCCTGACGGTCCGCATTAATTATTTAATGAGTCACGTGACCTCAAAAGATTACAATTTCAATATCTCCCTCGAACTGGCGCTACACCTTTATCTGCAGCAACTACGGTCCTTGTTTGGCTCTTTTAGTTCCCAGGCCTCCGGAAGCAGACACCCTTGCTCCTTGCTCGACTCTGGGGCCAGCGACTGCCATGAAAATCCCAGGGCCAGCATAGTAGAATTAGTCATTCTGGAAATATAAGCATTATGGACAGTGGGGTGCCCACCCATCTCCCAGACACCCTGGCATCTATGCCCTCCTGAGCCCAGAGGAGAGCCCACTTGTCTCAGCACCTTGGCTAAGGTGCTTTGGTTGCATAATCTCCTGGGGCGATTTGAGGGCGCATCAGGCAAGAACGCAGCCTCCTCTGGCTACAGCACACGTGTGGCCACCCAAGTCAAGTGTAAGCCCAGATGCCCACGTCCATTCCAGGCAGAATAGGCTTCCGCAGAGGAAAGATGGCTGTGCACTTACCCCTCTCCAAGGTGAGACCAAGGCTCTATCCAACCTATACATTCACTAACATGAACATGGGGGGACTATTAGCTGCCTTAGTTTCCTCAAGGGTAAACTGAGAAGACTGAGCCAAAATGGCCTCCACATCTCTTTCACCTCAGACATTCTTTCAAACAGGGATCTCTTTTAGCCCCAGAAATCAAGTCCGGAGAGAGGGGAGGTGGCCTGAGGGGGTAAGGGGAGTTACTCCATGCGTTTGGGGCCTTGGGAAGAAGAGACGCCAGAATTCCAAGACAGAAGTTTCAGACTAGAATGTTTCCTAACAGCCCCAGCAGCCTCCCTGATGCTATCAAGAAGTTAGAACCCACATTCTTTCCTCCTCCTATTTTTCCCAGCCCGCAGTCTTTTGAGAGAGGAAGCAGAGTTATTCTTGGGCCCATGGTGTACAATCTAGAGAAGGAGCAACAGGAACAGCCCTTGGGAAGGGTGAGCCTGTGTTCTTCAATACATGACCCAGGCTAGGGATGCAGACCAAGGGAGTGCAAAGAACAGCCCACTGATTTCATAGAAACCCCACCCATTCAGATGGGAAGCCCCAGGTTTCTGTTTGCTACATTCATTCTTTGGGGTCTTTCTTTCTTTTCATTCTAAAGAGTTCTTGATCGGTTTCTATGCTGAAACTGCCGGAGGGAAGGCAGTGAGAAGAGCCGCACAGTTTGGATGCTTAGGCGAGCAGGGAGACAGAGCAGAGATGGTGATCCCCACCCCATGGGGAGAAAGCTGAGAGGTGGGGGGAATGTGGGCACCCTAGGATAGCTGGGTATAGAGTCAGAGATGCTGTGCAGAGGGCCCACTCCCCATATATCTAGGTAATCTTCCCATGAGCTCCATCCTGGGTATTAAGTACTCTACTATGCCTGTCACAGTTGAATTCCTATATCGTAGATTTCAGCAAAACTAGGAAAGAGAGCCTGCAAAGTGCCATTTTTCTTCAAGGGGGAGAGTGTTAAGTACTTAATTCAAACTGTGACCATTAAAGTGTCTCCTATCCGATTTAGGTTGATTTCAGATGTTGACAAAACTTTTATCTCCAGAGTCATGCACAGCTTGGCTCTGTGACTAAAGCAAAGGAGTATGTGTTAGAGGGAAGGAGGGAAAAAGAGAAAAAGAAGAGGAGAGCATGTGTAAGGGTCATTTTGGTTGGAGAATTATAGAGCTTACACAAAATACTGTCTTTAAAGGTCAAGGGTTTGAGGGGCCACTAGGGTTCGCTTTAAAAAAAAAAAAACAATTAATGAGATAGAAAATTTGTCCTCTGGGTGAACTCTTATGGTTGCCCTAGCAAAGGGAAGACAATGCATTATTTTAAAGCCCAAAGGGGGATTTTCTAAGCTGTAATACCAAGCTCCCTTAAAAAGCAAATCTAAAACAGGCAAAACACTGTAAAGAAATGACACAATTGTTTGGGTCATTTTGGATAATTTTGGCTTTGCAAAACTTACCGATACCTTAATAATCAAGACAGTTTCGACAAAAATGCCATTTTGTCCTGGTATATTAGAAAAACAATCTTTCAATTTTTTCTCTTCCTTTCCTGGATAGACTATAAGAGTAAGCTAAAGAAAGTTATCCCTTTTATCCCCATACAACTGTCTCCAGTATGAAGCTAATGAATGCCCCTATACCCCTCCTTCCCTACAAAGGAGAAATATAAGAATTTACCTTAAATGATGATAATCTGCCATTTGAGGTTTTGCAGCTCGACACTCAATTTCCACCAAGAGTCTAGGCATTTTTTGAGCAGACAGCCAAGATGCTGCGTCTTTGCCCGAGACCATATTATTTGCAAGAAGATCCCTCGCTTCTCCACAGACTTTTCCCAGAGAATGCCTTTCAGAATTGCTGTTGAATTACAAAGAAGTATTTATTGTATGAGGTGATTAATGATTCCTGGGAAAATTGCTATTTTCAGCGTGATTTAATTTCGTTTTACAAGTGCGTGTTGTGGGGGGAGGGTTAATAAGTTTCAGCAGCAGTTGCAGTGACTCCAGAACGCCCTGGCACCCGTGCACACAGGATAGAAGGCGCTTCATGCCAGTTTTGGCCTGACTTGGGAAGATGTGTATTTGTTTGCCCCTGAATTTTCTTGGGGTGAGGTGGAGGCCCCTCAGAGACTGGTGTCCACCACTCTCCTCCTAGATACGGGTCTGTTCATAGGTAGGGAACTGATCACCCTTGCCTGTATCACACACAGGGCAGCAGCGGCAAAAGGAGGAACAGCACTGACCGCTGGCTAAGGGTTTGCCACTGATGGGAAAATGTGCTTAAAATTCCTCTGCTATAGCAAAGGTAGGTGAGTGCCCCCTCCCATCTCTGCTAAAATTACAGCATGAATTAAACACTGCAGCCATTCATAGCCAGGTGACAGTTATATTCTGGGGCTGCTGTGTGTTGGTTTTCTGCATCGCGCTGCAGAATCCTCCCTTCAGTGACAACCGGGTCTAAATCCTCTTTACTGATTTGTAAATCAGTAAATAAATACTAGAGTTACAGAGATTGAGCTGTGGGATTTGATTTCCAACCTTTGAATCTAGATCTTTAGGTTGGGCAGAAAGATCCAGGAGCATTTGAGGAAAGTGACCCTAGCTCAGAGTTTGGCTTTTTTCCAGCACTGAATACTCCGAGGTCTACCTTGCTTGGGGTACATTTTGGGAGTGTCATTCTGCTTTTTCTTTCCTCAGAGAGACTTTGGAGGGTTTACCGGGAAAATTCAGTTTATTTTGAAAGCTCTTGCTTCTGCAAAAAGAGAGAAGGAAAGAAAGACAGGAAGAAAGAGAGAAAGAAAAACAAAAATCCCCAAGCTGTAGTTGGTGAAGAGAACCTTAAAAACAGCCAAGAAACAAGAAGCAATCTCAACTCTCTGCACAAACTATTTTTTTTATCTCCAGGGAAACAGGCAGATTAAGTGTGAAGGTGCAATAAATACCAAAGGGACCACTTCTTTCCAAGTGTGCTCAGAGTTCAGCGTGTAGAACAGCTGCAGAAACCCCTGGGCCCTCAGCATTGCGCGGTTTCACCTTTCATTGCAGGGAAGGACACGTTTCTATGCCTTACAGAGACTTGAAGCCTGAAAGCCTGGCCAAGTTTGGGAAGAAGAGGAGCCCTCTCAGAGCTCAAGAGCCTCCCTGCTCTTTGGAACTTTTCCCACAGTGGGTCAAACTTGACAAGAGTTCAGCTCAAGTTGAACACACTCACACACATTATGTGAGCAGTCAGAAACCAAGCGAACATAACTCGAGCCATCTATAGGATTTTTACATGCAGGGTCAAACATCTCAATCCAGAGAACTTTTTTTTTTTAAATTAAAAGTAGGAAACACACAAATGTGTCTTAGAACTTTAATGGTTTTTGAAACAGAGTTTATTCTTAGCACATGGCTTTTTTACATAGCCACACCACAATTTGTACAGTTGCACATGGGTCTAAATGCACTCCCCTCTCCCCCGAGATTGTGCCTCAGAATAAGACAACAACAACTCTACAACAATACTTTAAATAAATGCAAGGAAAGGAAACTAACATGTGTCACATCTACCATCAAGGTCTATACATTTTGAGAATTAAATAATCTTGTGAGGTCCACAATGTCTACTCATTTATTCAGTTCAATACAAGCTTGTATGAGCTGCCTTAATGTGGAAGGGGGAGGTAGGGAAGGTGGGAAAAGGGTCTGTTTTCTTCTGTTTGCCACAAATATACATGTATATGTCCCCAGTCAGCATGGGCTGTCCAGCTGACTTTAGCCATCTCAAAAGTATTTGTTGCCAAGTGGTCCTTCTCAGGTACCCAAACCTGGCTGCCTTATTCAGGCCAGCAGGTTGTTCCATCAGCCAGCATCCTGGCTATTGTCCTCTCTTAGGTGTCAACCAGCACCCATTCTTACCAGGATAATGTCTTCTTTTTTATTATCCTTTTCACCAAGTTGGGTTTTGTTTTGGGGTCTGTTATGGTCCAGTCAGGTAGGGGTATGGGGAAAAGGGGAGAAGAGGGGGAAAAGCAGGTGAGGGAATGAAACTGGTCTAGATCTCTAGAAGATTATATGGAGGAAGGAATGGGTGTGGAGGCACCCTGGTGGGGGTGGGGATGCAGGTGCGGGCTCTGGGTTTGTGCTTTCCCTGGCGGGCCTGCTGAGGCCGAAGCCGAGTTGGAGGATCGCATCTTAGTGTTGGGCAATTTGTGATCTTTCTTCCACTTCATCCTCCGGTTCTGAAACCAGATCTTGACCTGGCGCTCGGACAAGCAGAGCGTGTGGGCGATCTCGATGCGGCGCCGCCGGGTCAGGTAGCGGTTAAAGTGGAACTCCTTCTCCAGCTCCAAGACCTGCTGTCGGGTGTATGCGGTTCGAGAGCGCTTGGGCTCCCCTCCGTTATAACTGGGGTTGACTGAACGCCCACAACCCCGAAGGAGAAGGCCAAGGAGGAGGGAGTGGAAGAGAGGGAAAGGAGGAGGAGAGAGAAGGTGGGGTGGGGAAGAGCAATTGGACATCATCATTATATAATAACCTGACACCAAGTTCACGCAAGATACATAAAACGGCAAAGAAAATGTTTCACAGGCTATTGACAACGGGAAACACCCGAGAGCCATAAAGAATGGTGCTGGGCATTGGGGCTGAAGAAAAGCTTCAAAGACACATGGCCTGAAGCCTCTGCCAGGGCAATTAAATTTATGGGGGCTATAATTACTGCCCTAACAGTTTGGCGTCTCGTAAATCTCTCGATAAAGGGACCCCGGGTACAAAAGGGTTCTCACGTTAGGATCAGGCGGCTGGCTGGCGCGCACACACCCACATCCCACTGTAGCTCGGGCCAGATGGGGGCTCCCCTCCAGAGGCCCCCTTCCCCTCAGCCTCTTCTTCTGACCCTCGCCCCGACCCCCGAAGCCCGGCCCGGCCCCAGCCCACCCTCCCGCGCCTCCCCAGCGGCGCCACGTACCGGCGCTGACATGGATCTTCTTCATCCAGGGGTACACCACAGGCTCTTTGCCCTTCAGGCCCGGCGGGCTCTTGTCGGCCAGGAGCAGCGGGCACGCGGGGGCGCTGCCCCCTGCCGGGACGCCCGGGGTGGCTGGAGCCGCCTCGCAACGCCGCGGGGGTGCTGGGGGTGCCGCGCGATGCTGCGGGGGAGGCGGCGGCTGGGGCTGCCGCCCGGGCTGCAGGACGTGGCTCGCGTGCAGGCCGTGCGCAGGACCCTTGGCTCGCGCCGGGGGCTGCTCGGGCTGTCTTCTGCCAGGCTGGCGCCGCTGACCAGCATCCACCAGGTAGCCGGCGTCCACGGCGGCATAATGCCTTGGGGAGTAGAAGCCCAGCGGCCGCAGGAGAGTAAAGGAGGCCTCATGGGCGGCCGTGGCGTGTAGTAGAGCGGGGAGTCTATATTGCCCGCGTGGGGGAGCTGGGGCTGCTGCGCCGGCAGGTGCTGGGGCTTGCCCGGCGCTAGGGGAGCTGCTGTGCTTCTGGGGCCCCCGCCTGGTGTTGCGCCGTCTCGCCGCCCGAGGGCAGCTACATAACTCTTGTGACTACTCTCAAGGAGGAACTGGGCTAAATCTAATTAGTTTATCAAAAGCATGAGCTTAGTCATTAATTTGTGAAGTGCAAAAATACTAATTTTTCTCGCGTTGTCGTTTTTCTGGGCTCGCAGGCCTCCTCCTGCCTGGCCCACATCCCCTTTTTTCCTCTGTCCACTTCCCTCCCAGCCGTCAGCGCCCACACCTCCTCACGCGCCAAGCGCTTCACCAAAGTTAACGCCGCTCCTCCCCACCGCCCCGCTCTCGCAGCGCACTGTCTCCAGATCCGCGCGCGCCCCCGCCCAGTACCCACCACGTGACCAGCCCCCGCCAATGGGCGCGCCGCGCGCGCGGACCCGGATCAGGAAGCGCGCGGGCGGGTGATGGATGCCGCTGTCCGGCCTCCGGCGGTGGGAGGGAGCTGGGGCTTTGGTCCCCCCAACCCCCCAACTTTGAGTCCTGCTGGGAATTCGGGGCCCGCCAGTGCTTCTGGTCCTCTTGGACGCCCAGGCCGGGCCCTTTTCGTGCCGGCCTCGGGGCAGCCGGGTGACAGCAGCCCAGCGCTGACCTCGGGCCCAGCCTAGCCTGGTCAGATGTCGTCTTCCAGGGTTCGAGGCCGGCGGGGGGAGGGAATGGCGTGAGACTTTGGAGGTATCCCGCTTTTAATCCTGGCCCCGGAATAAAACGAATAACGCCAACAGGCCCATTTTTTCCACCAGCTGATCCTCTTCCCCACTTCGTGCTCCAGAGATTCCCTGCTTTGAGAAGCCCGGGAGGAGCCGCGAAGGGTGGGTGGGTGAATAGCTGAGAGAAATCGGCCCGAGGATGTAAAGCAAGGCCATTCCAGTATAACCGGATGGGCCGTTTTCATTTTTTCTTCCTTTTAGAGACAGAATCTATTTGATTTTTTCCTAAGAAAAATCAAAACCTTTCTAATAGCATCTCATTTGATGGAGGTGTCGATGTGAGAGTTAAACATGCTTGCATTTACTAGGTGCGACTGTGAGAGAAAAGGTAGCCCAAAGGTGGGGATAGGTAGCAGCGACGCCCCCACAAAATCGAACTTTGAAACCAACAACTTCCTATTTCAGAACAAACCCCAAACAAAAACAAGCCAAGGACGGAATAGGCACTGTGCCCAGTGTGATCACGGACGGGTCTTTCCCCGCTAAGAATTCTATATTTTGTCTTTTGGATGCTGCTTTCTCAGGCTGTATTTGAGGCTAAAGTTATATTTACAGGATAGTCTATAATTTCTGAATTGCTGAAAATTAGCATATTAACGATATCAGTAGCTCTGGAAAGGGGAGAGAGGACTGTTGCCTGCCATTTGGTAATTGAAATTTGATGGGTAAACTAATTACGCCATTATTAACAAATAAATTACGTATTAATTCCACCTAATGTTGATCTTGAAGTAAATACTGATGCCTTACTAGTAGTGTGTACTTTCCCTTTCATTTTCTGAGTAACAGACACACCTGGATCCTCTACTTTTCAGCCTAGATAAAAGCAGTGCAAACTAGCACAGTCACTATGCTAAAAATACTTTCATATTGGCATGCAAATCAAGGATTTTTCAGCTGGTGCACCTTAGTTGATTTTTCAAAGAGCAGTATAAACAGCCTTCTCACCACTGAGTCTGGACTGCAGACAAGGAAAGTTATAGCCTAAGCCTGGAGACACTTCAAAAGGAATGTCAATTCTATCTTCATTTATATCGCTTACTCATATGAGTTACTAAATGCTGGACTATATCCATTTGATGGATAGTCATTTAATGCTTAGCCACATAAAGCCTATTATATGGGACTAATCTTTAAACTAATTTAGGAAAAGAGGTTAAAAAAGGGATCATGTTAGCTTTCCAACTGGAATCACCCTGAAGTGGTACAAAGAGGTTTCCCACATTGGATGTGTGTGTCTGAAGAGTGCTGTCCACCGACACGGGGCACCCTGAAATTTTTTTAAATGAAATCTGAGCCACAGACAGAAATCAACGCTGAGTGTAATCTTTAGACCTCCTCTCTATAGTTGGGGGGAAATCAAGCCTGTGATACAGCTACCTAAACCAGTATTTCTCTACAGCAAGAAAAAATAATATATACATATTTTATATACTATTTTATATGAACAATATATACGTACATAGTGTAATTTACAAAACGTGGCATTCTAAGCTTCAGGGGGAGAAAAAAAACATGACAAGGAAATTTTGCCCTCCTCATGTCATCAGCCTTGAGTACTAGGGTCTTAACTACATCTGTTTAATATTATTTACAGACACTAAAACACAAAATTCATGTTGTTTAGCCTCAGAACCTTCTACCGAGTTTCTATTTTAAAGTATTAACGAGGCACAGGCACTGTTTTGTATATGGTTAACCTAAACGAGTTAACTGTGCCTGTGTTTCATGTGGTTCTATTACTTTAGGAAGATGGGCTTACACAGAATCCCCCAAGGCCTGTAACTTGTCTTTGTGGTTCCTATCATAAACACAAACGGAGCCAGGACCACCAAGTGTTATCTCACACACCGACATTTTGACATTTTACTGCAAGATTTATGGCTGTAATAAACAATCTCAGTACCTTTTCTGATCCTTCCACAATCTCTCTTTGCAAGCCATCGCATCATTCCATTGAATCAAATAATCTTTAGAAAAACGCTTAAAAAAAACCCAAAACCTCTTGCCTTTACATAAGATCCAACACACCAAAGTAAAGCCAGGAAGAGACTAACTCAATTAATAAATAAACTGAAGTTTACCAGCAGCATCTCGCCCGAGAAAAGATGGGATGCTCTGAAATCGAGCAGAGAGGGAGCGTGCTAATCTTCGCACACCAACTGGCTCCAGTCCCTAGCAGGGTGGAAGCGTTATCCTTTTCTTGGGAAACTGGTGAGCGCATTTGTTCATTTCCACGTGCAGAGATAACATATATCCCCAACAAAAGCTTTCTTAAAATCCCATTAAGTGAAATAACTTTTCATCATGTCCTCGAATCCCAGATGGAAAAGGAGAGCGAAGGAGTCTAAGGGAGAGGGAGGGCGAGAGGGAGGCAGTGTTCGCAGCCTCGTTTGAATCTGATTTGAATCATTTTGAATATATTTGGAACAGCCTTCCCTCTTGAATGCAACCCTGTCCCAAGTTTCAAAGTGACCGAACAGTGACACCGTGCGCATTTTGTTTCTTATTAATCTTACACATTGACAGTCTTTGTTAAATCACAAGGCGCGCCCTTCACTAGCCGACATTTTCATATTTGTTAGACGCGCTGACCTGAAGTTCACCTCGGCCTTGGACTTTGCGCTTCTAAAAGGTCTATACAGTGTCTTTTAGAGAGCAGGGTGCTTTGCCCAGGTCACTCCTTCTCAGGGAAAACCAAGGGGAAAAGCAAAGGAAATGTAAACGTTATGGAATGTATTGACTGTATTTGTCCTTTGTTCTTTAGAGCGAGAGTTCTCCAGACTGTTCTCTGTCTGAAGCAAGTCTCTGGAGCGCACACGGGAATAGCTGAATTTCAAAATGCCTGACAGTGGCATTTGAGGACTTCCCCCATACCTACACTAGGCATATGATTTTAGAGAAGCAATACTTTATCAGCCATTCGACCAAGAGGCAGTTTCCTTGTAGTAGTTTATAAGAGTGAACACAATCCACGCGTAAGGATTGAAATGTGTATCCGGATTAAACCTGAATTTTAACCTGAATTGTGTAAGGGGCCTAAAAATAAAAATCCTCCAAATAAAAAAGTAGGTACTCTAAAAGCAGTAACTTCTGCAGGTACTTTTTTTTTTTTTTTTAAGTTTAAAACTGGCTCAGGGGTGTCTATGCTTATTGAAGTTGACATGTTTCTAAGGTATGGCACGCTTTTAACCAATAATACAGTAACAAGGTTTTCTTGAAGAGACACATAATTGTCTTGGTGAGTAATAGAAGGGGGTTCAGTTTTCTTCATTTCGCTAGCCCAGATGTGGTGAAGTGTTCATTGCTATAACAGCAATCACCACAGTTGTTTCCTTTCTTCTATTTTCATCTGGCACACCCCCATTTGGCTTCAAGCTCTTGGCCAGAGTGAAAACTTTACACATTGCACAGTGGAAGCAATCTGATTACTTCCATGAAGGCGGTGCTTAGGAAATATTTACTTTACCACTAAACGTACCTGGCACCAGCAAATCCAATCAACCAGAATATACTGGGATGATCTTAAATATCCCTACAAGAGTTCACATTCTGAGTAGTTGAATTAACTCATCTCTAAAGTTAAAAAGGAGAATGTAGAAAAAAATTCATTTTTTCTCTTCTGTTTTCCTACTCTGATTACTTGAAGATCAATACATAGAAAAGGACAATATGTCCCCCACCCAGAAAACAGATTCTAATGGCACCAACATTTACAGCTAATATAGGTGCATGAAAAATAAAATATTGTTTAGTTCTCCAGTTGCAACTCACACATGAGGCATGGTTCCAGTTGGCTTCCTTAATACACTATTTCCTTTCTTTTCTGCTCTCCCACCCTTCCTCCTGAGCTTGCTTTCCCTCTCCTTAGCTTTTATTCCAAATGTATTTTTAAAGAGTATTTTCTGGAGAAGAGAAGTCCCTCACGGTGGTCTTAACGGAAATGGCCTGGCATTTGTGGATTCCATTTTCCTGTTCAAATGGCATATTCTTTTCAGTTTAGTTACCCACTTACAGATTGTAGCATTTCTTGTATATTCGGTGTAGGGTTAACAACAAACATAATGAAAAATTTCCAACAGCAGGAACATTTTCATGGTACCAATAAGCATTTTCTCCCTGGTGGAGGGTGGAAGGATCCTGCCCTTTCGGGAGCATTTCCACTTCCTTCCTTCCCTTCCCAGCTCTGAGAACTCTTTGCATTTAGTGGGTGGAGGTTTCAGAAAAAGCATTCTGTGTTTGAAAATTGCAGAGAATACATTTTGCAAGAAGTGCCAGTGCCTGCCCTTGTTCTCACACACTTGAGGGATCATTATATGTCTGAAAAAGAAACTGTCCAATCAAAATAACAATTTTCAAATAAAGGAAGTGTCCTGCCCGGTTCTCTTGCCCTTGAAAATATGATGAAACCTTGAAAACTTGCTACGTTACTTCTTAAAGGCCCATTGATGAGTTTTGAGCTTTTTAATTTTGTGACAAACCCACAAACAGATTCCTGGTTCTCCAGCATCTAAGGTGTTGGTGTTTCAGTAATCTATGCCTATTTACCTGGTGCTATTCCCTCAGAATGGGAGCGATAATTCAAGATGAAATACAGCATGTATTACTCTTGAAAAGAGGAATTTTCTATCCTTTCCTCCGTAATTGAGGTCATTCAACCACTAGGGTTCACCTGGAGTCCATACCATGATACACGCGTCACTCCGAGCCATTTTATCTTTTGTGCTGATAGTCAAGATCGCAGCTCTAACATTGACATCAAACTCTGTCTGGGCAGATGACTAAGAGTGCTGCACAACATAAACTTTTGACCCTCAACTTTTTGACCCACAGTTGCAACGCACTAGCCACAAAGATACACAAAGCTGTGCCTCTTCTTTCAGGGGGAAGGGGCCCCCCCAGGATCGCAGGGACACCCTGCTTCTGCCACTGCCTTTTGGATTAAGAGGGTGAATTGGATATTTCAGGGCGTTTGTGACTGTATTTCCTGTTAAATCAGCCTCCTACCTCTTTTTGTCAGCGCTTAAATAGGAGGGAGATTATTTTCAAAATCACTCATCATCACATTTACAGGGAAAATTTGGAATGGGAGGGTGGAACCTCAAAAAAAGTGAAAGAAAAAAAGAAGACAGGGAGAAAGCAGGCAGTGGGAGTTGGAGATATTTTTTTTTTCTTTATTTAAAAATAAAGATGCAGCCCTAATTGTTGGGAGAGCTGGCCCAGGCAGGCGAGTTGACTGTGAACTTGTACTAAAGCGTGCTCTGCTGGCGATTCCTAGGGTGTGCAGATTTATCTTCTCTGCATTTACTTAACCCGGCAGTGAACTGCACGGGCGTCATTTGTTAGGCGATGACAGACTTCACCTCCAGCAAGGGCTGCTTCACAAAATCGCGATAATTACCCAATAACCTTCATAACAAATATTATTATTGAAAAGACGGGTTTATGGGGAGGGGACCTGGTGGGAGAAGGACAGCATTCTTTGTGAAAAACACCAAACAAAACAGACCTAGGCAGATCTTCCAGTTCTGGGGTTTAGAATGGCCAGGACCGTGGTTCCCCTTTCCTATGTGGGTGGGAACCTAGGCTGACCCCCTCAGCCTTGTTTGGAAGCCCTGTTTATAGTTTTGTCATTGACTAGAAAGAAATTCTGCCTTAGAAGCCAAAGGGATGGAGTCCACAACATTCTGCACTCTCCATGGTGGGCAAACCTCAGACAGACTCAGAGCTAAGGCAGGGGAGAGGCTTCGAAGGGCATCTTTTAAGCTAAAAGGATTGTTTTCTTCTTTAATAGCCCATCTTTCAGATGTAATTTGCTCTCCCCTCACTAATTGTTTGGATATAATACTCTTCACATCTCAACAAATGAACACGACTCTATTTCTGGTAGAAAATTCTGTCTTGCTCTCCCAGAGCCGCCAACAATAAAGCAGGGGAAAGAGCTGGGGAAAAGGAATCTCGGCATAATGTTGTGAAATTAGACCATGGAAACCCTAACAAACCCCTAAGTAAGTGTGACCAGAAGCTTCCTATTATATTTATAGTTCAGGAAATATTGTCTCTTCAGCTTGTAGAAACAAACGAGGCCCTGCACATACTGGACACCTTCTCCTTTTACAAGATGAGGAGCACAGAGACTTCTGCCACCGGCTGAAGCTGGATGTCTTCATAAAGCCCTTAATGACAGAGATTTTTTTCTAAGTAAGTTCCTCTGCAAAACAACACCAAAGAATGCACAAGAAGAAATAACTTATCTACAAAATGAGCAGATAACCAGCCATCCTCTTTACTATGCTTCCTATGAAAATAGGAAGAAAAAAATTTCTCCAATAACACTCACATAGGTTTGACTGGATGCTGTATTTTTAAGAAGTCATTTAACTCCTTGTGAGTTAATCTGCTCTCTTAGGAACTCTGAACTTTTATGAAGATTACAACAGACAGAAATAAGCAAGCTGACAATATATATAGCCTGTGTGTGTGTGTGTGTGTGTGTGTGTGTGTGTGTGTGTGTGTTTTAATTCATGGGAAAGATTCTCTACATTGGGTAAAGCTGGATATCGGTCCAACAGCCTTTCTGCCCATTCCCACACCCAGGGTGGGATGTGGCCACGGAGGTGGTGTGGACGCTTCCTCCGGGCAAGTTACTCAAATGAACCTGCCAGAACTATCGCTCTTTTTTTCTGCTACTAATTTTAGTCACCAAGAAATCACTCAAGCAAGATCACCAAATGAGTAACTAAAATAAAACCTTAACCCAATATTTTTCAGTAAAGAACTCAAAAGTCAGAGCAGCAAAACAAAGACTCCAGAATTCTCACAGACACGCAAAATGACAAAAGAGAACCCAAATAGAGTTTATAATCTGGCTCCCACTAAGATGCGGACACTCTTCCTGAGTGCTGAAATATCAGTACTTTAATAGGTCATGCAGGATGACTTCAGGGCTCTGCCTTGCCACTATTTCAGAGATGTGGGACTTGTGGGAGGGTTTTGATTTTTCAAAACACTTTCCAGGTTTGTTTTTTGGACCTCTGACTTTGGGGACAACTGTTGGACTTATGCTGAGTTTAAGTGGCCTCTGCACAATAAAGTTTGTTGAAATTCCAAAACTATATCTTAATTTTTTTTCATTTTAAACACTTAGTAAGTATCTTTACCAATTAGCACTTGCAGCAAACTATCCAGCTCCTAAGGAGAAAGGCATTTGGAGACAGAAGGTCCTATTTTTTTTTAATTTTATTTCAGAGCTGGAGAATTTGGTTTAATTCTTCAGAGGGAGTGGGGGAAATCTGCTAGGTCCCTTGTGGGTACCCATTCAGAGAAAGACCCCTGGACAGGCCACAGCATCCCCAGTCACTTTGCCACTGAAGAATGTGAGGGTTTGGGGCCAGAGGGGGTGGTGGCTGAGGCCAAGTTGGAATTGTAGCCTGGAAAAATTTATTTCACCTCACTTCACTGTTGGAGCAATATTGGGAACTGTTTTGGAAATCATAGATTATGTAAATTTCCTGGGATCAAACAGAAAGAGCAGCTAACAAAAGAAAGGCGGAAATCTCCTACTGACAAACGACCAGTTTCTTCCCTAAACTATCCTTTATGACGTGTCAGGAAAAACAACCTAATGGCTCTGGGGACTTTTAAGTTGGGCATTGAAGACACCTCGACTTCCCCCAAAACTTTAGGGCACAGTTTGGAAGACAGAATTTGTCTGTATGTTGAGGAGGAGTAAATTTCTCTAATCTTTAGTGTTACCTAGGGGGATCCCTAAGTTGCCTTTTGAGCGTCCTGCGCCTGCGGGTCTTAATTCTACAAAGGAGGAGAGGAAAAGGGAAGAAGAGAGAGAGAAGAAAGGGAAGGCGGAAGAAAAGAAAGCGCTTTAACTCCTTTCATTTAGCCTGGGGATTCAAAGACTAAAGTTAAATCCGGCCATAAAGTTTATTGCTTCAGACTCACAGGCGGGTGAGAACAGTCCCACCGAAATAAAAAGAACGTGCAGGCCAGCAAGGTTCAGGGCCTGGTCCCGGGTGCGGGGGGAGGGCGTGCTGAGCCCTCCCCCCAGGTGGGGACCCGCAGTCCCCACAGTGCCCGGCTGGGCCTGGCAACCCAGGGGCCCAGCCTGGAGGTGCGGCCCGCGCCTCGCCGGCCTCTGCCACCCTCCGGCTCTCTCACGAGCCAGCCTGAAACTCGGCCCCGAAGGCAGCCGCCTCAATTCAGGGCTGCCAAATGACCCCGGCCCGCGAAGACATATTGCCACAGCCCCGTAAGGAATCCCGCCAGAGTCCGCCTCGGCCCTGCCCGGGCCTTTCTTTCAAACTGCAAGCACTCCCCAGCGCAGCGCGGCCCTCGGCGCCCGCGGCCGGCGCCCCACTGTCTCCCAGCCCCCACCCTAGGGCTCCGCTACCCCCCGACGAGCCAGCCCCGCCAGCCCCGGAATGGGGGGCGGCCTTGCCAAGTCTCGGCACACAGGCCCGTTCGCACACAAAAATCATCTTTTGCACGCCGGCTAGAGCAGCGGAAGTCATTAACATTCGCGGTGGTGCAGCAATTAAAGTTAGGCCTGGGGACGCGGCGGCCACAGGCGCTTTTCACCGGGGTGCCTCCGCAGAGCGGGCTCCTGGCGCTGCTCCTGTGGGCAGAGGACAAGTTGGCTCTGCCCTTTTGAATTCAGAGGCAACCTCAGAGTTACTGAACCAGAGAGAGAGAGAGAGAGAGAGAGATCGAGGAAGAAAGTTTTCAGAGTACAAATAAACTTGAAAGCGCTCAGGAGGCGAGCTTACCTTAAGTCGGAGGGAGCCATTTTTCAGAGAGTTTTGAGAACTTGTGGTTTGGACACTTCTGGACCTAAAATTGACAATTTGAATGACCAGGCGGCACACGTAGCCTGCAAAAGAGTCAAATGGAGTCCAGCGTCAGTGAGATTATATGTTATGTGGTATATAATGTTGGATGTCAACTCCCCAAAACCATAAAACTTACTTTAATGGCCCCACGTGACGTTTTATAGCCAGTGAGCCGATCTGTCTGTGCTATGGATGATTTTACGATCTAATTCATAGACAAAACCCTATTCATTTGGCACCCAAATGTCATATAGCCGGAACTGGGGCTTATAAAGTTTACTGTTTTATAACTTTTAAAAGGAAAGACGGCATCAGTGTAAGCAGTCGGTAAATGTGCAAATCTCTAGTTGCGCTTTAGCCGCTCTGAGGAGTTTCCCAATCGAGCTAGGATGGGGTAAGTACCTTCCATTTGTAGCAAATTAGTTGTAGCAAAAGAAGCCAACTGGGCTCAGGGTGAGGAATGGGAAGGGGTGCCTGGGTGGGTTAGGGGCAGAGGGGTTGGGAGCCACAACCTGGCACAGCAGCCTCTTCAGCAAGTGGAGGCCTAGGATGACCTCAGGAGGGAGGCAGCATCTGTGTGGGCCCTGAGGACTGCTAACAAAGCCCTGTGCTCTTGCTCCTTTCTCTCTCTTCCTCTTTTCTTGTACCCAGCAAGTTAACTTGGTTTCCTCAGAGATGGGCAGGTTGGACTCAGGCTCTGGAACCACCTACAGCTTTCCCACCTTCTGCCCTGAACTCTGATGGGTCAGAGTGAGGGAGGTCGCGGGTCAGGGTGTTGGTCTGAGGTCCCCTTGCACAGGCAGGCTGCTCAGGTAACCTCAGACTCACTGCCTTCCAGCACTGGACAGACAGAAGAGCAGAAAGAGCCGCTCGCTCTTTGGGCACAAACCAGACCAAGAGAACTTACAATAGAAAGTTTATTTTTTGTTTCCAGTCAGTATTTTTTCCTTAAAAACAAATACAAAAAAAAAAAAAAAAAGCTGATCACAGTTTGCTTAAACAGCCAGACTCGGACAATATTTGTAACTTTGTTCACAAAAACATACATCACTGAAGCTGCGCTTATGAGAGCCACTTCCAGAGTTCGTGCAAAGGGTCCTACAAAGGCACGCAGGGACACACCGCTCGGAGTCACAGTTTTCGTCACAGAGTCACTAGTCACTACACGTCAAACAAGTTAAGTTGTGTCTCATCAAGTCACCTCTACGACAGCATTAATTACACAAGGAATATAGGTAGTTTGAATAAAAATATCTTTAACAGCTTGAAGCTATTGAGACAGGAACACTTCCACTCACATGCACAGTTAAACAACTGGAGTGCAACACACAACATTGGCACTAAACGAGGTTGAAGGGGGACTTTTTTGTGTGTTTTTTTTCTCTTTTTTGTTATAGTTACTTCAAGTAACACAGCTTGCTTCATATAAATAAGTTAAAACATCTATTTTTTTTTCAAGACAAAGCCATTCAGGACAAAGAGATGAACAGAAAGCAGATCTACTTATACAGGCGCTATAATGGCAATAAACAGGCTCATGATTAAAAGATGAATTAGGGCAACGAGAACAGGGCTTCTTCACAGAAGGAACACAAGGGAGTTTCAGAAAGTCACCTTAGTACTGACACTACGCGGGATCCGCTAATACTGCTCAGTACTTTAAACGCTCAAATACTCAGGGGCGGAAGGCCCCTCCCGCCGCCGCCATGCTCATGCTTTTCAGCTTATTATCTTTTTTCCACTTCATTCTCCGGTTTTGGAACCAGATTTTAATTTGTCTCTCGGAGAGGCAAAGAGCATGTGCTATTTCAATCCTTCTTCGGCGGGTCAGGTAGCGGTTGAAGTGGAACTCCTTCTCCAGCTCTAGGGTCTGGTAGCGCGTGTAGGCCGTCCGGGCCCTTTTGCCTTCCGGGCCGCCTATGTTGTCTGCAACAGAAAAGTCAGCCATTTAGCCACCAACTCCTCAGCCCCTGGTTACCCAAGTCCAGCTAGGGTCCTGCGCAGGGTACAGGGGAGAAAAGCTCAACAAGTCCTCTCTCCTCGCCTGCCCACCCCTCCCGAATTTCCTTCCCTCTTCCTTTCTAGAGAGAAAACAATACAATTTGGACTCTGGGAACAATCGGCCCATCTGAGGCAGGAGCCGCGTCCCGGAGGATCGCCCGGCTTTCCTTCACCCCTCTCCTGCCCTCTGGCCCTGCCCCTGGCAGTCCCGAGGCGGGGCACAGCCCTCCCAGGCAGCCCACCTCTCAGAAACCCACGGAAGCAAGGCCCTTTCCTGAGCGCCCAAGTGGCCTCCAGGTCACCCTCCCTTAAAGTTCCAGCCCGCGAGCCGCCTTCTGTTCCAGCCTGCACGCTTGGGGCGCCTGCTTTCTTTTTCTTCCCTTTCCTGCTGTCCCTTCTGCTCCCAAACTTCAGAATCCCGCCGGCTCTCGCCTCGATTATTCCCCCCCAAGCCCCTTTTCGGGGACTCTAATTAGTAACGCTGTTTCCCCAGCGTAGCCCTCCTCATAAATTATCCGCCCTGACAAGCCCGATTCACAGCCCCTACTGCCATCCTCTACCTCTCTGCGCCCTGCTCGGCTGGCCTGACCCGGGAGCGCGTTCCGAGGCGCTGGGGTTCGATATGGGATTTTTCCTTTTCCCCCGGTTTCGACATCTAAACTTGCCTGGCCAGCGGCCCTTCTCCTCCCCCTTCCCCATTTGCGAGCGTTGGGCACTGCAGAGAACAGAAGGTGAAAGGAGGAAGGCAGGGGAAGGAGAAGGGCGAGGAGAGACTCCACAGGGCTGGGAGAGGCGAGACCAGGAGAGAGATGGGGAGAGAGGGCGGTAAAGAAGAGAAGGGGGACCGAGAGCCGCGCCCCCGCGGCCGCGTGGATTTAGAAAAAGGCTGGCTTTACCATGACTTATGTGCAGCTTGCGCATCCAGGGGTAGATCTGGGGTTGGGCGGGCGGCGCCGGGCTCGGCTCGCTCTGCGCGCTCGCCTGCTCGCTGCTGGCGGGGGCGTCCTCCTCGGCTCCGGACGCCGTGCCAACCCCCTCTCTGCTGCTGATGTGGGTGCTGCCGGCGTTGGCCGAGGCGCCGCTGGAGTTGCCCAGGGAGTTTTTCCCGCCGTGGTGGCTGTCGCTGCCGGGCGAGGGGGCCACGGCGGAGCAGGGCAGCGGGTCGGGCGGAGGCGAGTGCGTGGACGTGGCCGGCTGGCTGTACCTGGGCTCGGCAGGCGCCGCGCTGGCGCCGGCCGCGTAGCTGCGGGCGCGCTCCCCGGAGCCAAAGTGGCCGGAGCCTGAGCGGCCGACGCTGAGATCCATGCCATTGTAGCCGTAGCCGTACCTGCCGGAGTGCATGCTCGCCGAGTCCCTGAATTGCTCGCTCACGGAACTATGATCTCCATAATTATGCAACTGGTAGTCCGGGCCATTTGGATAGCGACCGCAAAATGAGTTTACAAAATAAGAGCTCATTTGTTTTTTGATATGTGTGCTTGATTTGTGGCTCGCGGTCGTTTGTGCGTCTATAGCACCCTTGCACAATTTATGATGAATTATGGAAATGACTGGGACATGTACTTGGTTCCCTCCTACGTAGGCACCCAAATATGGGGTACGACTTCGAATCACGTGCTTTTGTTGTCCAGTCGTAAATCCTGCCTGATGACCTCTAGAGGTAAACTCGTGCACTAATGGGGGAGTTGGGTGGAGGCGAGAGGGGTGGCGCGCGCGCCCCAGGCGCGTGCCCGCCACCCGCCGCCGCCGTTCAGTCGGACTCGAGCGCCACCCGCTGGAGGCAGGAAGCATCGCTCCGCTTCCGACCCAGGGCTGCAAGGGCCGGGGTCGAATTGAGGTTACAGCCCATTATGGCAAAATTATTGCATTTCCCTCGCAGTTCCATTAGGATGTACCAATTGTGAGGCCGTCAGCTGCCGATCGCGCGCCCGGCGAGGATGCAGAGGACTGGGGGGAGATGGTGACTTGGATTTTATTTACAACAACTTTATTTCCCCGCTGTGCAGCCCCTCTTATTTTTGTGTCGAGGTTGGGGTCGGTTCTGCCCGTCGTGTCGGCAGCTCTGAAATTTGAAAATACAGATATCACCTTCGGGGAAGGGGGGAGGCCATTTAGCCAATTGGAGAAATAAATCCTGCCCGCAGCAGCAGCTACAATTACGGCTCTGTTTTTCTGTGAGTGCATGAGGGACAGTGTCCCTGCCGCTCTTAAATGACAGGCGTCTATTAAAGATAGCTTTTGTGTAGTGTTTCTCCGAGGCGAGGTCAAATTCCATACACTTTTATAACCGGAGTCGATTTTTCTTTCGTGTAAATATGGTTTTCGTGTCATTAGTTTGCTATTTGATTTGCTTTAAGTATCCAATCTGGAGAATCTTCACCACCAGGTCCCTTTCCTCGAGGCAGCCGGGCCCCAAGTCGGAGGGTTCTCCGTGAACCCAGAGAGTGGGCCCAGACTCCCTGCAGCCACAGAAGCTGCTTGGAGGCTGGGGATCCCTGGGCCGAATTATTAGGGTCTTGCTCAGACCTCCAGAAGTAAAATGAGGGTGCTAATGGAAGCATTTCGTGGCAGTGCCTAGTATCTTCGTAGTTATTTTCCTGGGTCCTGAAGGACGAAAGTAAATCACAAATATAGCCGAAAGGCATGGGGGGTATTTCCCGCTGGAGGCTGAGCGTCGCAGGCACCACTGGCACATTTGGAAACCAGGACTCTTGCCGTTTCCATGGCCCTGAGCCCCCTCTTTAGGTCCTGAAAGCTACTCTGGTAGCAGCGCAGGCACTATCGGAGGCGGGGATTCGGGATCCGGGATCCGGGATCCGGAGCTGGAGCCTTCGGAAGCCCAGTCTCTCCGGGGGCTGTAAAGTTCCACCCGCGCCCAGGTTGGGTCGGCTCGGCTGAGGCTGCTTCTCTTCCACAGACGGTTGCGCGCGGGGCCGAGAGACTAGGCTGTCTCAGGGCCCCCTTTGTTCCTCACGCTTCTTCCTGTCCAGGAGCGGCCTGGGATGCCACTGCAGTGCTGGGGCCCCAGCCTTTAGGCCCCCTATTCCCAGTGGCTTGAGTCGATTTGGTGGTGACCTCCGGGACTTGGTGGCGAGGGACCGAGGCGGAAACGCCCAGACACCGAAAGGGGCTCGGCCCAGGTTCTTTCCTCTCCAGCAACCCCGCGTCCCGAGCTCAGGGGCACGCAAAGGCGCTAGCACAAGAGCCGGGGACGAATTCGGGGCGCGCCCTGGGATCCGGAGCCTGCTAGGGCAGCCTTAGAGAGCAGGACTGTGTGTGCAGTGCGCCCCGCTCCACCGCTGGGATTGGCTGTGTGTAGGATTTTTTTTTTTTTTGTAAGAAATAAATGCTCAGGCATTTGCAAAGCTCCGGCTCCCCTGAAGCTGCAGAAGCCCCCCGGATGGGAGCAGGCGGGGGAGAAAAGTTGGGGAGCAGGCGAAGGCAAGGGGGCAAAGCCGAGGGAGGTTGCGGCGCTGGCCTGGTCCCTGCCCAGGCGTCTACTCGCCCGCCTTTGCCTCAGCGTCCTCCCCGCTGGGCTGCGTGGAATTGATGAGTTTATTTTCCTTTTTCCACTTCATGCGGCGGTTCTGGAACCAGATTTTGATCTGGCGCTCGGTGAGGCAGAGCGCGTTAGCGATCTCGATGCGGCGGCGCCGCGTCAGGTAGCGGTTGAAGTGGAACTCCTTCTCCAGCTCCAGCGTCTGGTAGCGCGTGTAGGTCTGGCGGCCTCGGCGCCCGTGACTCCCATACACAGCACCTGCGGGCAGAAACGGCCGGGCGCCGGTGAGCCAGCATCCCGGCAGCCGAACCAGTCAGCCCCGCGCCCCTGGCCTCTAAACTGGAAACCACCCGCCTCCACTCCAGCCTCTTTCGCTATGTCTAAGGCCAAAAGCCGGCAGGATGGGAGAAGATTATTTCATACCAAGCGAGATGTTTTCCACCTAAAACAATTCGGAGTGAGAAGTTATAGTTTTTGAAAAATCTGCCCTGTAAGAAAACCATTGCAAGCAAAAGAATAGAAAGAGCATTCTTAATTCAGGGTACCTGAGTCGTGTTTTTGTGGGAGTGTAGGGTATGTGTCTGGAAGTGATGGGTGTGGAACCCTGTGAGTAGGGTGGACACTCGGAATTCACACACAGATTTCTGTGAAGGTGTTACTGTGGCCAGACATGTCAGGGCTTAATATGTTTGGTTTTTTGGGGTTTTTTTTTTGGAAGAAAAATGGTCAGCCCCCTCAAATCTTTGCAAACTCCCCCAAATTGTATGGCCCTTCTGAGAAATGCAGAGCTCCCTTGAAAAAACAAGTGGATCTTAAAGCAAAACACTGTCAGTTTAAAAATCTGCATTAGGTTCTGCTCTGCTAAAAAGGATTCTCTGTCGAATTTTTGGAAACCAGAGGCAAAGGGATGGAGCTATGGGCCATCTGGGGTTTCTGGAAATATAGGACTGTGATGGGCTATCTGTTCTGGTGCCAAAAGAGCCCATGGGTGGGGGGCTCCCCCCAAGCTGGATGTGTGAGACTCAGGCAGGGCCTCAAAAGGAGGCAGAAGTTGGCTAAGAGTGAGCAGTTGAGTGGAAGGGGGAGGAGGGGAGGGAGGAGAAAGAGAAAAAATCCTGAGGCTGGGGATGTGGCCCTCCAAGGCTTTAGGGAGACACTAGAAGAGGCCAAGTGAGAGCCTCTATCTATATGGGTTTCTGAAAGGCAGAAAGGAGATGGGTTGGGGAGTGAAGGGGAGTTATCAGTGATGGGTGCAGAAGGCCATCCCTGCTTGGGGATCTGAGCAGGGTGTTACCAGACTGAAGTGTGGGCAGGCACTCCTCCCATCCAGCCTAGCTCTCTGTTCAGGTTGCCCCTGTCACAGAGTCTCACATAGAGTGGCAGTGACCCCTCTGGATCCCCTAAGGTGTCACCTTACATGGATGCTAGTGCTCCGCCTTCACTTTGCCACAGCTTGATTGCCTCACTGGGAATGGGTTGGGTGGTGGTTGTTGTTTGTAAAATCTCTTTAGAAAGCCGAAAAACTTTGTTCATTCTTTCCTCCTTTCTATTTCCTCTTTCTACTTTCTCTGTCTCCTCCTTCCTTCCTCCTTTCCCTGCCCCTCTCCCCCTCTCCCTCCACTCTCTTGGGGGGGCTGCAGGGAAATGCCTTACCCGCGCAGGAGTTCATCCGCTGCATCCAGGGGTAAACAGGGCTCGTGTACTTCCGGTCGGTGCCTTCGTCATGGAGGGCTTTGCCCGGCACGCTGCTGCTGTCGGGTTTGTACTGCTGCTCGGGAGAAAAGTGCAGGTAGTCCCCGGGGCCCCTCTGCTTGCCACTGCCCGAGGGCGAGGCGCCACTGAGGTCCTTATCAGAATAGATACACGAGGCCCCGTACTCGTAGGACGCCCGGTTGCAGGCCAGGACCGAGTTGGACTGTTGGTAGAAACAAGGTGAGGTGTACGTCTTGTCCGGGAGGCTCGACGCCCCGTACGAGGCCGGGAAGGGCCTCAGCGCGTCATAGCCGGCCGGGTAGAGGGGCAGCTGGCCCAAGAAGGAGTCCTGGCCGCTGGGCAGGCTCCCGGGGAAAGTGGGATTCACAAAATAGGAACTCATTTGCGCGCCCCTCTGCAGGACTGTGATTTGTTGTGTATTAGTACATCTGGCTATAACTATTAGTAGTCATCGAACTGGTTTGTTTCTGGATGGCCGAACGCCAAAAGCGACAGCAGCAAATCGCACCAGCTGACGCGGCGGCGGCCAATGGGAGCGAGCGCTGGAGCCCGCTCCCCGGGGACCGCGGCGACCGAGGCAGCAAAGTTACAAACAGCCCCCAGCCCGCCCGCCCGCCGCCCGCCCGGCAGATTAATGGGCGCGCACAGCCAGCCGGCCCGGCTCTCTTCCCGAACGCCAGCGGCGGGCACCGCCCGGGTAGGGGCGTGCGAATCAGGCCGGGGTAGGGGCACTGGAGTCCGGGCCGCCGCAAAGGCCCCGCCAGGCCCGCTCCTTCCTCCTCCCTTTCTTGCCTGGTCGGATTTTGCTGGTTTTTCTTTCCAAACAGGAAACCTGACAACCCCGCGCCCGGAGGGGCGGTGACAACGAAGGCTTTGCTCCCCGTCGGCCTGCCCTCCGGGCAGGGCCCTGAGTTTGCCCCTCCCTCCGCACTCCCCTAAGGGTGGGTGCGGGTTCCAGAGCTGGAGAAGGGGGTCTGAGAAACCAGGCCTTCGAGTCCTGCTCCGCACTCCTGCACCTTAGGAATCAGGAATCGGTGCATCCCTTCCAGCTCTCCTTCCCTACACCCACCAAGGGCCTGGGCCTCCCTGCCGCCGGGTGCGGAAGGCTCACCTCAAGCTGACCAGGATGCGGCCAAACGTCTTCCCCCGCCGGCCCCATCCTCCCACATACAACACGTCTCCTTTGAGTGCCGCCGGGCTCCCCTCCAAAGGCCAGCGACTGCGTGGCCTCAAAGCACCCCACAAGCTGTGCGTCCCCGTCCCACCTTTGAACCCAGGAACTGGGAGGCCAGAAAGCACTGGTTTCAACAAGAACGGGACCTACAGAGGAGTGGCCTTGAGACTGAGCTCCGAAGCCTGCCGTGGGACCTGCTCCCCTCGCCGAGCACTTGGGACTCGCCCTCCCGACACCCGGACTGCTCAGAGCTGAGACAGATCCAGATGTGGAATCTCTGTCCTCATTCCCGAGGCACAGCGACTCAAAGTCCCTGCCCAGCCAGGCATAAAGGGCAGCTGGGATGTCCCAAGGCTGTGAGATCATTGATGTGCTTGGTTTGCTGGGCGCCCCATAGCCCTCACTGTCCAGGGGTGTACCCTCTTCCATGCCTTTCCTGGGACTGTTGGGGGCCTGCCGCCTGCAGTCTCCAATAATGGGAATAGCTGCCTCCACGGCTCCAGGAACCGTCTGCATTGCTTTTTACCGTGGTCCCAGGCCTGTCCTTCCCCAGGCAGGATGTGAAAAGCATATCCTGGGTTGCTTTCCCTTGCTTGATAGGTGTGCCTTCGAGATAGTTGACTTTTACAGAACATGGATCAATCTCATTTTGTAAAATGTGATATCTTTCCAATGGCATTTTTACAACTGTATTTGTTGGGCTTGTAAAAACCTTGAATTAGCTTTAAAATCCTCAATTCTGTGGAGGCTGAAGAAAGACTATTTATACAATTTGGTTGATTTTCCAGAGGATGTTTGTAAGATCTGTAAAACTCTGAAGAATGCAGGCTCATGGGGTTCAGGACTTGGGTGGGGGGGGTGGCGATGCCCTCCTAGGAATCTGCCAGCGACTTCCTTAATCTCTTCCTTGCTTTTTTTATTTTTCCCCCTGCCCTCACTTCCCTCAAAGGGAGAAAACTGGGAAAGGACTGGGCTGCGGGTGGCCTCCACAGAACCTAGCGAGCACCCTTGAAAGTGGCTTCTGCCCACCCGATGGGGGCTGCACCCAGAAGCCTTCTGCCTGTGCCCCAACTAATCCAAGCTGGGAAAGTTTCTCCTTTGCATATATAAAGAAGGACCTGGCAGGAGAGGATAGAATGTAATATTTCCCTCAAATTTCCTCAGAGAATGGACACGATAGGTGAAAATGAAAACTCAAGTTAAAAATTCTAAAGGGAACTATTTTTTAAAAGCTATGTCCAAAGAAAACCATGTTTGAGTTATTGTTTCTTAAACAAGAGCATCAGATGACAGTGATTTCAAACAAATTATTGTGTAAGACAAAAATAACTGTTGGGAGATGTTGATAATGTTAACATTTATAATTTCTGTGTCATACCTCCAGGTCTCATACAGTATTGGGACTGATGGCAATTTACTCCATATACTACTATTGTTATTATTTGTTATGGTTTGACTTAGATTCTTAATTTAACAATTACCCCCAGACAATGACAGAATTTAATTTCTCAGCTAAGAGCCAAAAAACAAACAAACAAACAAACCCAAAAACATTGTATTTCTAGCTTCTATAGGCACTGAGATAGAAAAAAAAAATAAATTGAAATCTCTATGTGTTAGCCAAGGCTGGTACATCTTATGTTGGCAATGGCCCAATTTATTTCTCCAACCAGCATTAGGCATATATATATATATGGAGAGAGAGAGAGAGAAACAGAGCGAGAGAGACACACCACACTCAGGCAAGAATAGGAGCCCCAGACGCTGGAGGGAGCCTCTCCTGGGATAGTGAGAATGGCTACCAGGACTCTCTCTTCTAGGTCAAAGCCACAGAGAAAGTCCACTTACCTTTCAGCTGTTCTTCAAAGGGGACTGGATGGCGAGCGGGGCCCCACAGTCCGCCCTTTCCCTGGGCTGCCCACTCGACCTCCGCCAGCCCGGAGGGCGGCCTGCCGGTGTGTGGGGGGGACCTTGAGGGCCCCCCGGGGCCGCCTGCATCTGTAGCCCAGGCCAGAGCCCACAGCATACAGGTGCGGCCTCTGCCTGTCACAGGCCCTCGCCTGCCGCCAAAGCCCGCCTTCCTTGCCATAGTCAATCCTCCTCAGGGCCAGCCAGGCCTGCAGGCCTCGGGACCAAGAGTGGCCTCTCCGATTTCAAAATCCCGCAGCGGGCGCCTTCCCCGCACCAGCGTGCGCCCCAGGGGCGCCTTGGGACGCGCAGTTTGGACAGAAGCAGCCATGACGTGCCAGGCCGCCTGTGCAACCAGTCTCCATGGCGCTGGGGGTGGGGGGAGGACCCGAGGCTAGTCGGGCGTCCAGCTCTTGTCAGGGGTTGCCGAGGCGGGGGAGGTTCCCGACAGGCCCTGGGAGGCCGCCCCTCTGGTCCTCCCTTGCCCCCCTCTCCTCGGCCTGCTTGGGAATCTCTGAGGGGCCCGCGCAGCAGTCGCGCCAGGCTGCACGACGCGGGGCTGCGGCTGGCGTCGGTCCCGGCGACGGCCACAGCGTGGCAGCAGCGAGCGCCCGGCGCGGTCGCAATAAATAATGTGCCCGCGGCAGCCGCAGTCAGACAGCCCGCGGCCCTGCGACGCAAAAGCGCCGCTTTATCCGCCCCGAGCGCACCCACAGCGCGCGCGGCCGTCCCAAACATCCACAGCTCCTTCTTAATTTTCTAACGCATACCAAGGTATTATCTTAAGGTGGGAAAACAACAACCAAAGCCACAAAACAAACAAAAAGAACTCGAGCCCAGAACCTCGGGATCGTTTCTGGTCGCAGTCCCAGGAAGCTCCTGGGGCAAACGTGGCCGAGGCGCACCCAGGCCAAGCCGCGGTCTGTGCCACCGCGCCACAGAAAGCCAAACGCCCACGGCACCCTCCGTGCCTCCCCGCGGGCGGCTCCAGGGTCCTCTCGCCGCTCGCGGAAAGTGGGGCGTGCGGTCGCCAGCCGGCTGCGCCGAGGTGGGTGGGGGGTCCCCCTATCGCCCAGACTCGGTTCGCGTCCTTCCTTCAACCTTAGCTGCGGCCCCTGCCACACTCAATAACACCACTATTTTCTCTGCACCGAAACTTCCCGCCAAGCAACACCCAGCCAATTAACCCCATCCTCTCCTCCAACACAGAGTTCCACCCACGCACCTAGTCCCTCTCCCCGCGCTTCAGACACCTCTGTCATCGGGAAACCGCGTGAAGGGAAGCAGGCAATCAGCAGAGGAACCTGGCTGAATTAGTAAGTTTTTGTTTGTTTTTTCCTCATTCTACCCTTCTCTCCAGAAACCGATTCCCTCCGAATAGAAGATGCTGTGTTGATACGAATAAAACGCCTGTCAATTAATTCACTCTGCCCTCACCTCTTCCCACCTCCCCAGGTCGGTAACTGTCTCCGGTTGTTGGGGAATTCAGTCGAGCCAATTGGGTCATGAATGAAAAAAAAAAAAAAATCCAAACCCGAGAGGCTGGTAGGGAACGCCGAGTGCGGGGCCACTTCATTGGGGCTCGGCAAGGTCGCTGGGGAAGAAGAGAGAGAAGACCACAGAGCTCCTGCCCCATGCCAGGACGCTGTGCCACGGAAGGAAGGCTGGCATTTACTGCCATGGTGAGCCAGGGAGAGGAGAGAAAGGGAGTGTGTGTGTGTGCAGGCGCGCGCGTGATGGGGGGGCAAGTGTGAACGGTGAGTGTGGGCGGGGGTGAGTATGCCCCCTTCAAAGCCGCCCTGGGTGCCCTCTCCCACCGCCGCCGGCGCCGGCTGCCATCTCACCACCTTTGCTCCTGTCTCCCCACATGTCTCACCTTCAGATGGCGGCTCCCAGAAGCTCCTGCCCCTCTGACAGCTGTCGCTTGGGCAGCCGAGGAGACGAATCGTCCTCCTTCCTGGTGCCAGAGGACGCAGGAAATTAGCCAGGTTGCGAGTTGCAAAGCGGCCGCCGCGGCGCCGGGAACTGGACGCGCCCCACCTCCAGCGGGAGCGGCCAGGCCGGGCCGGGCCAGGGCCTCGTCTCGCTCGCCATCGCCGGACAAAGCGCAGCCAAGCCCGGCTGGAAGGCAGAGCTCCGAAGCAGGCAGGACGGAGCGGAGCAAAAGAATGCGGCTCTATTCTCGCAAGGGAAATTATAAAAAAGTTCATGTTCACGGTTCCCATCCACATGACCGACAGCGGCCAATGGAAGGGCCGAACAACTCATAAAGTTGTATTGCAAAGTTGTAAATTTTCATAAACAACAACGGATTTATGACCCTTTCCCCATCACTAAGAGGAGGCAGCTCTTACACCGGCGCCATCTTACCACGGAGGCCGCCCCGACTTGGGGCCGCAGGTTTTACAAACCCAGTTGGGCCGGGTTTTATTAAAAGAGCAGTAAGAAGCGGACCCAACCTAGGCAGGAGACTGGAGTCGAGGTCATCGCCTGCCAGCTCAGCCTATTTTGCGCTGTCCCCATCGCCCCTCGCCCCTACCCAGACCTCCACCTTCCCAGCACCTGGACGCCCCCGCCAAGGCTCGGCAGCCCGGTCTGCGGGGCCCCTGCCCCTTCCTATATCTCTCAGTTGCAGTGCTGTTCCCCGGGCGCCCTTGCTTTGCCTGAATGCAGGGTGGGAGGGGGGCTGCGTCAGAGGCCCTGAATCCCACCTCCTAGCATAGGGCCCTGTTCAGGACTTATGGAAAATTCGGGATCATTGGCAGGGTAATACCCCTTTCCAAGCCCACCCCACAGCCTTAGAGGAAAGGGTAGATTTTGGATTTGCTCATGGAATTTGTGGAGGTTTTTTTTTTTTGTAGGGAGATTCATAGAATATAATGTATCCATCGAAGATTCCGTTTTCAAGAGATCTGGAAGATATTTGTGCACACACACACAAAACCAAGATGAAAATCTCTGGAGAAATGCACATATGCAATTATGGACACACAGAAATGCACACACTCAATTATAGACACAGAAATACATGCACTCAATTTTGGACACAGAATTACATAAAATTACTGACTCATGTAATACATGAGTAATACACACAGACATACATAAAACACACATACAAAAGAGGTACACACACTTATACAAATCTACACCTTAGAAGCCACACAAAAAGGGACTTATACGTATACGCCAATACATGGACACTCAGCACTTGGACCTTATTTGTCCTTCCACTTTTGCTTCCCCAAAGCTCCTGTGGGCATCCAGACATAGCAAACCCTGGCTAGGCTAACCCCAGCCAGGCTTACCTCTTTTTCCCAGGCCCCCCTGTATAAAGCAGTCCACACCTTTTTGTCACCAAGCATCTTTATTTTTCTGTTACATAAAACACGGTTAGCTGGGCAAGACAGGAAGTGTGCCTTCCCATTCCTGGAACCCCCAGCTAGACCCTACAAGGACAAGGGGGACGCAGGACAACACAAGAGATGAAGGGCATTGGGAAGGGCATCGGCCCTCCCCACCAGCTATAAAGTTAGCTCAAGACAACACACCATGCTACAAAGTCACCCCATTAACACATCCTTCCCAAGTCAAGACACTGCCTTACAAATGAGCCTCAAGACTATATAAATGACCAAAAAAAAAAAAAAATCTTGTTCAAATATACAATATTTGCTATTGTAGGAAAAGTCAGGGTGTACATATTCAACACGGCTGGACAGTAGGACATAGGGGCCAGGGGAGGTGCAGGGAGGCTGGGAGCATCTCTGCAGTCCTACTAAGCAGAAGCTAACCCAGAGATCCGCAGCTAGCCTGGGAATGCTCCCCTCCAGAGGTGGGGGTAATGGGCCTGAACTTGGGGTGCCCAGGCCAGAGAAGGAGGGATTCTAGGTTGCAGCACTTAGAATGCTTTGGAATAAATATATTATTTTTCAATTTAAATAGAAGCCAATACCCTGGTCCCCGGACCCCAGCGCCTTCTCCATGCAGCCTCAGGGACCCCAAAGGCTGCCAGGGAGAAGCAGGAGGGGCCTGGCCGGGGAAGGGCCCGGCACTAGGTAGCAGGCGAGCCAGTGAGCACAAAATAGGTAGTTTGGGACGAGTAGGTAGTACTGAGAAAATCAGGTCCTTGCCGGTATGGGGGAGGTGCTGGGTGTCTGCCAGTGTTGGGACACGCTGGGCTTCCTGGGAGTGGAGGCCTACTGGGGCTGGGCCCATAGGTAGTTTGGGGTGCCTCTGGCCGAGGCCTGTGCTAGGTAGTATTTTAGCCGTGCCAGCACCGAGCTGGTCGGACTGGGGTTAGGAAGGGTGTCTGCTGGGGGTCCTGGGGGCAGAGAGATCCCCAAGGGGACCCAGTCTAGGCGGCTGCTCGGTCCAGAAAAGATGGGAGCTGAAGTGGGTAATGGGGCAGATGGGTGCAGGTTGGGGACTGTTTTGTTGTTGTTGTTGTTGTTTTTACGTTTTCTTTTTCTTTTTTCCACTTTTGTAAATAAAATCAATGAGTCTCTAAAGACGCTTTTCCCGACTGTCTGGTGCAGCCAGGGCCCCGACTTGGCCCCTCATTCCTCCTCCTCTTCGTCGTCATCTTCTTCGTCTTCGTCCTCATCGTCGGCCTTGTCGGTGGCGGCGGCAGCGGCGGCGGTGGCGGCAGCGGCGGGCACGGCGCCCTCGGGGGCTGCGGCGGCCGGACCCTCATCCTTATGCTCTTTCTTCCACTTCATGCGGCGGTTCTGGAACCAGATCTTGATCTGGCGCTCGGTGAGGCAGAGCGCGTGGGCGATCTCGATGCGGCGGCGCCGCGTCAGGTAGCGGTTGAAGTGGAACTCCTTCTCCAGCTCCAGCGTCTGGTAGCGCGTGTAGGTCTGGCGGCCCCGCTTCCTGTCGGGCCCTTGGAGCAGACATGCGGACACATGGACACATGCACACATGGACAGATAAACCAACAGAGACAGACAGGACAGTGCATTAGCCAGGCCGCCGTCCCAGAGCCTGCACCTTTCTCCCAGCGCTGAGCCGGGCGCGCGTCCCCCCTCCGCCCGCGCCCCCGAACGGAGCTGGGGGAGGAGCGGGAGTGTTAGCGGAAGACCCCAACTGCGGTGCCCGACGCGCAGGCAGCTGTGTGAGGAGGAAAGGCTCAGAATCCCAACTTTACAACCGCCCTTTCCAGCCGGCTAGGCTTCCACAATGTCCTGCTTCCCCCTGACAAAGGGAAATTGTAAATATAGAGTGTGGGCAAGTGGGAGACGCTGCGCTTTTGCCATTCAAAGGCGAGCTGGGCCGCTTCCCCCGCCCCTTGCTAGGCAAGTGGGTGACCCTCGGGCGGTCCGCACTCCAGGGGCGCCTTTCCTCCCTAGAAGACCAAGCCCCCATCCCCGGACCTTCCACGGGCACTGCGACCCCCTGTCCCCGGTCTCGTTTCCCACCCCTCCTTTAACTGGCCCCTGGCACAGGGGAGTAAGAGGGGCCCTGATGATGTGTCTGGCTCTTCCTGCTTTTGAAAAAGAAAAGCCAGGCCGAAAGGAAAAGGAGGAGGGAGGGAGAGAAGAAAGGGGGAGAGAAAGAGAGAGAAAGAGAGAATAGCGAACAAAATGTTAAAATTCCAAGGCAAATGGAGTTAAATAAATTTACGAGGATCGAACCCATTAATTGGGTCATAAAAAGTTTTATGAGCCTCATTTACATACAATGCTACGGGCTCTCCACGCTATGGCGCCTTGACTCTAATTAAAACCAGAAAGGCAGCGCCGCCAGGAGTCACGGGGCCGCCGGCTCGCAGTCGCCTCTGTCCGCGCTCCGCGCTCCCCAGCCCGGCGCTCCCCGCTGCCTGTCCGCCCGGCCGCCCACCCCGCCAGCCTAGCTGCTTCGCCTACCTGAAGACCGCATCCAGGGGTAGATGCGGAAATTGGCCTCGGCCGGGCCGTGCAGCGCGCCTTCGTCCGCCTTGTCGCAAGCGCCTTTGGCGAGGTCACTGCAGAGCCCGGGGATGTTTTGGTCGTAGGAGGCGCAGGGCAGGTTGCCGTAGGCGTCGGCGCCCAGGCCGTACCCGGACGCGAAGGGGCTCTGATAGAGGGGGCTGTTGACATTGTACAAGCCCGGTACGGTGGAAGCGAAGGCGCCGGCGCCCGCCCCGTAGCCGCTTCTCTGCGAGTTAGGCGCAAAGGAGCAAGAAGTCGGCTCGGCATTTTGGAACAGAGAAGCCCCCGCCGTATATTTGCTAAAAAGCGCATTCACATAATACGAAGAACTCATAATTTTCACCTGTGATTTGTTGTCCGGCAGCTTTCAGTGTCGGTTTTACGAGGTAGCGTGATATATGATAACATTACACCCCCAGATTTACACCAAACCCCATTTTCTTTTGGACGGAGCTCGCCGCAGCACGTGACCGCCCACATGACCGCCTCCGCCAATCTCAGCAGCCCTCACAGGTGGTCTTGCTCCGCGGGGCCCGCGGCAGCCTAGAATGGAAGGGGAAGAGGCTCAAATATGTGGCCAACGAATCTGCCGGCTCCTGGCCGGCCTGACGCCTCCCGCGGGAAAAGGACCCCGAGGCTCCGCGCGAGCGCCCTGCCCACCGCAGCGTGGACAACTGGCCTGCAGAGGCTGCGAGGGGTCGGCCGGGCACAGCCTCCGTTAGCCTATTACCGAACTCTGGACCAAGCCTGCAGGCCCTCCCGACCCCTGTCTACTGACCCAGACTAGGGAGGGACTCTACACTCTGCGCACCCGCCTGCCCCACCCGCAGCCCAGGGGCAAGTCTCAGCTCCGGGCAAATCGTTTCTTTGCCCGCGTCTCCCCCACTCCCCGCCGCCCGCCCAGGTCCACCGGGCAATAGGCCCACTTAGACTATGATCCAGATGGGGCCCGGCGCAGCGTCGCTTCCAGCTGCAGCGAGAACGCCACCGCAAACTGGAACCATGTGGTTCGAATAAAGTCAACGTCTCCCAGCTTCCTTTCCTTAATCGGCGGCACACTGTTTATCCGTCTTAAAGGAAGCAGTGAAATATTTATCTATTAATGAGCCTCATTTGCCAACAGATTTATTAACGTGGGGTTCCCCTCCCTCCTCCTGGACACCGCTGCCCTGGCAGACTCTGTGCATTCGCTCCTGGGCACCTGGCTGGCCTCTGGCAGCCTAAAAAATAGTTGGACACTCTTTTGTCCTCCCAGCAACCTCTGGTTCCCCCTCGCTCAAGGGGGAACCAAGTCTCTTTCCCCTAAGGTTGGAGGAACCTCAGGCCCCACACCTTTCCAGGTACCCCTAGCGCTGGGACTTTTCTGGAAGACTTCACCGGGGCCACCCATGGGCCTCCACCAGCTCCTCATGGGCTTGGGTGCCTGGGAGCAAGCAATACATACTTTAGAGCCAGTTTGAGAGGAGAGAAGGGGGCCCAGGTACCTAGGGACTTCAGCCCACTATGGATCTCCATTTCTTTTGGAGACCACCAAAACAAATAGGGGGACCCCTCTAGAAAGACCACCCAGTTCTGGTGGCTTCACATTTCCAAGACTGGCTCACAGAGAGCGGAACACATAATAGTCTCCCTCCTTCCCATCCAGGACCCCAAAGCGTGGAGCTTACCTTTCCAAACCTCCAACCCCTGCGCAGGGTTGGACCAACCGAAGCCCCTTTCGCCCACTGCTCGGTGGAGTGTGGTGGGGCAAACCCTTCCCCTAAACGCCTCATAAACTGCTCAGGCCGTGCTGGAAGCCCAGCCGCCAGGTCAGTGTGCCTTTTACTGCTCAGCTCGATTGCACACCATAAACCCGACCTCACAATGGAATTGCCCCGGAAATTCTCCTCTAAATTATAGAGTTTGGTTCCTTGTGTACAAAGCACTTCCCATCACTTTCAGAGGGTCCAGGCCACCCGCCCGTTCACTGCACCCTCTCTGGGGGTCCCAGGAGCACAAAAGGCAGCAAGAGGGTTCAGACCCGGATGCAACAGGAGCCCCAGTTCCTGCCTACCGGAGTGCCTAGGGGCGTGGGGGGGGGGCTGTCCGGGCAGGTGGGCGCCTGCTGGTTTCCCCTGGGGGCACAGGGGCTGGGGGGGGGGCAATATCCGGGGATGCCCTTTATGGAGGATCAGGATGATAGCATGTCTCAGTCGGGGAATGGAGGTTGTAACATGGGAAGGGAAGAAAAACTAAATATTCCAAATAGCATCGCTTTCTGGCAGGAAATAAAAACCTAAAAAAGTTAAAGGAAGATGAAGCAAGCAAGAAAGCTAGGAGATCAAAGAGGCAGAATTAGACAGCTTTAGACCAATAAATTGTTCCCCGGGTGACACAGAGCAAGATGCAAAGAGAAAGACCCGGCCCCGCCGCCGCTGCCGTCGTCTGTCTAGACTTGGGCGGCTGGAGCAGCCGACAGCGATGGCGTTTAAAGTAAAACCTGCCCCGAAGTGAGACGACCCAGACCAAGCGGGGACAGAGTTTGGGGAGCGCGGGAAGGAACGCAATCCCAGCCAGAGGGCTGGGAGCTCACGCCACAGGCTCATCCCTGCTTGGGTTTTGGCCGGCGCAGGTCCAAACGGTCCTGGCAGGGCGCGCTGCCCCTCCGCTTGGGCCAGGGAGAATCCAGATACTGCCGGCCAGGCCTCAGCCTTTCTGGGCCCAAGTCAGCCAACTGGGCCGAGGCCCGCGGGTGCCAAATCCTTTCTTTCGTTTCTGGGCTTCTCTCTTTCCTCCAGCCTTCGGTGGCGGCGTTTTAAAACGAAAAGGCCAGTCAGAGCCAGGCTTTCAGTAAGGCCTCCTTAATCGCATGTTCTCGAGCCATTGATTTCCTACTTATTTGGCTGAAAAGACAGAAATGCACTGGGTTATATGTGATAATATTCACAGAAATACTCGTTGACGATCAGCCTGGAGCAGGCACGTGCGGGAGGTTTCTAATCAGCCGAGCCGTCTTCATATAAAGACATTTTTCTCACTGCTGTCCTGGAGCTGGGTTCCTACCTACCAAGCAGAATGTGTTTCCCTTGCTTCTTGTTACCAAATAGTGCTCGATATTTAAACCCAGCTGAGAATATAAGCCCAGCTCTGGGAAAGCCTCAAGTCTGGCGGATGGCGATTTGCTTCTGGAAACGTTTCCACCCACGCCCCCTCGCACGGGCTGCGCGTGGTTCTTCAGTCACTGAGCAGTCCCCGGTCGCGGCGCGGGGACACATCCACGCCGGGCGAGTGCAAAGGGGCTGGGGCTGACGCGGGGGGGTTTGTCTGCTCAGCTAACAGAGAAGCGCTTCCCAGGCAGCCGAGCCAGGAGAGCCGCCTCCCAGCCGTCCGCCGGCCAAGGGCAAGGGAGGCGCGGCGTGGCGGTCCAGGAGGCCTCTGAGATCCCAACCGGCCGGCGCCTACCTGGAGCCTCCGTAATCGGCGGAGAGGAGCGGTCGCCACGGATCTGCTCCTTCGCCATTTATGTGTAGTTACATCAATTGAGCTTTCTATCTGCAGCTTGGATACATGACCACGGGCGGCTCTCGGGGAAGCTATAAAACCCTTCTTACAATCAGATGCTGTGAAATATTGTGTGTTATATAAGGAAATATAATGAAGACGTGTGTCTGCAATCCCAACGTGTGTATATAAACAGAGAAGAAGGGAGGAGAGGGAAGGGAGGGAGGGAGGGAGGAAGAGAGGGAGAGAGCGGGAGGGAGAGAGAGAGACAAACACTCAGGAGATCTGTCAGCCAAAATCCAGTCCCCAGTTTTACAGCGTGTACAACGCGGAGACGCAGGTTGTAAACATTTTGTGGGCTTGGCAGAGACTATTACAACCCAAATAAATACACTGCGTGGCGTGTTCACAGGGCTCCGGGGTGCTTCGAAGGGTTCTGTTTGCTTTGCGTTTTCCCTCTGAAGCCATTCTGCACCAGGGCTGCTCCTCGCACCCGCACTCGTGGCCTCCTCCTGGAAGGTTCCGGGGCGTGTTCCCCGCCCAGGGTCCAGGATAGGCTGGACCTAGATTGGGGTCCCCTCCCTCCTCCTCACCTCCTGAACACGGGAAACCAGAGCAGCCTGAGCAGCTCCACTGCCGAGGAAATTCGGTGGCGAGAGAAAGCAAGGGCAGCTTTCACGACGTGAACTCCTATCCTGGAGCTAGGATTTATTATAATTATTTTAAACATCGCATTTATTTTAGAACAATCAAAGCAGTCCCGGGTGTGCTCCCAGGGATTCCCCATCCCGGGCAATTCAGCCGCCAAACCCACACTAGAAAGTCACCAAGAATGCCTTCCCCCCCGATTCTCAGCCGCCTCATTTTATTGTCACTTATTCGAGGCGGCTGGGTCCTGGGGTCCTGGCTCTCCTGCGGGTTGCTGGCTCACCGGGCCTCGAACCGGGGCGCAGCGTTAGGGAGCCTCCCCGGCTGCCGCAGGACCCTTGGCCAAGGTTTGCGCCCTCTGCACACCGTCTCGGGGGTCACCAAGTCCCGGGGCTGTAGGCCTTAGTCCTTGTTTGTCCGCTGGTCAACCGAGTTCTCCGAGCGTCCGAGGGCTTGTCCCGGCCTGGGGACGGTGACCCTAGAGCCACCCCCGCGCCTGGAGCTACAGCCCCGCAGCCGCCGGACAGCCGCAGCCACGCAGCGCTAGGCCTCCGGAATCGGGGAGACGAAAGGGGGCGGGAGCGGTGCAGACCGAGCGAGCGCCACCGCTTGCTTGTTTCCCAGCGAGGTTTCCGGCCCCGGCGTGAGCAGCAAAGAAAATATACGACCGCAGTTCATTCAAATCTGGGGCTCCCGTTCGAGAAAGGCTAGCGTCAAGTCGACATCTTAGGAACTTCCCAGGGTTGCGGCGGCGGGAGATGGCGGCGCGGGCGCCTCTTGCGTGGAGCCATACTGCCATCTGCTGGCGGAATCTCTGCACTGCGGCCCCGGCGGCCCCGCCTGAACTTCGTCAGCCACCCGGGCGGGCCCGGCGCCCCACTCCCAAAGCTGGGCGAGGGCCCAGTCCCTGGGGGGTGTGCGTGGAGCCCGGAATCTACGCTGCCGAGAGCGCAGTGCCCATAAAAGAGTTGTTTCCGCAGCCGCTTTATCGGTGCAGACAGAGCAAACAAATGAAAGGGCTTTGGTGGAAAATCTTAATTGGGGCTGGACAGTTGTAAACTCATTAAGGGCCGAATTCCAGACAGTTCGCAGACCCGGCCTTTATGGCACACCCTTACTGCCCATTCTTTGAAGTTCCTTCTGTCTGCAACAACAGAGGGCGTCCAAACCTGGCGGCGGGGTGGGGGTGGGGGTGTGAGGGGAAGACCCATCCCCCGGCGTCCTGGTTCCCCCTTTAGGCGTCGGACCTCGGATAACTTTCCAGCAGTCTCGGGGTGGTGGGGGGAGGGCGGGGAGAGCGAGAAAAGAAAAGGGGGGAGATTAGGCTGAACCCTCTGGCCACATCCATAAGGCGCTTGGGCCTCCGCAGTTGTGGCTGTTCCCCCCGCAGCCCTTTACACCCCATAAACGGCAACAGCCCTCATTTGCTTTTATGGCGCTTCAAGCTCTCCGGCTGCCTAGGCCCTGCCTCTGCCAGGACTTGTGCTCGGGAGGGGAGTGCGGGACGGAACCCAGAATCCCCTGGGCCAGCCTGACAGGACGCTGAGGTGCGGGGGCGCAAGACTTCGGTCCCTTGAGAGTCCCCAAACGTCTGTCCTGGCGGCCGCGTCGGGGCAGCGGGGCTCTTGTCTCCCTCCTCGGAGACGCCTCAGGAGGCAGGCCCATCAGCTCCCGGTCCTGCCCTCACGCTCCCCGCCGCATGCCAGGGAAGGCCACAGGGGTCTCAGCGGACCCGGGTTAGGGAAATTTCTTGGGGCACCAGGATGAAAGGGTGGCCTTTCACTGCTACTGGCCAACGAGACCCGAGACCCCAGCCCAGCTCCTCAGAGGCCTCTGGGCCTCCCCGCAAATGGGACCGGTCAAACCCGGGAGCTAGGCCTCGCCGCCCCTCATTGCCCAGCTTCCCTCGGTTGCTCGCGCCGCCAGGCAGCCGGCGGGAGGGGGAGCGCCGCTGGCTGCCGCAGGTTCCCGCTCCAAAAACCCGCCAGGGGTGAAACTGAGATTCTGTCCTCCTCCACCCCGGCCCCCACCCAGAGACTCTGCCCACGCTCCCCTATCCCGGAGGAAAAGGTGCAAAGAGCTGACCCGCAATAAATAGAAAAGAATCAATATATTTTATTTGGCAAAAGTTAAATATCATCTCAACACAACAATTTGGTCAGTAGGCCTTGAGGTAACTATTGCAAAATATACAGTGTATGTTCAGCCCGATGGAAACCCCAGATTCATCAAGGATACAAATCTACAGTAGCCCAATGGCGGTTTCATAGTGTATAATTTATTATCAATAAAATTAACTCCATTACAATAAGCATTCATTCCCCCCCCAATCAAAATTAAATGTAAACCATAGGTAGTAACCTTCTGCACATACGTATAGCTCCGAATTTCCTCAATGTTCATCTGGTGCAAAAACAATATTCAAGCTTGTCTGATTACTTTTTCTTTAATATGTGGATTATATATACAATGAACAAGACAGGTCTATAGCGTGTGTAGAGACTAAAATGGCCACATTGCAAAAAGAGGAGAAAACCATGAAATCTATGCATCCTGGAGAACACTTTCTTTCTTTCAAAATTTTATTTCACTGGGAAATCCTTACAGCTAGTTTACAATCAAAGGTTAACAGCCTAGTCATACAGAAGACATATTTCACTACAGAGCTATACTCTATGCAACTGTTTTTCTCCCTTATCAACGACCTGAGTAGAAATTGAATTCTAAGCTCTCACAATCACAACGGGTGCGTCACCCAGCACAGAAGTTTGAGTCACAAAACATAATTACCACAATAAAACACAGTGTTCAAGTATCTGGGCAGATCGCTCTGCCGCACAAAGAGCAAATTAAATTAACTACACAGACTAAAAACTATACAGCCCGCCATCAACAGTTGTGCATTATAAAAAGGTAGTTTTTTTTTGTTTGTTTGTTTGTTGGAAGTCAGGAACAGGTAGATTTTTTTTTAAAAATATATACAAGCTAGCACACACAGCCATCAGCGAAAATGTCCCCCCACCTTTTTTTTTTCTTTTCTTTTCATCTTATAGAAAATGGAAAGCTTACAATACCTCCTCCGTCAAAGCGGCAGGCCGGGGGGAGCCAGCCTGAGCAGGGCTGGCCAGGGGGAGATGAGGCCTGGACTTTAGAGCCCCTTTGTGCGGGGTGGTGCAGGCTGGGGTGGAATAGGGGTGGGAGAGGGATCGGGCAGTCCTTTCTCTTTCTCTCTAGCTCGCTCTCTCTTTTCTAAACGAACTCCAATTGAATCACTCGTCTTTTGCTCGGTCCTTGTTGATTTTCTTCATTTTCATCCTGCGGTTCTGGAACCAGATCTTGACCTGCCTCTCGGTGAGGTTGAGCAGTCGGGCCACCTCGTACCTGCGGTCCCTGGTGAGGTACATATTGAACAGAAACTCTTTCTCCAGCTCCAGCGTCTGGTGCTTGGTGTAGGGGCAGCGCTTCTTCCTCGTGGAGCGTGCGTGGAGCCAGTTGGCAGCTGGGTTGCCTGCGAGGGAGACAGACAGAGGATTTAGAAAGAGGAGAAGCACCTACTTCCCCCTCCACTGGGAGCCAGGGAACCCCCTGGGGTGTTCCGCCAAAGTGCAGGACGCGGCTGAATTGGTGAGGGAAGGGCTGTGGAACCGTACACAATGGAATCGTGGCAGACAGACAGAGGAACGGTCACTTACAATTGCACGCAGTAAAACCTCGGCTTCCCCCTCCCTTACAAGACCCTCCTTTCTCCTCTATCCTCCTGTCCTTTTCCTCTCCTTCTTTCCACCCTCTGCACACAGTGCGAGGCGTGAAATTTGAAAATAGATCCTCTTCTTGCCAGGCAGGGGGGGAAAGCACGCTGCCCTGTGTTCCTGTAACATTAATATTCTCCTCTCCCTCTCGCTAACACACACACATCTCTCTCTCTGTATCCTCCCTTCCCCACCTTTCCTTCTACTTTCCCCATTCCTTCTTTGACTTCCCTGGAAGGCCGCAGGAGCCGGGCAGCCGGCATGGCGCCCCTAGGCGCCCCAAGGGCGTTGATCACTTCTCCAGTTTCTTTGAATAATCTGGCATGGGGACCACCGTGGCCCGGTCGCCTACAGCCTCATCTTGGGCAGGATTTACGCCGCCACTGGCTGAAGGCAAGAAGTGGAGGGGATCGGCCGTCTTCTCCAGTGTCTAGGTTGCAGTCGCTGCCGCCGCTCCAGGACAATCTAGCCGCACAAAAGATTCTCTCTGCCGAGCTGCTTTCGAAGAACGGCCCAAAGTATTGCTGTCCTGGTACCGGGCAGCCAGGGAGAGGGGCGGCTGGTCTTGGCTTGGCCGGCAGCGCCCGCCCCGCCCCCCCTCTCTCTCGGCAGCAGCCGCCTCCCCTCCCCCCGAACCCAGCAGCCAGCTTGTACTGCTCTCTGGAATTGGGGCCCCATCCGAGGCATCCTAAACAGCAACTTCTGGTTCCCGGCCCCTGCTCAAGAGGCTCCGAGCGTAGGCGAAGGCAGACTCAAGAGAAAGCTGAAGGGCTGGCAGATCCTGGTGGCCGGCGTGGAGGCGGCGGCCGGTCTGAAGGGTGGAGACACTTACTGGGATCGATGGGGGGCTTGTCTCCGCCGCTCTCATTCTCAGCATTGTTTTCGGAGAAGGCGCCTTCACTGGGCTGTTTTTCTCTATCAACTGGAGGAGAACCACAAGCATAGTCAGTCAGGGACAAAGTGTGAGTGTCAAGCGTGGGACAGTCACCCCTTCTGGCGGACAGTGGTTCAGGTTTAATGCCATAAGGCCGGCTGGAGGGCAAGCCCGCGAAGGAGAGCGCGCCAGGCGTGGGCTCCAGCCAGGAGCGCATGTACCTGCCGTCCGGGGCCGCCGCCGCCACGGGCGCCTGGGGGTGCACGTAAGGGTGGTGGTGATGGTGGTGATACACTGCAGCGGGCACCGCATTGGCGCCCGCCGCGTGCACCGGGTTCCACGAGGCGCCGAACACCGCCGCCTTGGACTGGAAGCTGCACGGGCTGAAGTCGGGGTGTTCCGCCAGCGTGGTGGCCTGCCGGGGAGGCTGACCCAAGGCCCCGGGCGCATAGCGGCCCGCGCCCAGCTCGTCCGCAGCGTCGGCGCCCAGCAGGAACGAGTCCACGTAGTAGTTGCCCAGGGCCCCCGTGGTGGCCATCGCTGTGCCCCGTGCCCGGCCGGTCGGCCCGACCCGCGGAAATTATGAAACTGCAGATTTCATGTAACAACTTGGTGGCACCAGGGGGGGAAGTACAGTCACCTAATAAGTTGCCGGCGCCCGCGCCCCCATTGGCCGCGCGCGTCACGTGCCCGCCCGGCAGAACAATAACGCGTAAATCACTCCGCACGCTATTAATGGCCCGGTGTTTTGCAGTCATAATTTTTATAGCAAAAGCCATATGTTTTTATGCAAAGGGATCGCGGCGCTCCACGATCGGGTTTGTTTTAATTGTGGCCAACGAAGATTAAAAGATCAAATCTGGCCTTGCCTCTGTACTCCCTCCCCTCCCACCGCCACCACCAGACACACACTTCTTAAGCGGACTATTTTATATCACAATTAATCACGCCATCAGCAAGGCGCGGGTCCCGCGTGCGAGTGCGGCCAGTGGAGCCCCTCACATAAAATTAGACAATAATTGAAGCCATAAAAAAGCAGCCAAATCGCATTCTCGCTCTACTGTATTTAAATCTATATTTATGATATTTCATAAGGAGTTACTGTTTCAGAAGCCACACAGGCTGGTGGGAAGTTGGGAACGACCAACAGATTCGTTTGCTTCGCCGTGGCTCCCAGCTGTAAAAATTTATGAGGACTTGGAAAGGTTAAATTAGACTGTTGTGTTTGGTTGGCGAGCTCCCTGTAAATAATTCCTGCAGTCCCCGGAGATGCGCGTTTACCCCCGGCCGGCCTCGAGAAGTCAAATTCAACGCAGTATCCGTCCCAAACTGAGCCACCACCGCCCCTGCCCGAGCGCGCTGGGCAGGGACAGACCTCCCTCCGAGAGGGCACCGCCTATTGTGGAGCCCTGCAATCGGCCCCATTGGATCCCAGGGCACCAGGGCTGCTAGCTCCCAGCTTCGCCGCAGCGCCGCCAGCGAGCGCGCCACCGAGGAGCGCCCGGCTGTGCCTGAGCCGAAGGGTCTGAGGGCCTGGTTGTGCCGCGGGTTCGGACCCGACCCCGCGCCCCCGCGCCCTCCTAGTCCTCAGCCGGGAATCACGATGCCCAGGCGAACGCCGCAGGAGACCCAACCCTGTGCCCAGACCTCAAAGGCCTTCACGCTGAGCTCTGCAAGCTTTGTCGCACTCCCCAAACCCGAGCTGCGCAAAAAACACAAGGCAGCCTCAGTGGAAGGCGAGATCGGCCTGCGAGAAGGCAGTCCAGCCGAAGAGACCGCGCGGCTCCAGCAGCTGGGAGGCCCGCACCGGAGCGGCTGGCCTCGGGGCCCAGTATGGGTTCTTCAGGGCTCCTTCCTTCCTTTCTTCCTGGCCACCGCCCCGGGCCCTGCCTCGGTTTTCACCAGGCCGGTCGGCTGAAAAGGGTTACGAGGCCCAAAGCTAGGCTACCGCAGCTCAAGTCCAGGGCTAGAAATTAAAATGGGGAGGGGCACGGGGCATTGACTTTAATCCCATTCCTTGGCTTGGCCACATCGAGGAGGGTATTTCTCACCCCTCAGAGTCTTTCAGGGTTAAATTAAAAGGCCTCGCGGTCTCTGTTAGTTGGAACAAAAAACCCACCCCAAATCCGAACGGAAAGCAGCGACTCCTAAAAACGGGGTAATTAAATTCACGTGCGAACACTGTGCCTGCAAGAGTGTGTTTCTCATTAGCCCACTTCCCCGGCGGCGAGGGCCGGCGGCCAGGGCGCTTCCACCTCCTTTTCTGCCTTCATCCTCCCCAACAGTTCCAGTAATCCTCCCCCAAACCCTGATACATCCCTATCCCGGACGGGGACCCTCAAATGCCGGGCTCTCCCCCAGAGCGAGTGGCGGAGACCAACCGGGTGCCCCTTTATCCGCTCTCGCCGGAAGAGGGAAGTGGCCGACACTGTGAACTCCGACGTGGCTGGTCCTGGTCGTCTTAGCCTCCTCCCCCGTAATATTTTCCTTTCCTTGTAAATTCCTCTGCCTTATCCCCACCCCCACCGCATCCCGGTGTGTCCCAAATATTGGGCAGTTCGCGGTGCCTCTGAGATTTTCATTAAGAAATATTAACCCTGGAAGAAACCTCGCTCCTAATTGTAATTGTCTGCAAACAGGCTGGACTCGCCCAGTTGCTTTTCGACTTTTTTTGCCCAGAGAAGCCTTGAATTATTATTAGTACTTTTTTTAAGTATAAAAAGACTATTTAAATAGCCTTAGCCCCCAGAATAGGACAGTTACCAAATAATTAGCAGGCGCTGAGTGTTAAGAAGGCCTTACTGGTGCCTAAAAGAGGAGAAAAATCAGAAAAACCTAACATGACCCTTCTGCCCAGAGATTTGGGGAGAAAATATTCAGGCTTTTGAGTCAGCTTTTATTTTGGAAATGAAAGGGACTGTGTGTGTATAATAAAAAAATAATAAATGGATGTAATTACAAACCGCCTCTTTTCGCCTGAGAGTTCTAAAACCTTGGCCTCCAAAACAAATCCAATACTCTGGTCCGGAAAACGGCACAGAGGAGCTAAGGGGAGAGCGGTGTGCTGGCCTTTCAGATAACAGGGCCGCAGGCAGAGCAATGGAAACAGTTCCAGGGCCCGCAGCCACAGCTGGGAAGGGAAGCACAGCTCCTTGGGCATGAGTCTGAAGGCCCCTGCGTGTGTGTGTGTGTGTGTGTGTGTGTGTGTGTGTGTGTGTTTTGGGGGGCAGGGAGGGATGAAAGTTGTTTTCAGTTCGGTAGCAAGAATGGTTCTACTGTTCTCCAACGGTGGACTACAACTTGCAACAAGGGCTCAAGTTGATAACACAATGATAGCGGAATTTAAGATTCCTTTCCCCTATTATTTGAAACAGACTGGAGCTGGAAGGGTCCCTTTCTCCAGCACCCATCCGCACAAGGATGCCTTTTCTAACAGACTCTGAACCTGACAGAAACTACGGGCAAACAAGCAACCAATCTTTGCCCTAGCAGGGCTCCCTTATCGCGGTTAAAGTCAGAGTTGGGACCGGCAGGCCAGCGAAAGCGGAGAAAGCTTCCAGGCGGGGTTCCCTGCGTGGCCAGGCTCCACAGAGCCTGGCTGGGCCTCAGCCCAGGTCCCAGACTCAGTTGCCCAGTGAGGCCAGCGAAGGCCTCCTTGCCCTCAGTGTGGGCACACAAAAATGCCGCGAATGCCCTCTAATCGAATCTCTCAGGCTGTGGTTGCGGACCGGCGGAGTAAGAACGCAAGGCCGCCGCCATCCGGTCGTGATCATAACCGAGGCCTTGTCTGTGCAGCGGCAAACCAGGCCCAGATCCACAAGCCCGACAGCTGTCCCATGCGAACCCTTCCTTGGCAGATTCCGACCACAACGTGAGCACGCAGAAGAAAATAACACCCCCACCCCCAGGCTCTCCGCAAGCCAGCCCTGGGTCCCTACCAGAGGAAGAGATGGGAGGACAGGAAGTGGAGACAGAAAACTGGGCACAGAGAGAATGAAGATGAAAGGCAAATGAAGGGAAGGGAAGAAAGAAGGAAGAAGTAAGGGAAGGATAAAGAGGAAGAAAGGAGGGAAGAAAAGAAGAAGAAAATGCAAGAGTCCTGGGAGCAGAGGGCGGCTTACAGAGAGAAGGGTAAGTGACAAGGCCAGGATCCCAGCCCCTTTCCGCCTTGTCCCTCCTAGTTTGGCCTGAGTCTCTCTCAAAGGGATCTTTCCCGATCTCCAACCCTGGATTGGAACTGGCAGTGTCCCAGCCTTGCAGGAGAATGGCCTGGAGTGGGGGGAGGCCTAGGATGGAAGCGTGCGCCCCTGACCTTGAATGGCTCCGGGGCCCAGAATTCCTACCACGCCCACGGCGTCCGCCAAGCAGCAGCTAACCTGATCATACCTGCTGGGGCCAGGTGGGGATGGGAATAGCAGCCAACAGCCTGGCAAAGCGCTGAGAAGGAGGCAGGGACGAGGATCCTGCGCGGGAAAAGCCGAGGTTGCCACCGCAGGCCTGGCACGACCAGGGCCCGGATGCCCCGCCCGGCCCGGCCCTCGCGCGCACAGGTACCTGGAGACGATTTCAACTGAAGTAATGAAGGCAGTGTCGTGCTGTCGAGAGAAAGGTGGATCCCAACAACAGGAAACTACCTAAATCACCGACCAGTTCTGGTGCTGCCCGCGCGGGGCTGCCTCGCCCGCCGCTGCCGCCTCCGCCGCCGCCACTGCCGCAGCCACCGCCGCAGCCAAGGGAGAACCCTGCGATCGCGCCCGGCCCGGCCCCTTGCCAACCTGCGCCCGGTTTGCCAGTGTGCCCCGCGCTGCCGCTAAGGCATCACGGACGGAGAAGCCACCGGCCCCGGTAAGGTAAACCTGGGAGAGAGGGGGAAGGAAGGTAAAGGAGAGAGAGGGAAATGGAAGGAGAGGGAAAAGCGAGAAGAAAGGAGAGCGAGCAGTGTGCGTGCTGGTTTCCCAAATCTTGCTTCTCAGGGAGCCCCGGGCGACTCAAAAGTGCCGGGGACGGCACCGAGCCCCGCTCCCTGTCTGGTCTCGGCCTCCGGCGCTCGCTCCCCGCGGCTCGCTCTCCCCCTCTCTCCCTCCCCGCCAGCCAGCCAGCCGGGGCGCGCGCTCCCGCGCCCCCTCCCCCTACCGTCGCCCCCCCCCACCTCCCGCGAGCAGGAAACGCGTGGCCCCGCGGAGGGCGACCAGGTGGGGGAGGCCGTGCTGGGGGAGGGGGGCTCGCAGCCCGCAGCAGTCTACCTAACTGCTGCCGCGGACGCTAGTGACGCGCTCTGGGCCCAGACTGCGCCCCGGATTTCTAGGCTGGGGTCATCTAAGACCAGGGGACCCACAAAACAACCGGCCTCTGCGAGCCTCCCTGGGGCTCCCGAAAGAAATCCTGTTTGGCTTCCTCTGTCTATGCAGCTCCCCTCTCAACTGAAACCACTGGTCCAAGACAGCCACAATCCAGATATACTAGCAAGTCATAAAACTGAACAAAAGCCGACAAACCTTACGGCACCAGGGCTGTAGGGCCCAGACAAATTACGACCGTCTAGGTAATATTTAAATAGATGCCTAAAGTAATTGCAGGGGGCGCGGGCTAGTCCTCCTGTTGTAAAAGTGGTGAACGGGATAAAGTGGAAGGTGAAGATAAGAAGTCAAAAAAAGAGGTAAAATTAAAAAGCTTCATTCCACAGCTTTTATTCTTCTATAAGAACATAAACATCGTCTTTTTTTCCACGCACAGCAGCATTACAATATTAATTTATTCTGATTTAAGATTAGAAGTAAATAGAGCTAGAACTAACATTTATAATAACGATAGAATGCATTTGCATAAAACAAGATTGGCAATTTTTCATAATAATAGACATTTATACAGATTTGTATTTATAATTTTTCTTTTTCTGCACCTACAGGTTTGACCCTTTTATGCATGTAACTTCACAGTATAAAGGAAACCCAAACAATGTCTCCCTTCTCTAGTCTATTCTGCTTGCCCAGCCCTCCTCGGATTCTGTGAATTTTAGAAAGGAAAAAATAAAAGAGGAAGAAGAAAAAAGAAAATGAGAAAGAAAACTCTCCACAAGATAGGGAGAATTGTGGTGTGCTTGTCGTGTTACCAGTGGTAACAATTACTTAATGACCAAAAACCCCCACTAAATCCACACGCATAAACAAAACTATATTAGATTATTTATCTACAGCTAGAAGGATATGGAAATTCAGAGGTAAGTGAAAGAATTTAGTCCCACAATGCAAGACCTTACACAAACTGGAAGAGACGTTTCCTTCCCCTGGTCGTTCCCCCCTTTTAAAGCTGGGATATCTTACAGAGGAAGGAAAGATTAATCTTTCTGACTCTTAATTTTCTGATCAGCCAAAGCCAAGCCCTTTTGCCAGCCTGCGTGTCCATGCTTGTAAGCCCTTCTCTTTGCCAAGGAAGAAAGAAAGAAAGAAAGAAGAAAGAAACCCAGGGGCCTATGTCCCCTGATTAAACACAGCCCAGCACTCCAGGCAGGCGAGCCCGGTGGCGGCTCCTTGCACCATTGACCTCAGGCCAGACACCTCAGCACCTACAATGGGACCTCGGCCTTCCGGCTAGGTTTGCCCGCCCCCGCAGGAAACCAGCTCCACCGGGAGGACAGGAGCCATTTCCAGCAGAGGAACCCCGAGACGGCAAACCAGCCCAGTCACCACTCAACACTTGAGGATAATATTTATCTCTATAGAAATTTAGCACGATATGGCTTTTTCCCCCAGAAAACAAGTAAACCAGCACCAAGCAAACAAAGAAACAAGAAGTCAGAACAAACCAGCCCTGCACAGATGTAACGGCCAGCGAGATGGCGAGTGTGGGAGGGAGGAATGGGGCTCCGGCACAGGTGCGAGTTCCTGGGCAGAGGCCAAAGACAGAGGGAGGAGAACGGCTCTCTGGCAGCGAAAAAACGGCATTGCCTGGAGCTTCATCAGGAAAAATTAAAATTGGCTGTGAGCTCCCGGATCCGGTTTTCTCGGTTCATTTTCTTCAGTTTCATCCTGCGATTCTGAAACCAGATTTTGACTTGTCTGTCCGTGAGGTGGACGCTGCGGCTGATCTCTAGGCGCCGCTCTCGAGTAAGGTACATGTTGAACAGAAACTCCTTCTCCAGCTCCAGCGTCTGGTGCTTGGTGTAGGGGCAGCGCTTCTTCCTGCCGCTCTTTGCAGTGAGCCAGTTGGCTGCGTTTTCGCCTTTGGAATTGCCTAGCATTGATGAGAATAAAGAAGGGAAGGTTAAATCGGGGCCAGGCTGCGCATGTGTAGGGGTGAATTTGGGACTTCTCTGCGATAAGAGGGATGCCCTAAGTCACACAGAGAGAGTTTTGCACACACACACCCCCTTTAGCTTGCTCGGGAAGAGCAGTTCCTCTTAAGGGCATGGGCAAAATGGAGAGGGCCTCCAATCTACACCTACCCTCCCAGTTTACATTTTCCTCCACTTTTCCCCAAACACCTGTTTTAGCACAAAGCTGTCGGCCGCTCACAGACAGAACGGCCTGGGAGGGCAGGCTGTATATCTTGAACTTAACGCCTTTCTTTGCTTCTCGCCCCAAGGCAGACAAGCATTTCCTGCAGCCCCCAAACTGGGGGCATGGGTGCTTCCTTGGAAGGGAGGAGGGCAGCGTGGCTCTGTCCCATTCCCGTACCCTGATTGCCTAAGGCCCAATGAGGAGAGGAACAAGGCCATAGCTGCGACACGGGGAAGGCACCAAAAACTGATTCGGGGTCAAGGGCCGTCCCTCACGTCTTTCCAGGAGCCAGGGACGTGCAGTCTGGGCGATTCCGAGTTCCAGGGGAAGCGAAATGGCCCCTCTCTGACTCTAAGCTCGGGGCCCGGCGACCCGGCGGGATTTGCCTTTTCTTCTCCCCGCAAGGAGGATTCCCGCCCCTCCAGCAACTTTGAAAAAAGCATGGGGGATCGTAAACTCGAACTTCGCCGGTTAATGGGCTTATTTATTGGTGCTGGCGGCTGCTTATTTTGGATGCCTTACAAACATCCGCGCTATCTGCGGGCGAGCCACTTTCCTCCCTCCCCCTCCCCCCGCGCGGGCCGCGCCTTGCAGGCTGGGCCCAGACCACTGCTCAGGGTGCTCCGGACCGCGGAGAAGGGCATGCACAAGAGGGGGGCTGCTCGTCCATGCCCTCGCCCCCGATGGGGGTGAGCTGAGGCCAGCGCGGGGGACGTCTTGGTGTGGGGCGCTAAGCCGGACATGAATTTTTACTGCGTCCCCACGCCCAAATATTAAAAAGCAAGTTCACAAGGTCAGCCTGCCTGCAGCTTGGGCCAAGGCCGGCCGGCTGCTGCGCGGACTCCTGGCTCTCTGCTCTTTCCCTTCTCTGGGTCGGCCTGTCTGCCCGCCTGACTGCGGCCCTTCGGCGCGCCCTGCTTACCCAGGGAGTCCTTCTCGGGCGAGGCTTTGCTGCTCTCGGAAGGGGCTGGGGAGAGCTCCTCTGCGGCCGAGGACGACGCGTGCGCCTCCTCGTCGCCCTGTGAGCCCCCGCCGCCGCCACCGCAAGTCAGCGTAGGGGGCGGCGGTGAATCGAGGGCTCGCTCTTTCCGGGCTGCATCCGCTGAGCCGGAGGCGAGCGCGGGTGGCGGGTCGAAGCCGCGCCCGGGGGGCTGAGCGGGGAACGGGCCGGCGCCGAGCTGTTGCGCGCCGCCGCTGCTGCCGTAACCCTTGGCCGTGCCATAGGCCTGGGAGAGGCGGAAGTAGCCGGGCACTGGCACCCCGCTGGAGGTGCTCAGGGCGCAGCCGTCGGGCGGCGGGCCCCGCGGGAAGGGGGCCAGCTCGGCTGTGGCGGTGGAGCCTTTGGGGCATTTGTCCGCCGAGTCGTAGAGGCAGTAGGAGCTCTCCTCTTTGATGTTCTGCGCGAAAGAGCACGAGGTGGCCTGCGGCGGGGGTTGGGGTGGTTGCGGCGGGGGCGGTGGCTGCTGCTGGGGCGGTGGCGGCGGCGGCGGCGGCCCCTCGGGCGGCTCCATCCGGCACGACCGGGGTGCGTCCAGCCACAGGTCTATAGGCGCGGGCGCGTAGCCGTGCGCCCCGGGACCCAGGCCCCCGCTGCCGCCGCCGCCGCCCGGCGACGCCGCCTCATTGCGCTTGCCTCCCAGAGCCGGGAAGAGCCCGCAGCTCTGCAGCCCGTAGGGCAGGTCGGCGGCAGGCGGCAGGTAGACCCCGCCGTGGGCGTAGTAGCCGCCGCTGCCACCGCCCCCCGCGCCGCTGCCACCGCCGCCAGCCTCGCCTCTGCCCGAGCTGATGAGCGAGTCGACCAAAAAAGAGTTCGCGGCGGGGCTCTCCGAGCATGACATTGTTGTGGGATAATTTGGCGAAGGGAGCAGATAGCCCTTTCTGGCTGACATTTCTTGTGCAAAACATGCTGAATACGATTAGCAATCCCCCCGCACCGCGGCGGGTGCCCGCAGCCAATCCTGAGCCAGAGTTTCCGCGCGACCACTCCCAGTTTGGTTTCGTAGGCGCGGGGCCGCTCTCCGAGGGCGCCCTCTGAGCCCACGATTGATATAAATATGTAATCTGTATTGATGGGCCGGGAGACGCACACCCCATACCTCAGCCCGATGGCCAGGAGCTGTGGGGGCTGCCCCAACGTGGCTAGTGGGGGGCCTGGCCCCTGGACTAGCCCCGCCCACGCTCGGACGTGAGCCCTCCTGCGGGGTCCGTTTGAAGGGCCCTTGGGCCCCCACGCAGTTAACAAGTGGGGTGTTTACGGCGCGCACCCCGGCCCGCCGTAGGTGCTCCCCATTCTTATTTCGGAATCAGCCACTAGCCCTCCAGGCACTCTGACCACTAAGGGGACCTGTCGGGGCCTCAGGCTCTTCCCTTTCAGCTCAGGACCTGGAGCTGTCTCCCCAAAGCGGCGGACCTGGCCCTCAGGCCACCAAGACCCTTAGAGTGTCCGAGATCCAGCGCACGCTGGAAGCAGGCTATTGCCACTTCTTTCTTGCGCCCCACACAGAATTTTCCCCTAAATGTAATGCCCTGGCTTCTCAGCCCTTTACGCTTTCCTCGGCCAGTCGTTGATCGGGTTAGAATCTTTCCTTCCGGTGTGCTCACCTGGCTTGCTTTCTCTGCAGCTCCTGTCGGTTGACCCTGGTGAGCTGAACGAGTTGGGGGTGGTGGTGGTGGTGGAAGCAACTGGTAACCTTGGCTGAAAGACTCTCCTACCCCTATTCGGAGGTTAGAGCCAGATCCAGGCACCCCACAGCCCCATCACCCCGGTAGCTTCCAAGCTCATACGCCATTTCAGGCAAGTGAAAGAAACATTGCTCTTCGGGGTCTTCGATTTGACCGCAGACGAAGACCTGGAGGGGGAGACTTGGAGGAGGGGGCGGCGGATGGGCACCTCTGCCTCAAACTCTCCCTTTAGCCTTGGCATTCTCAAGCTCTCAGAGGTTATGACAAGAACCAGTGTCACCACACTCCTGCCTCTCCGTCCCCTCCCCTATTCCCCCTCCCCTGCAAACCCGCGGCTGGGGCAGCCCTCACTCCCGCGGTGTGCGCATTTTAACGAGGCCCGCGGTGAGGAAATCCGTTCCCAGCAAGGCTGGGCTGGGCTCGTGGCCCAGTTATAGCAGCGTTCGGAGGCCAAGCCCTTTGCTCAGCAAACACCAGGGCCTCCTTCTTCCCTGGCTGTAGGGACGCGCTCTTAGTCAACTGGAAACTGCTGGCCCAGGGCGCTAGCCCCCGTGTGGGCCTCATATGTATCTCAGGAAATGCGACCTTTTTCCGGCCGGATCCAGGGGAGCCCAGGAGGTCGCTGCCTTGCCCCAGGCCTGTGGACCACAGCTCTCCAGGATGCCCCAGGCCTGCCCGCCTGCCGCACCAGCTCCAGCCCCTGCAGAGGCCTCGACTGGGGCTGCTGAGCGTCGGGATCCCAGGAAGCAGACCGCTCAGGCCTCTGCGTACAGCGGGGAGAGACCCTTGCATCCCGGCTGATTTGCCAGGCACTTGGCCTTGTTCCTCCCATTGTGAACCCAGTCCGAGAAGGAAGCCGAGCCGTAGAAGACCCAGAGAGAGCACACGAGAGAGCTGGCGAAAGAGCCCTGACGCTGGCTTCTGAGATGCAAGCGGTTTTGGTCTCTGCCTGCTGTGGCTGCTCGGCGCGCAGCACGGGCGGCCGTTCCACTTAACGGGCCTGTGCCTCGCGGTGACTGGCTCCGCGGATTGGGCATCTGGGGTAGAGAGGAGGGAGATGGAGAGAAAGAGAAGGAGAGAAGGGCTGAGGGAGAGAAAAGAAAGGGGGAGAGAAGGGGAGAGAGTCTGAGAAGCAATTCTCTCCAATCCAACAAGATCTTGAGGCCGCAGTAGCAGCCGCAGCCGAATCAAGTCTGTGTGGAGAGATCAGGAACTGTCCTTCACTCCCTACCTCCTTCCCGGGAACAAGGCCAAGGCAAATTCTAACCTGGCTAGGCCCAGAGGCCAACAAACTTGAATAGGGAAAAGCTTCAGAGCAAAGAAACCTAGGACCCCTGTCGGGATGGGCTTGGTCCTTATCCAGCTCTCCAGGAAGGTGGAACGCATGGGGACTGTTGCACTCAGCAGTGCTACTGGGAAATGCCACAGAACTGAGGACTTCACGAGAAGGGGGCTTTGCCCCCTAGCACTGTCCATGCCAATCAAGAAAGCTCTGCAGAGTGTGAAGTAAGTCCCAAGAACAGGAGAGGGGTCCTTGAGAAGAATGAGTCCCAGCAGGCCCTTTGGGCCAGGATTTGGTTCCTTCCCACACTAAAAGTAGAAAGCAGCTTCCCAAGGCTGTATGTTGGGAAGGAAAGGGCCAGTGGCCATAGGAGAGACTGCTTGAGATGGCAGAGGCTAAGAAAAATAAAATGAAAGTCAATGATCTGAACCTATCTTTCTTTTTGAAAGTTAAAGGGCCCCTTGGAAAAGCTAAGGCCAAGCTCTGATTCTTATCCTGTGAAAAATGCACATCTGGGCATTCCCATAATTTGACCCATCATTTTCAAGGAGTTCACAGACTCCGCACATCCTTCTCCTTGGGCCCTCCAGAATGTTCCAGGACTCTCAGGAATTCAGCAACCCTGCCAGTTTGACTGGTAAGACAAGCCGGGTACCCGGCTGTAGGCAGCTCAGGCTCAGTCTGGTCAGGGCCCTGTAGGGTGACCAAAAGGGCTTCTAGGTGGGTTGGGATCCAAGAGCATGCAGGTGCCAACCAAGGTGAAAACAACCAGCTTGGTACTAAATCTGCTTTAAGAAGGCCCCTTGGCTGTGGACTTAGAGGAGGTGGAAGGCCCACTGCAGCCTCGCAGACCATGGCATTGGCACTTGGGTCTTCACTGACCTTTGGGAAAGCCGAATGTTTTCCTCCAACCTCTTTTCTCCCCTGGTAATAAACCAAATGGGATGTTGAGTTTGTGCTGTTTCTTGCTTAAAAAAAAAAAAAAAACAAAAACAAAGATGAGGATGATGAAGAGTGTGTAAGCTGGTGTGAGAGTTCCTCTCTGGCCCAGGACCGCCGCCCCACCCCCACAGGGGCTGGCGAGCCGCGAGCGAACGGACAGCCTGCTCGCACGCCTGGGACGCAGACTGGCCTGCTGCCGCTGGTTCGGAAGAGAGGATATCCACGCAGCAGAAACTCAAGTTAGATGCTGCTGCCCTTTCAACTGGTCTTGGAGCTCGCAGCATCCCTGACCGCCCCCCAAGGCTCCGCACTCCCTAGACTGTAGCAACGAGGCGTTAACTTCCTCAATAGAATATTCGGTTTATCGATCGCCAGGGCTTTCCCGAGGTTCCCCATCCCCAGAGATTAAGAAAAGCGATTCAGTTGCAGCATGGGTCGGCTCCTGGATACTGTCTTCCCTTTAGCCCATTTGCCATCTTTCCCTCTCTCCCTTTCGCCCTCCCTCCCAGCTGCTGAATTTCTCTGTCCCCCTTAGGATGCCTTTGACCTAAAACTCTCTGTGCCTTCTTCCTTCAGCCAGGCCTGTGTAGCGGTTATGTGCAGCCCCCAAGGCCCACGTTTTATTTAGGAGTAAATATCGTCCATTTCTACCTGGGTTATAACGCTCCCCCTGCCCGAGGCTAGAGGCTATGGAGCCTAAGTAAACGCCAGGCCAGTGGAATTAAGCCCTTTGGCGAGGATCGCGATGCGTTTCACCAGATAGCGGATTTCTCCTTCTGTAGGCCCTTGCAAACGACGAGAAAGAACCAACCGTTACTACCCTAAACCCCCACCTCTTTTGAAAAATACTAGGTACTGAGATGGGGATAGCCAGTAAACAGTTTGTATCTGGAAGTCGTTCTCAGTGCTTTCCACGTTCAGAATTATCTGACCGGTTGTGGAGTTGGGCTGCGGCCTCACAGAAGAAAAGTAAACGCTACTTTCACATACCCACTTTCACAAAAATTCTGGACTTCTCTGATTCTCACATTTACTGTCTGGTTAGAAAATTTTTTTGTAAGCCACGATGTTCTTTTCTTGTTCATCTTTAAGAATGGCAACATTTCCAGGGAAATTTGATGTGTCTGTTTTGAATTAATCAGGTGCACTCTATCCCTAAACAACCCGCTTTAAATTTTTCTCTAAATCCAACCAGTAAACTGGCCCTTCTCTCCTGATGGGGGAGTGTTGGGGCCTTTTCACACACTCCCTAAATTTCAATATCCTTAATTTTGTCCATAATAAACTTCTTCTGGCCTTGACACTGGAGGTGGTTCTGGGATTTTAGGGAAGGCTCAAGCTGCAGAAAGCGCGGTGCGGGTGCCACTCGGTGTGGTTCCTGCAGTTGCCTTATTTTGGGCCGTTTGGGAGCCCGTGCTCAACAAAGACTAGTGACTTTTGATAGGCAGGATTTACACACACACACACACACACACACACACACACACACACACAGAGGCACACAGGCTGCACCTATTTTCTCTGAGATTCCCTCTGCCACTCACCCATGCACTGTATATTTGTGAAAACAGCGATTGCCAGAAACTAGTGAAAACATATTGGAATAAAAACTTAAATATAAGGAAAGAGGAAATTTGAATCTAGCCTCTGAAGTGGTACGTGAAATGAGTATTTAAAACTTGTTTTGTGACAACCCTGATGGAGAGATTGTGATCAGAGTTTATCCTCAGTGCCTGCTTTTGAAAATGTATAGGTATATACCAATAGTTTTTGCATCTTTGCAAAATTTCTCATATTTACATCTAAGAAATTGCTGCAAAACCCCAGCCAGGTTTATAGTAGTACATTCCAAATAAGCAAATACAGGTTCTCTGGAAGCCTCAAAAATCATATGCGACTTTTTTGAATTGGCCTTTTTCAGAACAAAGGTTTTCCCCAGGCTGCTGGGCAGACCTAGAGACTGCACCTAGTAGGAAACCAGAGACCTCCCGGATGTCTGCCCTAGGGAATAAGCCCGCCTCAGAAGCCACGGTTGCTGACCACCATCTCATTGTTTAGAGTAGAAACTTTGTTTTGCCCAGTCCCGAGGTCTGTCTCACTCTCTCTCCCCTTCTCTCTCTTCCTCTCTCTCCCTCTCTCTTTTTGTTGCCACCACAACGCCCGTCCCAGCACAGCCAGAGCCCTTTTCGCTTGGATGCCCCCCATCCCTGACTCATCCCATTCTGAATATTTCTACAAAATTGAAAGATCGTGTTGGGTGAATTCCTGGCGCAAAGAGCTAAAATCGTCAACTTTTCCACTTAGGCCTCCCCTTGCTTTCCAACCTTAGGGAGCAATGGGAGAAAGGGGGGTGGGCTGAGCGCCTCTAGCGTCACCCGGAGCGCGCAAACCCAGCCACTTTTCCCAGTCCTGCTCTGACATCGGCCACCTCCCCACTCCCGACTCAGCCAGATTGAAATTGCTATGCTTGTGGCCTCTTACCTTGACACATTTCCGAAATCACTGCCAAGGGACAGCAGGCTTCTCCGCGGCGCGACGCCTGCGAGGCCTAGAGAAGGCGCGTTGCTTTAAATTACAACACCAATTACTTCTTGAAGGTGAGCCTCCCCTTATTTTGATATTAAGGGGAGCGGGACAAGTGAAATAATGTAACGTGCTGCTCTTAGTATCAGAAACGAACAAAGGCCAAGAATCGCGCTGGGGTTCCCGGCTCCCCGGCGGCTTTGACATTGATCGGACGTGCGCCATCTCGTGGCGGCTGAGCGACTAGACCCGGCCCGAACTTCAGCGCGGAGCCGGGAGAGGGAAGCAGGCTCTAGGCATTGACAGAGGGAAAGAATGTGCCCAGCCCGCTGCTAAAGAGATCTCATTTTTACATCTAAGAAATTGCTGCAAAACCCCAGCCGGGTTTATAGCGGCGCATTCCAAATATGCAAATTGGCCGGCCCCGGACGGGTTTACGACCACATTGTCACAGCCATCGGAGGATGGGCTTTTATAGGGCTCAGAAATCAAACCCGCGCCCGCTCGCCGCCCGCCGGCCAACAGTCCTCCTGGCTAGACTCTCTTTAGCAACTGGCAAGACTTTGGTTAATCTTTAACCGTCCCAAAGGAAGTCTTCCCTTAAACCCTAGGCTTCCCTGCCCATCCCTCCCTGCCCCCCAGGAGAGCCGTTGTTCACCTCCGTGTGTCTGTTCATCAACCTAGACATTTATCTAGGGGGGCTGTCCCATTCCCCTTTGAGCTGGATTTCCCCAGTCTCGCCAGATAGACAAACACACAAACAAATAAACAAAGCAGGGTCTGGGGTCTGGGGCCTCTCTCCAAATTTGATCTTCTCTGCAGCTCTGGCCCTGCCTGGGTGGCTAGGGAGAGGGTGGGGGTAGAGGTGGGGGGTGGGCAACAAAAGGCTCTGGCCTTTCCGCCCTGCCCCTCAAGGTTATGGGTGATGTCCAAATTTAAGGCAGAAGTTCAAAGGCAGGAAACAAAAGAGTAAACCGGCATCTTTCTTTCCCTAAAGGGAAAAGGCAGCCTCAGCTGGGAGCTTGGGACAGAGTGTCCATAGAGGCTCCTGAGAGTCTGCTTTTTATACCCAGACTGGTCTCCATCTTCCTAAGGGGATCCCCCAAGGCCACCTAGAGTGGTTCTACTTCGGGCCTCTTAATCCTGAGGTGAGCAAGCCCAGCCTGGGATCAAACTCATTGGCCACCATCTCAAGCCCCAGGACTTTCTCCCAGGTTTCTCTCCAGTCTGAAAGGATGAAACCCCCAATTCCAGGTCCTGAGATACCCCATTATTGAGACCCCCTACTTCCCCAAAGGACCTGGCCAGTCACCTTGGCTTCTCAAGCTTGGCTTCTAGTGGACTTAAAATCCTGACTAAGTCACCTCCCCACCCCCTCAGGAGCCTGGTAACTTGTCCCTTTGGGGGGGTAGTAATGGGGGGCAGACATTTGGCAGTAAATGGCAAACAGGAAGAGGAATGTCACACCAGAACCCAGTACTCAAGTTTCCAGTCTTTATTTTCCTTGTGCCCTGTCGCCTGTATACATGCTGCGACATACGTGGTGGGTGAGAACGGAGGACAGGCCAACACTCGTTACAAACAGAGCCACCAGACACTTCTTAAAACAGGGAGGCAGAGGAAATTCAATGGGAAGGTGGTTGGCTTTCTCAGCTGAGGTCCCCAGACCCTGGAGGGCCAAACTACTTCAGAGCATCCCCCTAATGCTTCCCAAACATTGCAAGAATTGAAAAGGTCATTCCTAACTCCCTTCCCGCCCCTCCAACACCCCAAGGAAATCAACTAATGGCAAAATTTAAGAAGTATCCAAACAAAATAGGTTATGGTTCTTTTATTTACAAGTCTTTTGAACACCATCCCTGTATGAAGCGTACATTCAAATATTTTTTAGCAGTGAGTGAGTTTAACCGTGGAACACTGTAAACAGATAGAGCCTTTAAATATTCTCTTCATCATCTTTTTCCCTCTCTACGTTGCATCTTTTAAAATTCGCTTTGGTTCCTGCAGGGAAATAGATATAATATAATATAATATTTATTTTTTAAAATAATTCCAAACACTCTTGAGCTTTTGGAAGGTTGCCGGAAGCTTCCAAGCTCAGTTCTGGGGCGCAAAGGGCAGAGTGCGGTGCCAGACTGGGTGTTTTGGGGACTCAAGCCCCTCATAGCTGGGGACCGCTGGCCAGGCCCACTGTTCCGCGGAGCAAATCCAAGCTTCAGTTAAGTGTGGTGGAGACTTTGTCAGGCTGCCGCACTCCACAGGCATTTCCTGCAGAGATCTTGGGGCCAGCGGCCTGGGCGCAGCCTCTTAGCTATTCGATGTCTTCCACCTCGGGAAAGGTCTGTTCTGCGACCAGGCTTTAGGCCTGAGTGGCAGTCCAGGAAGAAGAACCTCATCGGTAGGAAAAACTAGGTGGGCTGCAGGAGGCGACTGCTAGAAGCTCAGGCCTCGGACAATGCGGTGAGTGGCTAGGAGGGGTGGAGAGCCGCTAATGCCACCTGGAATAGATTTTTTTCCCCGCGAGGATCAGCAGCCCTCTCCCACCTCATAGCCACCTCTTAGTCCAGCCGTCTTTCACATTGGCTTTGGAAAGCAGCCCCACTCCAGACATCTAGGAATCCTCCCCCCTTCCTCCTGCTCCTGTCCCCAAGCTGAACTGGGTTTAAAGACTGAATAGCTTCTTGACGCAGGGGTCCTGGGGGTGGGCAGGCTCCATGTGGAGGGTCCTGGGCCCAGGTCGATCTCCAGGGCGCTTGGCAGGAGGCCCAGTCCTGATGGAGACCACACCCAGCCCAAAGCTCCACAGTCTCCAGGAATGAACCACCAGGGGTCCCAAACCATTCATTCTAGTTGATGCACAACTCCCCAAATCCGATTTTTGTTAGGAATCTTAACCACAGATGCCCAAGAGAGTCCCAGGCCGCCTTCTTAGGGGCCATCTCCTTGTAGCCTCCCCTCTTTTGCACATCTCTTTTCTTCAAAAGTCACCACGTGCCTTGACCTTGTCAAGGGCAAAATCTGCATACAATCTCACGTGTGTGGAGCCCCCCACCCAATTCCAGCTGGCGGGAGCCTTAGAGGAGTGGGTTGGCCGAGTAGTACTGTAAACGGTCTCTGTTAATTTTTTTTTCCTTCATCCTCCTGTTCTGAAACCAGATTTTGACCTGACGGTCGGTGAGGTTGAGCATGCGAGACAGCTGCAGGCGCTTCTCCTTGTTGATATACACACTGAAGAAGAACTCCCGCTCCAGCTCCCGGATCTGGTACTTGGTGTAGGGGCAACGCTTTTTTCTGGTGCGTTGACCACCTGTGGAGGGAGAAAGAAGCAGGGAGTGAGCCAGGTGTGGGGGCTGCAATCCAACCCAGGGCAGCGAGTGGAGGAAAAGGGCTGGCCCATGGGACCTGGAGGCCCTGTCCTAGCCCCCTCAAGGTCTCCTCAGTCCCCTGCGTTCAGGCTCCTACTGCCAGCTGGGGACAGGCTGCAGGCGGAGACTCAGCCCCAGATAAAAGCCAGCTCCCTCGATAGGCCCCCAGGGAAGCTGCTCACGCTGCCCCCAGAGCAGAAAGGAGGGCTCCTTACAGCAACAGGCGAGTTGGTGCCGCAGGAGCGGCTTTCAAAGCCACCGAGAGGGGGTCGCCGGCTGCCTCCAGCCCCGCCAGACTAAACAAACAGCCGCCGGCGGCCATTTCACCTTCCAGCACCTGGGCGGCCGGTTCCCGAGGCAGGAAAGTCGGCCCCAGCCCCTGTCTTTCCCGGCGGCGGCTGAGACTCGTCCCTCCTTAGCATCTGAGGCCGCTGCCCCGTTTTTGTCAGCCTGAGTCCTGGCCACCAGCTCCTGCCTCCTCGACCAGCCTCCTGGCTTCCCCGAGGTGACGGGGTGGCGGCGGAAGCCCCCTGCCATGGGCCTTCCCAGAGCACCAAGGCCACGCAGCCGTCCTGGCCCGCGGCAGGGCAGGGCTGCTGTTCTAGAGAGCGTGGAGGGAAGAGGGGTTTCCTAAAGCTGCGGGCAGGCTCGACTTGCTCCCCTTTTCAATAAAACTTCACAGGACGGAGGGAAAAAAAACCCGCTTTTGACAGATTGAATAACAATTGTGACTAACATGCAGTGGGACAGAAGGCGGCACGTAATTGCCACCGCGACAGAGGAAAATGGCTTCCTTTGGATAAAAAGGCCAACTTTGGCTTAATTTGTTTCTTTTAATATATTGCTCGAGCTAAGCGGGCTATTTTATCTGTTAAACACGCTCCTAGCGCCATCGTTAAACAGCGATGCCTTTGAATCCCGGCCGGGACTGGAGTCCCGACGCAACACATGGCTTTTATAAAAATCTCCGGATTACCTCGCTATCAAAGGCTCCCGGAGCCCTTGCAGGAGGAATTTACAGGCGCCCACCTCCGGCTCCCCAGCCCGAGCTGGCCCCGAGCGGGGTCGAGCTGCTGGGCTTGGGACTGGGAAAGGGAAAAAGGGAAAAAGGGAGTTGTGTGTGTGGTTTTTTTTTTTTTTTTGGTTTTTTTTTTGGTTTTTTTTTTTTGGTTTTTTTTTTTTTTTTTTTTTTTGCAGGCATGCCTTGGCCGGTGGGTATTTCACGGCCAATTTCAGCACTCGCCACGTGATCCCGCCTTTTATAACAAAGTTTTGTTGGGGGAAACCTAAAGGCCCTTCATAAACCTTATATGCTTATAAAACAGCATATAAAAATTTAACAGCGGTGCTGCGCTAGATTTCCAACTCCCCTTTCATAAAGCGCAGGGCGCTGCCTTTATACGTACTGGAGCCGCCGGCCTTGTCCTCAGTGTGGCCGGAAGACGACTCAGGGCTGCTGCTGCTCTCAGGGCGCCGTCGCCGCTCCTTCTCCTCCGCCGCCGCCGCCGCCTCCCGGCAGCCGCCGCCGCCGCCGTCCGAACTTGAAGTTGCCGGCGTGCCCGTGCCCGTGGCCGCTGCTGCTGCCGCCGCCGCCGCCGCCGCGGAGGTCGCTGCGGCCGCTGGGGGCCCCTTCTCGGCGCTCTTGTCCCCGGGGTAGTCGGAGGAGGCGAGGTTTTCCGGGGTGCCGTAGGCCGTCTCGAAAAACTGGTCGAAAGCCTGCGGCAGGACGCCGTTCCTGCCCACGGTGCTATAGAAATTGGACGAGACGGCGGGGGTGGGGTGGTGGTAGACGTTGGCCGAGCTCTTGGCCAGCACGTCGCCAGGCACGCCGGCCGCGCTGGGCGCCTGCAGGCAGTCTCTGTGCACGAGCTCCTCCGCGGAGTAGCAGTGAGCCAGATTGCCGCGGGGGTGCCATTTAGTGGCGGGCTCAATGGCGTACTCTCTGAAGGTCACTTCGCGTACGGGTTGGACCTGGGGCAGGTTGGAAGAGTAGGAGTATGTCATTGGGCGCGAAGACGGGGTCTGGGGCAGAAAAGAAGGGAGGCTGGAGAAATCTGGACCCGAGACGTAGTAAGTACAACTTGGCAAATACATGTTAGAGGAGCAGGGACCACGCTCATCAAAATCCATCATTGGGCTACCTTGGGCTCTCCGCGGTAGCCGAGCTTAACATGATTCTCCACTGCAGCTGCCTCTTTGAAGCGGATCCGTGAAGTAGAAATTTGGAGACGTAAGCTGACGTGGAAATCTATCCCCATCCTTAGCAGGGAGGTGCTGGTCATGTGACCCGATGTTGAAATTGACAAGCTGCGAGCTGGTCCGGGCCTTTTTTTTTTTTTTTTTCCCTTTCCTTTTCCCCCCCTCCCTCCCCGGCTTCCTTTCTTTGTAGCCACCTCAGGGGAAGCAACAGATCGTCACTCGGTGTTCTCACCGAAAGCACGTAATCGCCGGTGTAACTCATGTTGGCTGGGGGGCCTCCAGGCGCGCGGGGAGGCTGAGGTGCGCCCCAGGCCACTCGCGTGTGCTCAGCTGCACGGTCCTGGCCCTCAAGTGCGCCGAGGGCGGTGAGAGAGCTCAACTCCTGCCACCCATCACTCCCCGGGTGAGGGATGCCCCAGGCTGGGGGTGGCCGGGTGGGAGCTCGTCGCTGCGTGGCCCGTGCGCGGTCCTGGAATCTATTCTCCTGGAGGCTCGCGTTAGCATCTCCTTCGCTATCCCCCTCCCACAAGCTTGCTCTGGGAACCACCTCTGTCTCCGACTCTGGCCGGACCCTTCGGGGCCAGGGTTCGCAGCCGTGGATGTGCCTGCCTCGTGGCTCGCCCGATTTGCACGGTGACTTGATTACATGCTCGCATTCATGGTCACTTCCGAAGCGCTTTAGTGCCTTCCGTCCCTAAACCGCCAACAACCAGGGGGGCTTCCCCCGCGGTTTGTCAGGCATCTGCAGGTCCCGGAAGGGCCTTCGTCTTACCCGGGATCCACCTCCACTTCATCCTCACTGCCGGCCTCCTCACTCCACCCCCTGCCCTTGAAGAAACCCCTTCCTCCTCGCTGCCTGCGGGGGGTTCGGAGTCGCTCGGCGGAGCCAGAGGCGTGGGGGCTGCGCCACTGTGCACGGGTCCGCCCGCCTGCCTGGTCTCCTGGAGCTGAGGACTCGGGAAACCATGCAGTTGAGGCGAGCCTTGGGCTGCTTAGAGGCACTGACATCCGAGGAGCCTTTTCCTGGGTATGCTGCACCTTCCGGGGGCCCACCAGGCTGCCGGCAGAGCTGCAGAGCTGAAAGAGAGTGGGGGCAGTGAGGAGGAAGGAGGCTAGGGCCAGGGAGCTGTGGCTGAGAAAGGGGTAACACGCCTCCTCTCCTTCCTTGCAAAGCGTGAGAGCCAGTGATGTGCAAGCAGAAGCTCAGAAGGCTCGGCGCCCTTTCTGCTACTCATCCCACAGAAGGAACACAATGCTAAAGAAAAGAGCCATGCTTCCCAAACTCCCGGCACCGTGGGTGACAAGAACACCCTGAAAGGGCTAGGTTTGAGCCAAAGGTGGAGACAGGGATCATAGCTGCTAGTAGGAGTCTAGCTTTCTAGGGAAGAGGAAAGAAAAAAATTAAGATGGTGAAAAATCGGGCTTGCCATCCTGCAAGACCGAATGACCAACGTTTGGGAGAAGTGAAAGAAGAGGGCATAGAGCAGCCAGGCAGGACCGGGGACTGGGAGGGGCCCAGAGGCCTCCCCACACCTATCTTCTTGGAAGGAGCTGGATGTCGCTGAAGGAAAGTCGAAAAATGAAAAAGGATAACCTTTTCCCTTTCCCCATCCAGGAAATACCCGAAGGTATTTATATATCTTGGGGAGATTTAGAGTATAAACTCCAAGATCTTTGGTATTTAAGTGTCAACATCGATTTATTTATTTATTGCTGAGCTGACTGTAACTGACTCAATAACAAATCTAATCATGTATTGCGCTGGAAAAGAACTATTCTCATTATGTATTTTCTCCAAACGACGGCCCACCATTGCATTTGAATGCCAGCTGTAAATATCAATAATATCAAGTAATTACTCTGCAGTGGAGTAAACTAATTTATTAGCATTAATGTTTATGTGGCTCCTACCCCCTTCCTTTACAAGGGTTGTTTATCACAAATCAACCTACTCGGGCACATTGGTGTAATTCAGGATTTGCTGCAAGAACTTGCATACCCCTTGAATCCCTGAGAGTTGAACTTGAAATTACTTGTGCATCTTCAGCCTGACATGTTTGTCCACTGTGGCTTGTGCAGAGGGCAGCAGTGGTGTGGGAGAAGGTCTTGTGGGCAGGAAGGTTGTTGGGGAAGGGCAGCCTGAGACCTCCTAAAGCTGGGAATTACAGTTACGGGATTGCCCTGCAGCGAAAAAACTTCGATTTCCAGCAGCGGCCAACAAGGCAAAATATTTATTTCTCCACAGCATCTCTTTCTTGGAGACAGAATATAAAAGGGAAAAGGAGAGGTTTGTGAACAGTAATATCTGAGCTGTTCCCTGGATTGATTATGGCTTTCCCAAACTCTCTCCCAGCAGCCCACCCAGTCCCCGCCACCTCGACCCTCGAACAAAAGGAATGCTTGAGGGGTTTCAGTGACTTTGCCATAACAAAGGCGCCACCATTTCGGGGCTTGCCCCGCCCCTGGGTGAAGGCAAACAAATTCTTGCACTTGTATTAGGGCTTTTAAGACTATAATTGAACCCGGGGGCGTCTAGGAGAACTGAAAACAGTTCTAGCCAGACCTGGGGTTTTATAGCAGTTTTGGCAGTCAACTTCAGCTTGTGCCTGAGCAGACCGGCTGCGGCGGCCCGCCTGCGGGGGACGCCAGGCCGCCTCCCCCAGCTGCATGCAGCCCCTCTCCTAATTAGATCGGTTTCCCCCTAGGTGCCAGGGAGAGGGGATCCCGGCAGAAAGGTCAGTATGGGGAGATATGCTGTTCTGCCTGATCGATGCCTCCCATGTCCTTGAGAGCCAAGCCGAGAGGGTGCCAGCAGGTCTGGATGCCATGGGTGTCTGTGGGAGACAAAGGCAAATTTCCGAGGAAAGGCTAGGGTGGAGGAGGCTCTCTCAAAGCGATCAGCAGGGCGGTTCAGAGGGCTGTACCGATGCGGGGTGCCAGGAGGGACACGCAGCCTGGAAGAGGGTGTATGGGGGTGCTGCGGTGAAGATGGATGAAGGGAAAGGCTTTTGATGCCAGGGGAAGAGAAAATGTCTGGAGTGGCGAATGCTTTTACTTCCCCAGCAGAGACAGGCGGGGGTGCTCCAATCCCCAAGGCTTCGCACTGTTCCCAGCTTTGCCTGCTCCTGCCCCTCTTGCCCGGAATATACTGGCAGAGTGAATGTTTGCATGGGGGGGGGCGGGGTAGTTGGGGGTGGTCGCAGATCTGAGGATTAGACCAAATCTGGGGAAGCCGGGGAGGCAGAGCTGCAGCTCCTCGCTTTTGACTTTGCTCTGAGCCTCACAGACTCTTCCGCTTTGCAGGAGATCCAACAGCCGAAGTGAGCCCACCCGGCTCAGGGGAAGACCTGACGGGTGCTAAGGCCACCCTGGAAAGCCAAGTCCGAGTTGCAGTTCTTGAAGAGATCGAGTGGGCAAGGCTATGACATTGGCCCTGGTGGCTGTTTGCCCATGAACTGTTCTTTCTCAGGAGCTCCACAGCGCAGGGCCATCTCCAAAAAACAATCTTCAGCATGTATTTCCTTTTATCCTCAACCCAGAACCCCACGGCAGCTAATGCAAAAGGCCAAAAATGTTTTGGAGGAAGAAAAACAAAGACAGGAAGTGGCGGCGGCCTGACGGTGCGTGTGTGTCTGCGGAGAAGGGAGGGAGTCTTTTCAATCTCTTCTTGTTGTTTTTCCAAACTTCAAGGTCTAGGCAGCCCTCGCAGGGCCGGGCCCTTTCGCTCCCCAAGCAGCGTTTGGAGATGGCCACCCGGAGAGGAGAAGGCTGGCGCCCGCGCCAGCGTTGTCAAGCGGAAACGGCTAACGAGGCGATTTGCTCAGCAAAGCAGACCAAGCCTTTTCAAGGCTTCGTTTGATTTGGCCCTAAATGGGGGGTGGTGTGTTTGAGGGGTTCGGCAGTACCTCCCGGATCCTCCTTGCTGGGGCTGAGTGCGCCCTGGTGGGAGATTCCTGCATCCTGCGCTCCACCCACCTTCCCAGGCAAGATACTGGAATAAATTGTGTCCGGCTATCTCTGCCCAGCACTGCCGCCTCCACTTCTTTTTGCAGCCGAAGGATGCCTGCTGGCAGTGCCCAGGCTGGGTAGCCTTGGTGCAGTCAGTGCGCACCAGGGCAACGTGAGGCTTTTTCACCAGGGGTTGTCATGCTGGGGGCGTTTCCAGCGCAGTCACTTGAGGGGCGCGAGCTGAAAGGACTGTCACTTGATAGGCAGCTTAACACCTGCTCACTCCAAGGGAGAACAGAGCAGTGGCCAGGGAGCAACTCCAGACTCTGGGGTTCCCAACCCCAAGTGGCACTGCGGCTGGGCTGCCCTCCTTTCTCCTTGGTGCCAGCTCGGGCCCTGGGACTGGCTCGTTGACCCCCAAATCTGAGAATCTGAAGTCCCTAATGCCTGCACGTGCAGCCCTTGACTGCTCTGTCTGTAGTCGATCCTGTGAGTGCCAATACCAGGCTGCCTGCTCACCACATTCCCTCCTCAGCTGATCCTGTCTCCCTGCAGCTCCTGCTTGCCTGTCTTCCGGTCCTCTTTCCAGCAGAGTCTCCCCTTCTGCGGCCTTGCCTTTTCTGATGCCCCTCCTAGGCGGAGCAAGAGCCGAGGTGCCACTGGAGGGCACCCAGTACTCAAGCACAGAGAAATGGGCTGTTAGTTTCCTGACTACTCCCCCCCACCCCAGTTTAGGCCTCCACCAGGGATCTGAACTAGATCTCTTACCTCGTTCTTCTGAACAGTCCATTCCAAGGCTCTACCGTGTCCTTTTCTCTCTCTGCCTCTTTCACCAATATTCCCTTCTTCTCTTCCTGGGACCTAACTGCTGGAAGGCAGCCAGTCTGGGAGGGGTCAGGCCCACTGGACAAACCAAAACTTACTTGCAAAGATCTATAGTCATTTATCTCTGGATCAGGGCACCAATTTTTTTTTTTTTTTGCCTTTTCTTGTTGGACTGAGCCCCTAGCTACCTCTGTCCCTAAATGTCACATCTATTTCTAGAAAGCACCACAGAAGACTATTTCAACCCCAGTGACCATACTGCACACAGGTGCAAAAGGGAACTGGTGGCCCAGAGTAAAAACAGCAACTGAGTCTTTCGTAGGGTTGGAGGCCAGGCTTTTATTTGGGGGCTGTCTCCTTCTAAGTGGGAGGTGTCTGGAAGTGCATCTGTCCTCCATGGTGATTCTGGGTAATGAGTTGTTTGCGAAAGCCCCAGACATCTCCCAGTATTCGTTCTCAGGAAGCAGTCTATCGGGCAGATCATGGTCAATCTATCACATTTCTAGGCGCTGTCCAGAGGCGGCACTGAGGCTACAGTGAAATATTAGGAGATCCTGTCTTCACTACTAAGTGGAGGCAGGGGTTAACTTATTTTCCCCTTGGCTTGGTGAGGCACCCTCCTGTTCACAGGCTCCTCTACCCTTCCCTATAGTGCAGGAACAGGTAAAGCCTTGAACTTGACCTTATGGTTGGTTCTCATCTGACTCACAGATTCAATCCTCCAAGGCCCCTAAACATCTGAAGAAGTCCACATCCTTCCCCTGGCCACCGAAGTGTGGGGCATAGGGCTCAGCTGAGGGTTTCAGACACCCAAGTGATCTGGTTATATTTCATTTAGTGGGTCCCAAACTGATGGGAGAGAGTTACTTCCTTTGAGAGGAACTATTTTTATTTTTATTGTTGTAGATTCATTTTTAAAAAATCCCCCCCCCCTTTATCAAATGGGAACAAATAGAGTAGGGAAAACTTCGACAGACAAAGCCCTGGCTCTCAGCGTCTCCTTTCCATTCTCCCTGAAACTTCGGCCCAGACGGGTTTCTCCAGCCAAGGGTATGCAATAAAGAGGACAAAAGAGGGCGGCCCAACCAGAAGGCCAGCCCTGGCCCTCAGCTGTGGCTCACAGGAAGCCTCCATGTCCTAAGCTGCCTCCTAGGGCAGTTCCCCAGGCTCCTCCGTTTCTACTTGGGGGGCAGCAATCCATGGTTCACATTCCAGACTTGAAAAGAGCGAGCCCATGCCCAGTCCAGCCCTGCCCTTAGAAGTCTCCCCTACGTGCCTTTCCAGGCAGTTCTGTGATGGTACCTATCCATGGACAATTCCTCCAGCTAGTGTCCCCTCAAGACCCTGCTCCACCCGTGCAGTTCTAGGGATAAGGCCCAGCTTTTCTGTCTTCTGTGAAAAAAAGATGAAATCCTTTGCAGGGCCTCTCTGATTCACCTGGGGCAAAAAGCTCAGGGCAGACGCCGCTTAAGCTATTTGTTTAGCATTGGGCCCAACGTGTGACCTGCTGCAGGCAGGCTGTGGGCGGAGGGCAGGGCTCCCTCCTGGCCAGAGCACAATGAGTGGGTTTGGGGGGGGCCCCCGGAGTCAGGGATTTTTACCTTTGGCAGAGTGCACCTCACTTCTTGGCCCAGATTTTAGGCAGGAGAAGAAGAGCATCAAAGCGCACAAAGCATCAGCTTGCACTTGAAGGAGCAGACCTGGACTCAAGGACCTTAAGAGAGGTTCCCAGCAGGGTCCTTGCTCCCCTATCCTATTCCTGGCCCTGCGGGTCCCTTGTTTCTGCCGGAGCCCAGAACTCGGATCCAGCCACGTCCGCCTTCCTGAGCTTGCAGGCGCTGCCTCTCGCCCGGACTAGGCCTCGGCGGGCTCCGAAGTCTTCTGGACCCGCTCTTCCAGGACTCGACGGGACATAGCCTGGGACAACCCTGGCTGCGGGAACTCCTTTCCAGTCGGGCTGGAAGCCAGGAAAAGACCCCTGCCTCCAGTCCGAGAGCCCGGGCTATCAGAACCTCCTTGCAGCCGGCCACGTGTGGGTCCTGCGCCTTCCTGCGTCCGCCGCGGCCCTGACCGTGGAGGCGGCCATGGTGCCGAGGACTTGACCTTTGCTGCGCGAGGGGAGGGCGCTCTCTGAGCTGCCGGGAGGGGGATTCTGCTGTCTCCAGCTTCTCCCACCCAATAGCAGCCCGGACAACCCACGCAAGCTGCGCCGCTCACCCCCAGACCCCCCTCCATTTTGTGCAGTATCTGCAGACCCGCAGCCCAAACAAAGCCCCCAGCAGTGCGCTCACCACCTCCTTTGCGAGCTCTGGTCCCCAACTCCCCTCGACTAAGAGGCTCAGAGCTAAAGCCAAGCGGTCCAAGGCCGTCCCCAGCGCCCCCTTCTCCCGTTTGACTCCAGCCGCCTTTGGCCAATGTCAGGGTATCACTTTGGGTGTCAGCCGGGCCGCTGCCGGTGCCAGCGTCCCGGAGCGGGGTCCGGGCTCCGGGCTGCGGGCGGCGCTGGGCCTCTGGCCGGGCCGAGCCGCAGAGGCGCGGGGCGCAGCGAGGCCCGAGGCTGCTTCCCGGCCCAGGCCCAGGCGGAGACCCGGGGCTGCCCGGAGCGCCCGGATTCGGGTCCACCCCGCGGTCCTGCGTGCCCAGCTCGCTCTCCGCTCCCTCGGATGTCACCCCACCCCTCGGCCCGGGGCTCAGAAAGCGGAAGTATTTGGTAGAGAAAAACACGGTTTCTTTTCAGCCCGTCTCAGGACCCCTTTTAGAGAAAATGCTCCTGTCAAGTTTTATTTCCCGTGCAAACCACCTTCCATGCTGCCAAGAATTAAGACCGGGAGAGATTAAACACCCGATTATTCTCTTGGGGAGGGCGGGGCGGGGCGGAGAAGCGGGCACCCGCACAGAACATTCGTTTCAATCGGCTTGTCCTCATCAAACAACGCCTAGACAGGCCCGCGAAGGCCCGCTCCCGGGCGCCCGTGACGTCAGCCTGCAGCTGCGGGGCGAGTCCCCGGCGCGGGTGCCCGGCCGGGCCCTCCAGAGTCCGCCTGGCGCGGGCCTGGGATGCCGCGCCTTGACCTCGGCCGGACGCCCGCTGCCCTGCTCCTTCCACACACGAGCCTTCCGAGCAAGGCCGGCTCTGGAAGGCTTTGAGCCTCCATTTTGAGCGGAGGCTTCATTTAGGAGCCTGGAGGCTTTGGAGCCTCGCCTCTGCCCCGGGGCGCGACTTCGGGCGGCGCTCCGAGTCCGCGGCCGCGCGCGTCCTGGGGTCCACGGCCCCGCACTCGGGGCGAGCCCCGCGCCGCGCCCTGCCGCCCGCCAAGGTTCCAGCGTCGCCGAGAGGCCGTTGTAAACGCTTTCTGCCCGCTGGATCCAGCCTTCAGCGGCGCGACGGAGCCGGGAACAAATGAAATGAACTGTGACAAGGCCTTAGCTGCTTTCGTGGAGGGATTTTCCTGCGCCCGCGTCTCTTTTCTTCCCTTTAAAATCAAATTAAAAATAGCAAACACCTCGCAGGCATTCGGCGGCGCTAGGTAGAGGCGCGAGGGTTGAAGCAGCCGATCAGAAAGTGGGTGTTTTCATAAAGAATGAGGCCGGCTGTTATCTACCCGGCGGCCTAGCAGTTGAAAACTTAATTATTGTGTGCGGGTCCTAAAACCTGGGCATAAATCTCCCCAGACCGCTTGGATAACGCTACATCATTGCTTATGAAAAATGGGATGGGAGCTACTCGCTGCACATTTCTCTGATTCTCCAGGTCTTGGGCTGCTGACACGCATTCGATCAACTTTAAAGGAATGCGCATAAATCAGGAAGCCCCTAGCGTCTCTCCCGTAGAGGTCCGCAAATCCGGAAGGGCGCCTCTGAACCCACCAGGTCTGGGGCTTAGCAGTCCGGGACAGCCTTCGTCTCCGCTTCGAAACTCCGGAATTCGTAGAGAGGAAGCGAGACGCCGCATCTTCACCGAACCCTCCACACACACGCAGCAGGGTGTAATCTGCACACATATTATACGGTGAAATCTGTGTCATTAACTACCCGCACACACACGTATCACCCTCAGCTGAATTTCACTGCCTCGTGAATTTTTAAGAAAACACTTCAATTCGGTTGAGTTTTTTTAAAAAAAGAATAATTTTCTTTCCCCCTTTCTTTAAAAATTGCTTATCTTTTTTTTTAAAAAAACAGTTTAAACGGATGGCTTCAGTTCTGCATCAGGGATAAATAGTTAAATGCAAAGTGACATTTTACAGTCATCCACTTCAAATACCTTAATAAATTTGACAGAATTAAGAGCATACGGGAAAAGAGTTTTTTTTTAAGTCCCACATTTACAATTTTTTAAAAGGTAGGCCATTACAGGATTAAAAATCTTTGCAAATTTAATAGATGAAAACGGTGTCTAGCTGTTTCCATATTTACAATGTCTCGTTCAGAAAAGGTTTCCCTTTTAGGAAAAAAAAATGTGAATCAGCTATTCAACAACACTCCTGCTGTCTGGTGTTATTATTCTTAGGTGGTGGCTGGAGTCCTCCTGATTGTCTTTTTTTCTAAAGGTTTAGGCTAATTGCTACTTGGGCATTAGGGAGCCATCATAATCCAAGCTTACTTCAGGTTATCTGGTAGATCCATGGGAATTTTAAATAAGAGAGGAGTTAGGTAAGACCGACATTATCAAAGACCATTTTAGAACAGGGGAAAACAAAAACAAAAACAAAACCCAGATATATCTTCTGTCATTCGTTTCAAAAACCGAAGGGAGAAAAAAAAAGAAAACTACTACTTTACCCAGAGTTCCTGCGATGGGTTGTGGAAGGGGCGGTATTCCGGCTGCAGAGCTGCTGTTGGCCTCCTTCCTAGGCCTGAGGCTCAGAATATTTCTTACATCTAAAGAAAAATATCCCCCGTCAACAGAAGAGTCCCCTTTGGAGCTGTTCCGTAAACACACAGTATGATCCAGCTTTGAGGGGATTTTCCACCACTTTAAACATTTGGGGAGAAAGTTGTTACTTTGGCTCGATGGCAGCTCATTTAGAAAGGGAGTGCTGGGGCGCACGGTGTGGGGGGCTTGATCTGAAGCATCGTTTTCATTTGTTTCCACAAGTGGAGTGAAAATCCACTTTCAGGACAGCAAAATTGGATTGCACTTCACAAGACCATTCCATATGTATGTTTTCAAGACCACGCTGTTTCTGAGACAGCTTTAGAGATTCTAGAATTCTCCACTTATAAAGAAGCTCTAAGTCTTCAGGTTGGGGAGGTTTCCGTCAGCCAGGTTCCTAACCAACCAATATTTTTTCCATAAAATGATAAGTATGGTTTTTTGATTCACAATTACTTTCCTCTAACATAAAGATAAAATTAATGTCATCTCAAAATTCCACATCCTAAGGCTCCTGGTTCCACCAACATATATATATAATATATATTATATATATATAATATATATATACACATAGGTATATATATGCATAGCATGGATTTGACAAAAACACATTACCCTATGTGTATATTAAATATAAAACATACATATGTATTATTTATGACTCTAAACACAGCACCTGATGTGTTGTTGGGGGTCAGTAAGTAGTAGATATAATATTTATTATAGTTTTGATGGTGATGGTTAATATTAAATGTATCTATTTCTTCCACAAATCAAATGGCAGCTTCACACGCTCCGGGATAAGATTGCACATGCCACCCAGGAGCAGCGCTCCGCTCTGAGCTATCCGGGATAACTCCTTCTGCATCCACACTATGGTCATTTTGTAGACACGAGCTCTTTAAGCTCCCCATACTGACCTCTGAAGAGGTGAGCTTCTTTGACTTTCTGAAATGTAACTCTAGAATACTAGAGTCAGCAAGGCATCTGAAGCGTTTTATTTGCCGTATAGACTCCCCTACAGCTCTAATTAGGACGGTAGACCACCTTGGAGGGTGAGGGCCAGCAAAGAATGGTTATTTAAGAACACCTTTTAGACTGTAACAAACACGTACAGCTTTAAAGCAGATCTGCAGAAATCTGATGCGGAACAAGGGCTGTGAAGACAAATCAAACTTGGCCATTAAAGGAAAGGAGCAAAACTTCATCATGTAAAGTACATTTTGTACCTCAACTCTAGAAATCGCCTTAAATTACAACATGTTGGATCATCAGTAATTAGTGATACTCTTCTCTGTACAGATTCTACCAATATATACACAAGCACACACGAGCACCGATATGCAAACGCATACATGTATACACATATATATAATATATATTCACATATATACAGGCACATGTATAACTTACATATATTCAAATTTGTTCCATCTGGAGCCAAAGAAATGAGTACTAAATCTCTAAAACAAGGAGTCAAGGAGGTAAGACCTTTTGATTCCCTTGAAGCTGAAGAATTACAGGGAAGCTTGTCAACGCGAGGTGGCGCCCTTGATCTACTAATCCAGCCGAGGCCAATTCATGAGCTGTCAAAAGTCAAGGTCACAAATTGTCTTTTTTCGTCAAGGTCAAGGTTTAAGGCCTTTCCTAGTCCTGTCATTTCAACAAATATCAAAACCTGCCCTTTCAGACACACGCAGACCCAACAGCAGATTTTAAAATACTGCAGCCCGGGCATCACTGATACTAAACAACTGGTTTTCATTTTCCACAGTGAGCCAGGGAATTTATACTATCTCTTCCTCCTTTCTTCTTTCTCCTTTTTCAGAATGCTTAACACTTCAACTCTCCTGAAGCACTTATCCACATTTTTAGGATTTTTGTTATGAGGGATTTCTCCTTTTGCTTAAAAAATCTGTCGTGAAAAAAAAAAAAAGGCTGAATAATAATAGAAAAGAATGGTCCTTGGTTTGTATAGGACAAACCCGCTCCTTTTCTTTCTGTGCAGTGCACATTTAGCTTGGAAAATAATGAGTATTTTCTTCAGATTTTAATGGCAGTGACTATTTTATTGCCATAATTAATACTTCTATATCACTATCTACAAATCTAAGGTTTTTAATTATTATTTTTAGTAGAAATGTTTGAAAATCAGGTGCACAAATACATTTTCACAGTGTGCTGAATGTCTTTATTTACAAGATAGCATTTTATAGTGAATGTGAACACAATGAATGTGCTGGTTGAAATAACTGCTTGATAAAAATGTGCTGTAAAGATGAAACCCTAAACTTCCTAATGCAGTCTTATAACACAATAAACAAGGAAAAAAAACACTAATCCCTTAATAGATCAAAATATAGAATGTAAACATCTAAATGTTTCTGGGGGAATGGATTTCCGTTCTGAGTTTTCCAAAAAACAAAAAAGCAAAATTACTCTCCAGCAAAATGTTTAGTAAATATTTGGAAATACCAATTGAAATGAAACATGAATTCTCTTCAAACCGGAGTTCACCAGGTCGGGATGGACCTCTCAGGAGATCTGATAAAGTGAATTCTATGAAACATCTGATGCTTTAAATATTTTTTTAAGTTATTAAATTCTTTGGAAAGTAAATTATATCAAGCAGAAAATATAATCCAAATGCCACAAAATATGCTGGTTATGAGCAATTTAAAATTATTGTCAGAAGGACATTCCCACCCTGGGGTCTCCTTGTAGCCTCAAAGGCTCAGCTGGTTGTATTGACTACCAAGACCAATGATCCTCGGAAAAGCTTTCTCTCCCTTTCTTCATTGTAAATAGCCCACGATCATTATTTCAGTACCTTCTTCTCTCTCCCCCTCTAAATCTATACATAAGATGTTTGCAGAATATACAACAATGGTAGGAATTTCACTAAGATATACCTGAGCAGTCACTTAACATGCAGAGGGGATGGCAATGGCGACCCAAGGACAAACAGATGTTTACAACAGCCTCTTGCTTTTGTAACCAACTTTTGGATCATTACCATATAACACAGTATCCTGAAATATTATGGTCACATAAATACTTACAAGATTTCAGTAAATGCGCAACTTATCTGAAATTGCATATTTGGGGGTTGACGTTTGACTCTAGAGTTTGTCATTTAACGGTCTGGTGGGGTTGGCGGGAGAACTGGAAGTCTTTACCTTTTCTTAGAGTAAAGTTCTAAAAGAGTTGTAGATTCCACCAAGGAGAAAGAGATCCCCCTTAGGAAAGCAAAATGCCAGTGTCTTTCTCTTTCTCTTTCCCATTCTTCAATTATTATTATTAAGCATTATGTTCATTATCTGGGCAAAGCAACCAGTTCTGAAGCATTTCTCCAGGTTGCCCTCTCGCTCCACTTTTAATCCATTAACTAGTGGTCTTCAGTTTGTTGATGACTTTTTTCTCTTTGACCCTCCTGTTCTGGAACCAAATTGTAACCTGCCGCTCAGAGAGATTTGTCGTGGCTGATATCCGCCTCCGTTTGTCCTTGGTAATGAATTTGTTCGTAGCATATTCCCGTTCGAGTTCTTTTAATTGCACCTTGGTGTAAGGGACGCGCTTCTTTCTCCCCCGCCTGTAGGAGCTGGCGTCTGAGGGATGAGAGACCACGTCTGGAAGATAGGGAAGAAGGGAAGTTACACAGGGATCACACCCAGGCCAGGACACAGGCGACAGCTCGATCTGAGCCACCCGCCTTGCAGCGCCCAGCTGCCCTTTGCCATGCATTGCACAATCCAGCCTTCCACTACAGTCTGGAGGGTCGGTGGGAAGGGTGGTTAGTTCTGCATTGAAATGAAATCGCCTAAGGCTCCAATGACCACCCCAACCAGGCCATCCTGTCTGCACAGCGCTGGCTTCCCTTGAACGCCTGGCCCGGCGGCCCACACCTTAGCGCCAGGCTCAGGGGACAACACTTCCATGCCTGACTCCTCTCTGTATACCCCAAGCCCCAACACTTGATGCTTCCACACTGAAGCCATTTTTTTTTTTTTTTTTTTTTTGAGAGAACGAATAAGGGCAATTTGGGAAACCGTTTCCAGGTCAATTTTCCATCCTTAAGTCGATGTCAAGGGTTGGGGAGGGCGGGGCACAGAGGGAGAAGGGAGCCAGCCAGGGTCCCCACAAGCTTCTCCCCAGCCATCCCTCACCCAGGGAGAGCCAGGAGCCAGGCCAACTCAAGGGCAGTGCGGACCGCGCCAGCCAGCCGGGGTCGGGCGCCTAGGGGTGCAGCGCCCCCAGGACAGGACAGGGGAGAGCAGAGGGGCAGAGGGTGACCCGGGAGCGAGCGGCAGAGAAGCTGGAGCAGAGCCGGAGGACCCGGGTTGAGAAGGGGGCGCCATTTACCGGGCAGAGTGGACTTCCAGAGGTGGGGAGGCTGCGCCTGCTCTTTGGGGCAGTACATTTGGCCGTTCCAGCCGTTGGGCAGCGCCCAGGGCTGGTAGCTTTCCATGGGAAGACCCAGGGGCTCGTGGCGCGACTCGCCCGGGCCCCCGAGGCCGGGCACCACCGGCATATCCAGGTAGCCAGGCACGGGCTGATGGTGGTGGTAAGGCCCGGGCGCGTAGCCCTGGTGGTAGAAGGCGAACTCCTTAGCGCGGGAGCTGAACTCCTCGGCCGCCGGGCCGGCGGTATCCATGTACTTGTCCGCGAAGGCGGCGGCAGCCGCGGCGGCCGAGGCGGGCTGCGCGCACGACTTGATGGCGTTGGGGTGCGGGCCCATGCGGGCGCACGGGTAGTAGCCGCTGCCGAAATAGCCGTAGGGCAGCGCCGCGGGCCCCGACGAGCTCTGCGCCGCCGCCGAGCAGGGACTGCACTGCTTGGCGGCCTCGGCGCCCGCCGGGCCCGCCGGGCCGGGCCCTCCCGAGGACGACGCAGCCGCTGCCGCTGCAGCAGCAGCCGCTGCGGCGGCGGCGGCGGCGGCGGCCGACGGGGGCGCCTCCCCGGGCGAGCTGTTGTAGGCGGCCGCGGCGCCGGGCGCCAGGGGCGCCGGATGTGCCATCAAGTTGCGGCACTGGTTGGCTGCGGCCGCCGCAGCCGCTGCGGCCGCCGCCGCCACCGAGAAGTTGCCCCCCGCGGCCGCGGCCGCCGGGTGGGGGAAGCCCCCGCCCCCGGCCCCGGCCGCCGCCGCCGCTGCCGCCGCTGCCGCCGCCGCCGCCGCCCCTTCCATGTTCTTGTTGAGTTCGTCGGCCACCAAGCCACCGCCGTTGTCGTAGAGAAACATGACGGTGGGCTCGATCCAGCGGGGGTGGAGGAGCACGGAGGCTGTCATAGCCCGAGCCGCATGGAGAAGACCCCAGTGGCGCTGTTTTAAAAAGCCCCCAAGAAGTGAAGAGCGCGCGGCGCGGGGCCGGGGCCCGAGCGAGGGGGGCGGATCGCGCCCCGCGGGGTCGCGCCAGGCGGCCGCCCATTGGCCCTCCCCCCGCTCCGCCCACGGCGTATGCAAAGCGGGCGGCTCCAACCCCGGCTCTGCGCTGTGCACCCGCGGTCCCCGCCGCCGCCCGCGCGGTCCCCAGCGCCAGCGCCAGCGCCCGCCGCGGGGCCGCGAACCATTCACCCAGGGGAGAGGCGGGGGACGCGGACGAGTGGGGGCGGAGGACTAGGCGGGTGGGGTAGGCAAAGAAGGGCGGCCTCCTCGCAGCTCTCCTTCCCTTCCTCTGTCCCAGTGGGGCCCAGAGCAGAGTTAGGCGGGGAGGGGACGGAGGAGCGCTGTTGCGTTGAGACCTGAAGCAGTGGGAGTAGGTCAGGTAAATCTGCGGGCGGTTGGAGAAAACAGGGCGTAGTCCAGGCTGGGTGTTTCTTGGGGCCTTTGAAGCTGTTTTCTTTCCAGGTATCCGCGAGTCTTTCTGCAGGGGGACCCTGGCGTGGACACTAGCGCTTTCGGCTTCGAGAGCGTCAAGATTTGGCTCCTTCCAGGGGAAGCCTGGAGGGGCATTTACGGATGCGCCTGGCTCAGGGTTCCTGGGACGTTCCACTGGGAAACTTGGACTGTATTTAGGAGCTCTCTCCACTTTTCCTGTCTACAGTGTTGGCGGGCAATTTCAAACACTTGCACTTAGGCCCATAGGGTGTCAGAACGACCCCCTCACACCTACACTGACACACGCACACACATTCAAGTGTACTCTGATCACCCACACTTAGTGAGTGTTCCACACTCTGCCCCAATAACAACCATTCCTCCTCCAGAGACTTTGGAGCGATCTGTGAGCAGTGTTCTCCGATGCTTCTCCATCTCCAGCCAGGCTGTCCAGTCCTGGAAGTTTAAAAGGAACAGCCCCGGGTGCTGGTTGGGACTTGAGCTACCTTTCTGGGGCCTAATGAGGCTTCATAGATCTTGGGCAGGAGCTCATTCTTCAGGCACCTGGACACTCCCCCATTTCACTCCATTTTGGGACAGGAGAAGGGGGCTCGATGGGACCACTTCATGACTTCCCCCCCCAAGTAGGATTGGGGAGAGCATTGTGTGCAGCCTGCAGAGGGTGCCCGGTCCTCCTCTGTCCAAGAACCAGCCTGAGAAGCCTTTCTTTTGTATCTGGGAAATGCAGACCCTTTCCTGAGAATAGGGTGGGGTGTTGGTGCTGGAAGAGCCGAGCAGCCACCATGTTTTGGTGTGGGATTCTGGGGGTCCTGTTGCTTTGGGGTTACATATTACCATATTACCATTTCCGTCTGTGGAGGCTGTGAGCTGGTCAGATGCCCAGAAGGGGAACATGACGTTCAAAGTGAAAGTGAGTGTATTCTCCAGGAACATCAGGTTTGGGGAGAGCGCTGGATTCCCTTTCATCCCAGGTGAATTGATGAGCATCCAAGCGTGGACCTGCCTTGCCGTCCTGGCTTGCAGACTCAGCCAGAAGCTCAGAGCATTGCAAATATCCCCAGCCCCTATTGCCTGCCCCATCTGCCCTCCAAGGCTCCTGGTTTTCCTGCAGAGTCCAGACCAATGAGGCTGGGCTCCAGCTTTTATCTGCCTTGATCCCTGGGTTAGCCGGGACCAATGTAAGTGTTGCCCAATAAAACCTTCTATGACACCCCTTTCCCAACATACATATACACAGTGTACCCTTCCCCTCCTGCCTTTTTAGTAGCTCTGGGTAAATATTGATCTGTTTACCTCCTCCCTGAATGGCCATTTGCACACTAAGGAATTAGCCTCTGTAGGGACTTGATTTTTGTGTTACTTTCCGGCCCCCGTTAGCCCCCCTTCCTTCCTCCAAGTGGCATTGTAAAACTCACGGTGACAAAGAGACAGGATAGGGTTCGAGGCCCCAGTTCCTGAGGACTTGAGGGCTGTTTTACATACGGGTCAGACACGGCTAGAGGCCAAGGTCAAGTTGAAAGTTGCCGTCTAGCCAGTGTGAGAACTGCCATGCAAGCCTGGAGATTCAGGCAGCTGCCGCAAGGCCCACTGCTCACCTCCCTTCTCTCACTCTTGACTCCTTTTTCTTTTGGAATTACTCTTTCTTGTTCTGTTTGGTTACCCAGCTTTTTTTTTTTTTTTTCCCTGCCTTCGTGGAGATTTTGGGGCGGTGTTTACAGACTCTTCTTCTCTGCCTCCACCCTGCTCTCTTGGCCGGGGCTTCGAGCCTCTTCTGTTTTCCAGCCAGACCCAGAAAAACGAAAACACAGCACAGGGAGCCCCCACCAGCCGGCGCCTGTGCCAGCTCACCTCTGGCCATGGTGCAGCTGCTGGTGCACACAGCGGCCAAGGCCAGCTCCACATTCCTCCCTCCCTCTCCCCACTTCACCGGAGTCGGAGCCCTGCATGCAGAGGAAGGGCCCCAGCTCCACGGACTGCCAAAGTCGACTGGGTCCCTCCTCACCAAAAATGGTGAGACAAGATTTCATCTTGTCTGCTGAGAAGCCACAAGCAGGTTTGTCTGGGAGGGACGGCGCTGGGGGAAGACTTTGGGTTGCATCTTGAATTAGGTTTTGCTCCCAAAACCTGGCGGCTCCTGAATTATTTATTGAGCTTTGTGATGGATCTTTAGTGATCAAGTAATTTGGATATTTTCTTAGTTCCCCATATCTTTCTATCAACTTAAAACAGTCTCAAGACATCGTTACTTAGAGGGAGGCAGCCTGCTTGTTCCCTTTTTTGTCCTGGATCTCGATATATATATATGAAATGATTTTTTTGCCAGGCAAGTCACTGGCGTCCTGGTTGGTGTGCCTTCACTGTTTTTAAATCTGCAGGTCCTGTTAGATATTGAGTTATAGCCACCAACCAGTGGGGATAGTTTCTAGAATTTGAATGAGCTCTGTGAATAATTTTGGGTCTCAGTTTCTAGACTCTCTACTCACGTTGAAGGAAGAAAATCTCTCCCCCTTCTTGTCCTTTGCCCAGGGACATAAGAGATTCATTAATGGTTCCTAATACTATTTCTTAGCCTCTTAGCCCTCCAGGCAGCCACCAAACTGGTTTTCTGAAAGAAGAAATGTTGGAGGGCAGTGAAGAACTGGCGTATGCCCTAGGAAGCAAGCACAGACTCTCCCAATGCTCTTCCTCTTTTCCTAAAGGCAGATCAAGACGCATTTGCTTGCACTGCTAGTTGGATCCGACCCTCTGAGCCATCTCTCGGCTTTTTTGTCTGTCAGGCTCAGGGATTCCTACAGGATTGCAGGGAAGCGCCATCAACCTGGATCCTGGAGATGGTAGTTTTATCCTCAGACCCTTTGAGGGCTAGGCTGGGGAAGTCAGGGTACCCACTGGGATCTGCGGGCAGCAGTGGCCCTTGAGCAAGAGGGTGGCAGGGGTAGAGGTGGGCTCTGTCTGCGGCTCCCTGATTTCTTCCGGAGGAGCCCTGAGTGGGCAGCGTGGGCAAGATCAGAGGGCGGCAGCTTAGTGGCTTGGCCTTTGTTCCAGGAGCTGCCAGACCCTTTCTCTTGCCAGATCCTTGGCAGGCATGGTTTCTTACCGCCTCGTGCAGGCCAGGGTGCCCTGCAGGGCTTTGGCTGCCCTGGAACCTCCCGCTGAAGAAAGAAACGTTGGCTATGTTTTTTTTTTTTTTTTTGGGGGGGGGGTATTTGCTGCCAGCCTGGGTCATGAGGCCCTGAGCTTTCAGGGTTGGAAGAGAAAAGGACAAAAGGAAACCAGGTTTTAATCGAGTTTGATTTTCACTAGCAAATGAAATTTACCTGCTCTCACTTTAACTTGGAGGAGGCTGTCAGCACTACTCCCTGGCACTGTTTCTCTGCATCCATCCAGCATTAGGATAAACATTCCTCCCTTGGTTTTAAAGACACTTTGTATTTCAGGATATTCATGTGTTTCTAATGTATCCAAGCAGCTTTACGAGCTGCATTTGCAGAACATCTTAACCCTCTCTCTCCCACTACAGTAGGGGTGGGGGGCACGGAGATAATGGCAAAGGAAGAAAGATCCGAAGGGGGGGAAATGGCTGAGGAGCTAAGGCTGGCTAAGAGAGAAAGAGAAAGAGAAAAGGAAAAACACCCAAACCAAATTGCATCTCAGAATCTGTGGTTGACCAGACCCTTCAGGAAAGAGACAAGTGGGACTGCGCTGTTCATGGTGGGCTTTGAGGCTTCCCCACCCGCCTCCCCACCAGGGCAGAAGCTTAAGGAGGAAGGGTGGGTTCTGTAGAAACTTAGCTGGCCAGTAGGCAGAGAAAAGGAGCATCCTGAATCACTTGTTCAAGCTTTCACTCTAGATTTTTGTGCATTGGAAGCATTAAATGAGGCAGCAAAAGACCTAACACTGTAGGGATAGTTCTGGACTGTGGGAAGTCACCTGGTACTGTGATGACCAGATGCTAACAGGGTGAGAACTGGAGGAAGTGCAAGGTCCAGAAAAACCCACGTAGACTCCACCTTGCCTTTAAGATCTCCTCACCCCATGAACTTGGAGGAAGGCGAGTTTTTGGAGTAGCAGCTCTCCTCCTGCCTCAGGTGGGTTCCTTCCAGTCCCAGGCCTTCAAAGCCACCAGGGCACAGCGCTTGGCAAAAGCGGAAGCCCAGGAAGGACCTCAGTTCTAGCACTGCCTTGCAATGTTTCCTCCAGAAAGTCCCTGAGCAGGGAAAGCCTCCTTCCTCCTTTAGAACAACCAGTCCCAGGTCCCAGCCTCTCTGGAGGAGCAATTCCCTCTGCACTGTGCCAGTCATCGGAGCCCCACTGTTGGCGCAAACTTGGAGCGAAGGGAGCGTTGCTGCCTCTGAGACCGGCCTCCCTCGGGCTCAGCGAGGCCTGGGTGATTCCGCCAGTGGTGGTGGTGATGGTGAGGGGAACGCCACCGGTCGCGACCGTGCCAACGCTCTGCTCTTGACTGGATCTGGAAACTCAGCATTCGCTTAGAAGAGGCAGCACGTTAGAAGCTGAGAGAACTCAGAGAATCTCTCAGCCGGAAGGAGGAAACGCCTCCTCGCAGTCCGCAGCTGGCGGCGGAGGTACGGGCCCGCTGGACGGTAGGGCCCATGTCCCCCAGGGAGTGAGCTCCCCGTCACTCGGCCGGCGCGCTGGGAGAGCGCAGGACGGCCCGAGGAATTCCGGGCGGCGCTGACGTGAAGAGGGCGAGAGGTCTGTGGCCCCGAGGCTGTCTGCCCCTGCCACCGCCCGAAAGGAGTGCCACCCGCGGGCCTCCACCCCCATCGGAGCTCGATGCTCACGCCCGCAACAAAACAGGAAACCAGCGCCGGGCTGCGGATTCATTATGTCAACAAACGCACTGAAGACATTCGAGCGTTCGAAGGAAACAGGGGTTTGGGACGTACGCCTGGCCCCGCGGAGCCCCGGCTTTCTCGCGGAGAAACCGGCGCAGGCAGTCAGGCGGCCACGCGGCCTGGGCCCGCGGGAGTCCGTCGCTGCTCTGAACCCTAAAGCCTCCTACGTCCCCGACCCGGGTTGCGAATTCTTAACGCACAGAGCAAGCGAGGGGAGGAAACTCACCAGCGCAGCCCCCAGCTTGGGGAACAGAGCAGAGAACGCAGAGGTGTGATCAGACTTTTGCGGCACGTTCTATGCTGTAATCATCATAACGACGCGTGTGCCTGGATATGCACACAGATTCGCACATCAAATGCACGCACGCACACGGTGAACGCGGACAGCCAACGTCATGGGGGTGAAATACACGCATACCAAGAGCCCAGGAAAACTCTTTCCTCCTGCTGGACCAGCTTGGCGACATACTTTGGGGTGGCTGGCGTCTCCCTGCCCGTTCTGATTTTCCCAACCGCTCTCTCCACTCTCTCCATTCCCTCCCCCGTGGCTTCAGTAAATACACCTGTCCCCAGTGGAAGGCGAGTCCCTGGCTGGCATTTACCTGGTTCGGGTGCTCTCCCCAGAAGCTCTGGCTGGCTCTGGGGACCCGCGCGGAGCCCACCGGGAGCGCCGACGCTGCTCGTGGCGCAGCTGCCGCTCCTTTGTCCCGCTGCTCCAGCCCCCGCTCAGCCCAACGCTCAGGGAAACGAAGCAGCTCAATAAAAACTTTTGATATTAGTTTTTATGGGTATTTACACTCTAGTCAGGGGAGCCGAGTACGGAAGCTCCATTAATCAGCCCCCAACCTCGAGTTCGGATGCTCAGTTTATGGGTTGGGAAAGGGAGCTTGCCGGAAAGAAAGCCTGAGGATGGCCGGCTGATGCCGGAGAAATGAAGAGGGAGTAAGGTCGTTTTCCGTTCGTGGAAAAAGAAGATTAAGTGGGTAACTCCAGGTGCTACCCAACGGACCGAGTTTTTATTCGAAACCCCTGCCAGGGATAATTTTTTTCACCTTTGCCTAACACGACATTAAAAGAAATCTTTTTATTATAGAATTTTCTGCACGCACGAAAGTATAATGAACCCCTATATACCCAATTCCTAGTTTCAACCACAGTTGTCATTTTGTTTTTCATGTTTCATTATGACTTCCACTCTTCCTTTCTTTTCTTTTCTTTTCTTTTTTTTCCTGGAGAATTTTAAAGTAACAAGGTAACAGACATCGAATCATTTCATTCCCACCAGGATTTTGAGGATAAATCTCAAGGTTGAGCAATATAGCTCAAAAAAAAAAAAAAAAAAAAGGAATTCTTCCTATGTCTGAGGGAAAGGGGTCAATGTGTTTGAATCTGAATCCTTCTGGTTACAATCTAGAAAGAACTTGAAGGTCCACCCAAGAGAAAAATGGGCAAAAAAGGAGTTTGGAGTGTGAATGCATTTGCTTGCCTGAAATTTTATGTCTCTTCTTCATCAAAAATATATATGCATATAACATAAGGAGACTTATGTTACCTTTTCCCAGGAGTGCGTTATCCTTTACTGGAAGAGTTGTACTGCTGGGTAGGGTTTGGGTGAGAGATGATAACCATGCCTCAGTCCTTTCTGGGTTCCAAGCTAACCTATATCCCCTCTTATTGGAAAAATGACCATTTCCCATTTCAACACACTTCCTTCCCTGGTAGAAATCAGAAAGAGATTTCCAAAGATCGAGCTAGGAAGGAAATATTTGTCCTGGATCTATAGCTTATCTCAGCAACCACAGTTTTCAGGAAGAAATTCTATGTATTTTCTAAAATCTGAGCGGTAAAAGATTTTAAAAAAATTAGTAAAGACACTGTGCTTTGTTTGCTTTGTTCTAATTCAGTGGTTTACTTGACAAAGAGCATGATCCCCCCCCCCAGCAAATTACGAAGGGTGATTTAACTGAAAGACTTGGCGAATTTAGAAAGCAAAGATTCAAAAATAGAAAATAGTAATCCATTGAATTTGACAAGTCTTATACCAGGCAGCTACTTGCTTTCTAACCCCATTCTTCTGAGTGAATATTGGTCATCCTTTCTGTGGCAGAGTGTTGGGTTATTTTGCATTTAGATTGTTTATGCTTTCTTAGTTATCTCTCTCTCTCTTTTTCTTTTTGAGCAGTTCTTAAATATCTGGGACGCTTTTGCTCTGGTATGCTTTTGTGCTAATAATATAAGCTAAAATAGCCACTCATTGTATTAGAAAAGAGCTATTTGTCTAAACTTATAAGGGGTGTGTAATTTAAACAAGAGGAGAAATTATGTGCACAGACTTTATGGAACTCTCTGACAGCTCCAGCTATACTCAGCAGAAGCCCCTGGAGATGTTGTCATGAGTCCCTTCCCTGCAGACTGTGGGGCATTAGCAAGGTCGAATCCTACTGGTGCTTTGGGCACAGCAGCTCATTTGAGGGTCCCTGGTCTCCTGACCCTAAGATGGAATTCACCAGGGGTTCAGGGTCTGAGTTGGGGTCAGGGTGAGGACTGCAGAGTGAGGAGATTCAGAAGAAGAGGGAGAAGGAAGAGAAATGCCCCAGAAAAGCTGGGAGACAAAGAGGAAGGGAGACATGATAGGGCAAAAAACAAGAAGCAGGGAAACAGTAATCCCCAACAAAAAGTCAAGCTACAGCAGCCCAAAGTAGGCCTGTGCTTTTAAAGCTCTGCAGATATCCCTTCTCTCAGGAAGCCAATTCTCTGGAGCCTGGATGCCCCCCTCCCCCCCCCCCTCCACTGCTGGTGAGGAGAAGGCACTTAGGCCACAAGCCTCCTCCCTGCCATTTGATTTCCTTCCCTGCACAAAAAATAATCTGGGCTTTAAGAAACCGATTGTGGACCAGAATCAAATGTGAGTGTGAACTTCTCCCCACGGGAGAGCCCAAGCAAGGGATTCTGGTGGGTATCAGCTGCCCCGGCATAGGTCCTGAGCCCGGCTTGGGACAAGCCCTCAAGCCTGCTAGCAATTACATGCTCTCAACCACTTTTAAAAAGGCCATATTTCTTTACATTTCTAGGGCCTAATGGGGGGTTATGTCGGGTCATGGGACCCTTGGCTAGTGCAAAGTAATTTGATGTCACTGGGAGCAAGCACACTCGTTTGTCACCCTGAGGAATAGATGTCCCCATGGGCCTGAACTGGGAGCAGAGCAGAGCAGGGTTGGCTGGGACTATAGGATCCAGCCATGGGTCCAGTGCTGGCTTAGCCAGCTGGGCAGGAAGGTGCTTTCAGCGTCATGTGTGTCAGTGCAGGGGAGTGGGGGCCAGCTCTGTTCCAAGCACACACAGCCCATTGAACTCATGTGGGATTCCAACTGCTCCAGGCCCTTGGATCCCAGGCTCCTTTGCGACAGGATCGAAGTCTCAGGTTTTCAATTCCCTGAAAGTAAAGCTGGTTAATCCCGCTGCGGTCCTTCCTCCCACCTTCCACCCACCGCCGCTCCAACGCTCTGTATCAGATTCAATAAAACCTAAGGGAGTCTCCCCACCTGAGAAACAAGATTCATCCACCTGCGAGGTGGTGCAGAGGGGAGGGCAGAAGGGGCCATAACCCTTATAGTCCTTTGGAGATGCGCTTCGGTGTGTGATGGGGTTGGCTAATATCTTGGTGAACGGCTATAATGCATTTGCCTCCAATAATCTCATTCACTGTTTCCATTTACTTTCAGGTTTGGGGGAGGATAACACAAGGCCAAAGAAATGGGGTTCCCTGAGTCTTCCTCTGAGAATCAGGAAGGATCTAAGCCCTGAGTACAGGTAGGTGTGGGGAAGGCAACTTGATGGGCAAGATGAGGAGCGGAAAGGCCACTTTGGGGACAGTTGTGGACTGGGCATAAGGTGGGGTCCTCCTACAGAGGGCAACTCTTGGCATCACTGTTCCCTGCAGTCCCCACCTCAGTGTCTGGAAAGCCTCAGAGGAGCCACAGGCCCCCTGCTGCAGGCCCCCCCAACTGTGGCTCCACAGAGTCCTGGGATTCACACACTGAAGTGTGGTGTGTATGTAACCCTTGATGGTACAGAAGGCATCCTGGTAATGCTCTTCCTCCCTGACGATTGTAAGATGACGTCATGCCGCAATAAATGGAACAAGAGGGGAGAACTTAGATCCAGCCCCAACGGTCAGCCAGGAGGCCCCAAGGGGAGAGACCCTGCTTTAAACAGGTGAAATCGGCCAACAGAGAATTGGAATTGGCGTCCCTGAGGCAGACGGCAGAGTCCATCTATCTTTCTGCCTGCCTGCAGGTGAAACAGGCATTGGCGAGGCGGGGAGAGCTAAGGTAAGAGACAGCATTCCATATGTGGGGCTCATTCTTGCAGGGTTGTGAGGGAACACCCAGTCCTCCACAGAAACTAGACAGTCTGGGTGAGAGGAAGCAGACAGGCAAAGTCCCATGGCCCCATGAAAGAGATGGGGCAAAAATGCGGCCTGCGCACGCGCGGAAGCTGGGCTCCTATAGCTGTGCAATGTGTCTGGCTGTCCGCAGCTGCAGGTGGTTAGGGGTCAAAGGCAGCTGTTGGGTGGGATGGCCTCCAGCCTCACCTGGATTTTGTGGTGATCTGTTGGTCCCCCGAGTCACTCAGGACCCTCGAGGAGAACCCACATGTGGCCTGTCCAGGACTCCACTCTCTCTGGGTTCATGAGCCCAGAAAGAGTTGGATAGAAATCCGGGGATCCTGGGCCTGGGCCGGGGAGGCCTTAATCGGCGGCCCAGGACCCCAACCGGGAGAGAGGAAAGCCGATGGGAGCTAGACCGTTCCTGGCGGAGTTGGACATAGCGCCTCGGGCGCTGAGTAGGGATCTTCGAGACAGTCGCAGGCTTCAAAGGGGCAACCCGGGAGAGAGGGTCTCCTCTCTTCTGTCCACGCACTCGCACCTAATCCGGTGGCCGTCAAGTAGCTGGAGGCGGAGGCAGAAGATGCTAGCCAGGCGCGCTGCAGTTGCGACGTCTTCCCACTAGATGTCTTCCCAGTTAATCGGAATTGAAAGGCGCTGTCTGCTCCAGGCGCCTGAGACTCGGTTTCCCCCGCCGCTTTTTGAAGTCGCTTTCCGTTGGGAAAGCAAAGCTTTTTCTCTCTTTCTTAAGGCGCCCTCCCCGCCCCGCGCTCCAAATTCTGACTCTGGAAATCCACCAGAATCAAACGCTGGCTCCCCGCGGGCTCGCGTCGGGACCTGCTCACGCCTTTGGAATCTTTATGACCTTTGATGTGTTTAAATAACATGGCTAGGCTGAGTACACACTTCGGATTAAACTTTAATCGACTGCAGTCAAGGTCGCCCAGGTGGTAAACGCGTTTCCTCCGCCGTCTCCTGGCTTCCACTGCGGGGTCCAAGGTCTGGGGCTGAGGGCCCCACTGTGCCCTCCCTCCTCTGCCCAGGCCTGGACGGGGAGTCAGGATGAAGGCCATCCCATCGGGTTCCAAAGAAGACTGAAGAAATAAGATCAGAGGCAGACACCCAGGGTGGGCTAATGACCCCAGCACAATTTTTATAGCTGCTAGACAGAAGAGTTAAAAATTCCAAGAGGCACTTCCAATTTCCCCTGACTGCAGAGAATTGTAGGTCCAAAGTCATAACCAGTGCCTTGATTATTTTCCCCAGCTTAGTTCTGGTTACCCAAGAAAGGGTGGGGGATGGCTGGTAATGATGGTGCAGCTAAGTGAGCTGATCATTTTGAAGGTTGCCAAGCCAGGTGGAGGTAGGTCAGGATCTAGAACCCAGGCTACAGTGGCCCTTCCCCTTGCCAGGCCACACAAAGTTAGCTTGACCTTCAGCCCAGCTGGGTCACCAGGTTTGAAACATAACTTTCTGAACCAATACACTCATCGTGAAGAATGGTCTTGGGAAGTTATTTAGGAAGAAAATTCAAGGCCAGGGCAGCATGTACAGTGAGGGCTTTCAGTGTGCTTTATTTTTAAAAAATTGTTTAGTAATCTCTACCCCCAGCAAGGGGTTAGAGCTCAGGACCCTGAGATCAAGAGTCTCTACTCTGCCAACTGAGCCAGCCAGGCGCCCCCCCCTTTTTAGTAATACCAGTGTGCTTTAAAAAATAAGGGGGGTGTACTTAAGGACTGGCAGGGTAGAAAAGTAATCCTTAACAGTGGCTTCCTCTGGGGAGAGCTGGGGTCAGAGGGTCCGGTGGAGAATTCACTTCTTGCTGTAAATTCTTTTACATAACGTGTACCGATTTTTAGCCATTGGGTAATACTCTTCAGAAAATAGGGTGCCCTGTTTATCTTAGGGCTTAACATTCCTCTGGGGGAATTCCCTCCACACACCAAACCAGGCTGGGATTCAGGGAGACGTTGAAATAAGTCCCCCTAGTGCTTAGACCCTAGCCTCTTACTCATCTACTCAGATGTCCATCCTCTGGGAGGGGAATCTCAGGCCTTTCTGTGCCGGGTTCACCCTCACCTGGAAATGAATACCCCAACCCCAGTAAATAGGGCCCAGCCCATCATAGCAAGAGAACTTCATTGTCTCAAAACGAATGAAAGCCTGATCATAAAATTTTCCTCAAGCCCTGAGTACAAGGGCCCTACATGCTCTTTCAGGCTAAAGATTCATTCCAACAGCTCCTAGCAATGGTGTGAATACTAAATATCGTTTATGTGTATATTTGGTGTGTCAATTCCTGTCTGCAAGTATCAGGAAGCTCCATATACTTAACTGAGGTGTTGACTTCCTGAGTTAGCGACAGTAATATTATCACTAACTAAAGTTAGTTTTAAAAGTACTTCTTCGTGGAGCCTTTTGGGGGCTAGTAATGCTCTATATCTTGATCCGGGTAGTAGTTACACAAGTGTATACACATATAAAAATTCAGTGAGCTGGGGGCTTAAGATTTTTATGCTTTGCTATATGTAAGTTATATGGCAATAAAAAAATTTTTTTAAAGTGCTTCCTCATAACGACCTGTGAAGTAGGTCCCGAGGTTATTATAATCGTCTCCATTTTACAGACAAGGCAACTAAGACTCAAGGGAAGTTAGAGTGTCCCAGGCCTCCATGGGAGAACATAAGCACTCCCAGCTTTCTCCTCCCAGCCTTTCTGCTTCAGTAGGAAGCCTTTCCTTTTCCAGCACATTTCTCAGGTATCAAACTAGAGATGCTCTTCTCAGGGTTGTGAGGTGGGAATTTACAATCTGCGCCTTCTTCAAATTCTTTAGACCTTTGAGTAGGGAGAAGATGGGGAGGGCACTGTGCCCAGAGGCTGTGAGGCCTAGATGGCCCCGCTTGCAGCCCTCTAATGAGAAAGGCGGCCTCCGGGGCTCCGAACATATTTTCTTTTCCTTATTCCAGGCGCAGCCCTGCACGAAGCAGAGCCCGAGGCCTGGGAGACCTCTCCAGGTGGCCGCGTCCTCCTGCCCGTCCCCCACCTCCCCCAACCCAAAAAAGCTCAAAAGCACAGGCAGGGTGGAGTAGGGGTGTTCCGAAATAACGGTGGCTGTAGTTAGATGGCCGAGGACATAGAAAGCGATTATTTATTCCAGGCACAGTCGCAAAAGGCTTCCAAAAATATCGAGCCGAGAGATTTTATTGTCCCGCCTGTCTGCAGCCTGTAATTATGCGTTCAAGATGTTTAATGTGCGCGAATGCATTAGCCGCTTTCGCTGGTGAAAACCGTGGCTGGGAGCCGGGGAGAGGCAAATCTGGAGATAATTACGTCGCACAGTCACAAACATTATTCTGCTCTTACTGTAAACGGCCCCGGCCACCTTTACGGGCCACCTTTACGAGAAGCCAGGAAAACTTTGAGAGTGACTCGGGCCACCTTTACGAGAAGCCAGGAAAACTTTGAGAGTGGCTCGTAGAGCTTACGCGGACAAACTGGTTTCTTTCTCTCTCTCTCTCTTTTCCCCTCCCGTATTGTTCGAAGTGTCTATTGGGCGGCTTCTGTGCCAGGTTCAGGGGCGCGCCAGGGAGAAGGCGCCGGCAGGGGGGCGCACGGAGCTCCCCGCGTAGGTCTGCAGAGCCCGTGGCCCTCGGAGGCGGCTGGGGCTGGTGGCCTGGAGCCCTCGCGGCTGCGGGCGGCCCCCACCTTGGGCAGAGTCGAGCACTCCTACTCTCTGTGGCTGCTCAGGGGTCCTCGGCACCCTCCCCAACTCCCCATCAGGGCGCTGATCAGCGCACCCGCAGTCCCCACTCCGAGTATACTTCGGGTTGAAATGCGACCGCTAGGCCGAGGCCCTGGGCCCGGGAGCAGTTCTCGAAAGGCGCAGGCCGAGCCTTTACTGGGGTGGGGTGCAGGGTCGGCTCTTACAGGGCTGACCCGGGGTGAACTTGCTATTTTGAGTCCCGCGTGCTGCGGGGCCAAGAGAACAGCTGGGACGGGGGACCCCCGCCTCCACCCCCGGGCCGGCACGTCCGCGCGCAGGGGCCGATTCAGCGCTCCCACCCCCACCCGGCTAGGGCCTTGCGACAGGGGCTCTCTGGAAACCTTGTAAGGTCTTGTACTGGCACCTCCCACCCCGCGACACATACACCTCGGTTCCCGTATTCGGGCAGCGGCTCCGCCCGCCGAGTGAGAGTAACCGGTGCAGGGACAGCAGTCCGCGACGGTGGCCGGTCCCCTGAAGGACAAAGGCATACGTTTGCTCAACAGTAGCTCTCATCTTCCCAAACCTCCGTTTCAGCTCAGGCTTTTGGGACAACGAGGACGCGGTGCGGTGCAGGGACCGCGCTCAGCCCGCGTACCAGGCTGGCTGTGCCTCTGGCTGGGCGATCCCCTGACGCCAAACACCGCCTTGCGAGGCGGGTCGGGGGCTGCTGCGGGTGCCCTCCCGAGCCAGGGCTTTACTGGAGGCCAGCAGACTCCCCACGGACATCAATGGGTCTGGGCTTCCGTTAGCGCAATGTTCCGCGGTGGGCCCGTGTCCTCTCGTTTCTCCTTAGGAAACGACCACATTTTGAGACTCATTTTAGGCCACTGACAAACAAAAAAACCAAAACGAAACAAAACAAAACAAATTTGGCGGTCATTTCGTGTTGAGGCGCACGGTAAGAATATCTGTGTGGGATCCAGGGTGCATTTTCTGAAGTCTGGCAGAGCTGTTGGCGGCCCCAGGGTATGGAGAATCCGGTGGGTGTGGAAGGATCTGGGTGGGAGGATGACATAATCCCAGGGAGGGAAATACTCAGAGAAGAAAAACAAAATCTACCAGACCTGATTTGTTCCTGCTCCCAAAGCATCAGCCAAGGAGAATCCCTCTGGGCTACAGTTACCTACCGAGGGTGGGAGAGGTTCCTTGAAATGTGTGCTCCCAGCCTCCCCGGGGAAGGTACAGGCTCTGGCTGCAGAGGAGATGAAAGGGAAAGCCTAGTGGGGGTCTGGGGTGGCTGCAGCCCCAAAGTAAACTCCATGCCTTGGATGCGTCTAAATTACGAAGTTGCCAAGGCTCCCAGACCTGGAGGAGGACCTTAGTTAGTTAGGCAGCAGCTAGAAATTTGGAGCAGCAAGACCCAGAAGGAGGTGCAGACTAAAACTTTCAGACTTCCCCGGGGCGCCTAGGTGGCTCAGTCGGTTCAGCTTAAGTGGCTGCCTTTAGGCTCAGGTCATGATCCATGGGTCCTGGGATGGAGCCCCGTGTTGGGCTCCCTGCTCAGTGAGGGGGTCTAGTCCCTCTCCCTCTGCTCCTCTTCCCTGCAAATGTTCTCTCTCTCAAATAAATAAATAAAATCTTAAAAAAAAAATAAAGCTCTCAGATTCCCTCCTACTGTTCTTCCTCCCTCCCCTTGTGTCTTCCTTACCCTCTCTCATCTTTTCCCCACTTGAAGGTGTCAGGTCTCTAGCTACAAGTGGTTTTGCTCCCAGGTCCTGCTTGGATGGGACAGAGAGACTGCGAAGTTTGAGGAAGGGTCTCCCTAGTGGTTCAGATTTCAGAGATCCTGGAACCGACCACCACCCAAAGCCCCCAAAAGAAATTTTAGCCACATTCACTGTCCCACACACTTGTGGCCTGGAGGAGCTGAAAAATGCCATTTTCTAACCCAGAGGTTCCTGGTTGCATGAGAAGCTTAGCAGAATTTTGCAAGCTAAACGGGATATGGGGGGAAAGGCCACTGTTTCTGCAGATATCCTAGCTCTGTTCAACATCAGTGCTCACAGAAGGAGGGCATGTGTCCCGTTACTGCCCTCTTGAATGTAATTTTTCTGTCTCTCTCTCATGTACAGTCGAGGGTTCTAAATGTCCTCACAGCAATCCCATGTTTGATCCTCCCTATGGGAAGTGAATCTGATCAGGGCCTTCCTAATTCTCCTCCTCTTATGTTCTCCAGGCCCCTCAGAAGAGCCCACAGAAACACAGAAAGGCCCAAGGGGAGTCTTTCGCCGCTGGAAACAACCCTGCCTGGGACCCAGAATCCAGAAATGGTGAGTGGTCTCTCTTCAACTGCTGCCTGGGTCCTGTGGCTGGGGGAAGCCTGGGCTGAGTTGCCAGGGGGCCCCTTGCAGCTGCCTGGCCGGGGAAACGGGTGGGCTCTCAGGAAAATGGGTGAATAGGGCCACCTGGAAAATTTAGATTTCTCAGCTCTCTAGATTCCCTGGAGGAGGAATTCTCTGGTTGGGAGTGATTATTGCCAATTCCAGTTTCCAGATTTGGTTTTCCAGCCCAGGAAAATTAGGGCCTTGTTCAATTCTTTTCCTAGAAGTTATATGCTTATTCTTCGACTTTCTGTTTTCTATTAGCCAACCAGAGACTTCACATAAGATAATCTCGGTTTCTCCCTCCGACCTCTGAAACTTGTAATTTGGGGGAGATACTGTATTTAAAATGCCAATCCCAGTAATGAGCTCAGCTTAGCAGTGTGAGCTCCTACCCTCCCCTTAATGAACAGAGCTGTCGAGAAATAATTTCACTTTGATCTAGTTTGTGACCTGATTTTTTGGCTTAAAGAAGACTGGGCGGCTAATTGGATTCTTCAGTTGCCTTTAATCTGCACCTCAACACTTGGAGCCTGACCAAGCTGAATTAAAGCAGGTCTGATAAACGAGATGTGGCTGGTTCCCAGGTTAACAGCGACGAGAAAATCCCCCCACCACCGTGGGGGTTAATGATCACAGTGTGGCTGGCACCTCACAAAAAAACATGAGGCTGTAGGCCCCCAGAACCTTCGGCACGGAAGTCTTGGGATCCTTTACCCTTCCCTCCCAACACCCTGGATGTGGTTTAATTAGAAAGAGAAGGCCGGGTAGAGGGAGGTGGGGAAGAACGACTTACAGTTCATGAAAGAGACAGGGTTGGGGGGTTCATCTCAAAGGGAGGCAGGATGTTGAGGAGATTTTTGTCCCTGGGAGAGGAAGCAGGCTGAGCCTTTGAGGGCCGGACAGTAAAGATTGCAATTTGAATTTCCAACTGTGCTCCAAGAGTGAGGGGGTGCAGAAGGGAAATAGGAGATGAGGGGCAGGGTTATGCAGCCTGAGGGGCTGGGAATCATGGGTTTTATTTAATCTTTTCAGATGCCAGGGTTTTGTGTTCTGGAAGCAAAGCAGAAGGAGGAAGGAGTCTGCTGGGACCTCCCCATTCTTAGTGTGGGGCCTGAGAAAGGGTTCTCTGGGGCTCCTCTCCTGATACTCTAGTTTGCTCTCAGCTTAAGAAGCTGCAGGGATTCTGAGACATTATTTTCTCTGAGGCAGTGGGAGTTTGGCTTATGTCAGGATCTCTCAACCTAGACACTCTTGACATTTTGGGCTGGATAATTCTTTACTCTGGAGGCTGTCCTGGGCATTGTAGGGTGTTTATTGGCATCTCTGGCCAATATCCACTAGGTGCCAGTAGCACCTACCCCTGTTGTGAGCATTGAAAATGTCTCCAGACATGGGCAGATGTGCCCTGGGGGCCATAATAGCCCCCAGTCGAGAACCACCGGTTTAGGTCTCTATAAGGCAGACAACTTTTTTTTTTAAAGATTTTATTTTTTTATTTGAGAGAGAGAGCATGAGCAGGGGGAGGGGTAGAGGGAAAGGAGACTGCCCGCTGAGCTGGTACCCCGATGAGGGGACTCGATCCCAGGACCCCGAGATCCTGACCTGAGCCGGAGTCAGAGGCTTAACCAACTGAGCCACCCAGGCACCCAAGGCAGGCATTTTTTAAAAAAGGATTTTATTTATTTGACAGAGAGACACACACACAGAGAGAGAGAGAGAGCACAAGCAGGGGGAGTGGCAGGCAGAGGGAGAAGCAGACTCCCCGCTGAGCAGGGAGCCCATGTGGGACTCTGGGATCATGACCTGAGCCAAAGGCAGAGGACTGAGCCACCCAGGAGCCCCAAGGCAGGCATTTCTGAGGACAAAGTGGAGTGCTTTGCTTGAAATGATGTTTGTGGGGATTCAGAAAGCCCGAGGAGCAGGATGGGGGACTCTTTTTCCTTTGGCCTCTCCGGCCAGTTGGGTCATGAACACTTTCTCAAGGGCTGTCTTAAACCTCCTTGCATTACCCGCGTGAAGTGTTTGGACAGGCCTGTAGTTTCCAAGGCACATAAGCCAAACCTTTAGATTCACTGAATCTAGGGTGCCTGTGTGTGTGTGTGTATGTGTGTGTGTGTGTGTGTTTAGGCTAGATGCTGGGGGAGGGGGATCCAGGACTCACTTTTTCCTGCAGCCTTGAGTAAAAGAAAGTTCCTTCCTTAGCGTGCATGGTCTTGAAGTGGGAAATGGCTGAGCTTTTGTACAACCTGTGCTACAGAGATTTCAGCGAATAGAGAGCCTATTCCAAGTGTTGAGGGGAGAGGTGGCCTCAAGGATATTGTTCGGCCGATTCGGATCCTGTAAGTGGCCCCATAGCTCTGCAGCCGGCTCTCTCCTCCAGCTGTTAAACTCAGCCATTCTGACTCTGAGCAACCGCTTCTCACCTAGATTTTCTGGAAAGTGTAAGGTCCAGGAAAGTATGAGTTTGGCATAATTTATTGAACGGGTTATTGTTATTATGATGGAAAATAATAAAACAGAATTTTACCACAATCCACCCATCTCAACCAAATTCCTCCTTCCCTCCATTTTTTTCTTTCTTTCTCCCTTCCTTCCTTCCCTTTCCTTTCTCTCTCTCTTTCCTCTCTCTCTCCCTTCCCTCCTTCCTTCCTTCCTTCCTTCCTTCCTTCCTTCCTTCCTTCCTAACTCTTTCTTTTAAATTTTCCTTCCAGAATGTGTCCACATACATACAACACAAATGAAGAAAAGTAAAGATTGAGAGAAATTGGTTAATTCTAGGGACAACTCTATAAGCCTTGAAAATCAATAATATACTTAGGGTTAAATTGGGAGGAATCCTTAGTCTCTCCTTTAGAACAAGTTCTAACCATTTAGGAGTAGCTAGGCATCTTAAGGAGTCAGGATCTTGGATGTATTAAGTTTAGGTATTTGACAAAAATCATTGTTGAGTGCTTACAGAGTGCTAATCACTTTATAAACAATTACTCATTTAATCTGCGTAACAACTCTAGGAACTATTATTACCATCACTTCTATCTCACAGATAGGGAAACAGAGGCACAGTCAGGTTTGGTAACTTGCCCAAGCTCACCCAGCTAGTAAGGGGCCAGGACTGGACTAGGATTGACCCCAGGCATCGGGTCCTGGGGCTATATTTTCAACTACTAATCTTTGCCGCCTCTTGTTAATGCATTGGGTAGACTGGCTCAGAGGGCAAAAGTTGGGGAGTGGGCATCTCTGTGCTCAGCAGATAGACACTGGTCTAGAAGCCTCACTCTGAGCTTCAGAGCCAGATTCCCGGTCAACAGTGGGTATATTAATAGAAGCTTTTTCTGATCATCGAAAGTAAGTTATGGGGAGTATAATACGTATCCCCAGTATTTACTACCTCAGGAACACAGGAGATGTAATGAAGGAGGGAAGGTTGTAATTGTAGAAAAACATCAATTCTAGTAACAGAAATCAGTGGCAGCCAGAGACGTTCTCCCCAGGTTTCCGGCCCTGCTGGTGGCCCCTCCACCAGACTCCATGCAGGCAGGAACCCCCCAGAGGAGGAAAGGGGCCTGTTATAGGAGTCATCAACCTGTCACCACGGCTAGGGTGAATATGGCTTCTGAGTTGGGGGGAGGGGGTGGAGGCTTAGTCTTTAGCACCACCAGCTGCAGGAATGGGGGAGGGGCAGTGGGGGGGTTGGGAGGGGGAGGCTAGAGGTGGAGCAGACCTTTTCTACCTACTGCGGGGGAACAGACATTTATTGAGTCAGGAAGGCTCCGTGCTAGGCAGCGCTTGGCATTTAACGTGAGCAAGGGGGTACTTACCCTCAGCAGCATTAACGGTCTGTAAGCGTGTGCGTGTGGGTCTGTGTGTGAGAGAAAGATGGGGTGACACGATTAAATAGATGAAGGCACTGGGGGCTGAGAGGAGAACCCAGGGCGGCAGCAGGATGAACCGTGTTCTGCATGGGGGTCTGGTTGGGGCCAACAGCAAGGAGGTCCTATGGGGGTCCCTGACCCAGGCAGGCAGAGAGAGGGATTTTCTCCCATGGAGAGGCAAGAGGAATGTTGGGAACACGGTCTGGCTAAAGACGAGGGGGAGGGAAGGGAAGTAGTGTCCAGCAGCCACTATGTTCTGGATGCTGTACTTTGCAGGGATTCTCTCTGTTAACCCCCAGGACACCCGTATGAGGTGGGCATTCTCTCATTTCAGTTTTGCAGATGGGGATCAGTGGCTTGTGCAAGGTTCCACAGCTGGGGGCAGAGGCTAGGATCCTTGGGACTCTCTCAGCTACCCTGTGCCAGGTCCAGAGGTGACCTTGGGCATTGAGTCCAGGTAAAGGGGAGCCCAGGTCGGAGGCTTTCTTCGCGGGTTCGCATGTTCTTACATTTCCGTACTTCCTCCCCGCCACCATCCCCTGCTGGGAAAGATACCCAATAGTGATGATAAATTGGGTGCTTTTCCGGGGCGGCTCCGAGGGCACCGTCGTTCAGGGCAGGGGACTAGGGTGTGAAGGTCGGTCGCAGACAGCGAAGACACCACACCGGTGGACAGACGGACTGACGCTGCCAGGAAGACAGGCGGGGCGGGGCGAGCGACCGTGAGAACCCGAAGCCCAGAAACCCGGGCTCCGGAGCCGGCGGGGACCCCGCGGGGAGCCCGCGAGCCCGGTCGAGGCGTGGCGAGGCCCCCTCCGGCCCTGGCCGCGTCCCGGGAGCTCGCTGGGGGCTGCGGGCTGGCGGCGTCGCCCCCGGCCCGGGCTGCGGCGGGTCCCTCGGCCTGGCGGCCAGACCGAGACGGGGCAGTGATCCACCCGAATCCGGCCCGGTCCGGAGAGGAGCCGCGGCGCCCGGCTCTGCGACTCAACCAGACGCGGGACCGAGCAAAGCCCTGAACGTCTCTGTCGAGAAAGGGTCGTGGTGACAGCAGTAACAGTACTATCGTGTCATACACCCCACATGATAGGATCAACCGAGATCATTTATTCAGTAAACACGCAGACAGACACCTCCTCCATGACGGGCGCTGCAGTAGGCTCTTTCATTCTAAAATATTTATCTTTATTCCTGTCTTTTTGGCGTAAATTTTATTGAAATATTGTGTACAAAACAAGTACATAAAATGAACAAAATGTAAAGTAAACACACCCCTGTAATCAGCGACAGATCAAGAAACAGAACATACCCAGCATCTCACTACCCCCCAAGGGGAGCCACTATCCTCACATTTAACACCAACAAATAGTTCTTTTCATTCAACAAATAAATGTTACCGGAAGGGCATTGCACACCACCATTGAGATGCCAGTAGTAAGAACCTCCATCACCTAAGTTAGTCGTCCTTCAGCCAGAATGGGATTTGTCTGAGTCCTCGTTTTCCTGGATCTTTTCGAGGGACGGAAGACTTGGGTTCTCACCCCCACCCCTTCACAGAACACCTAGGCACTTCCCGGGATCCCTGGGGTTCCTCGGTGGAATGAAGACCTTTCACTCTGAGGACCCTTCCTTCTGTGACTAATGAGGGTAGTTAAATATTACTCAGAAAGACTAGGACAGATTGGAAGCATGGTCTGTTGCAGTATTTATTATTACTAAAACCAATATTATTAATACATTTATAATAATAACAACACATGTTTGAAGGTGACTGTCTCCAGTCTGAGGCTCCTCATAAATGTGGGGCCTGAGGCTCATCATAAAACCTCAAAGAGGTTCTATGACTTTAAATAACAACTGGAGTTTTCTTCAGAAATCTTCAGAGAAGAGTGTTTCTGCCTGTGGCAGCAGAATCTTCCTCATGAACAGCCCCTCAAATACCACAGGGTGGGAGATCAGAACGGCCCACCTTCATTGTTACCATGCACTGCCTTGAGTTCCAACCTAAAAATTGTTAACAGTGGAAAGCATGGATCCTAAGGAGTTTTTCCCCTGCATGTTCATTTCCCATTAGACAAGGTGATGAGTAAAGGTCCAGCCTATTTTCCTAGGCTGCCTGGCCTGGGAATGGCATCAGGTCAGTGTCCAGGAAAATCTCTTCAAACATCGGAAATCTTTATCCAGTAGAACTGAGTCCTTCACCACACCAACTCTNAGGAGTTAGACGTTTCCAGAACAGGAGCAGCATCAGGTGTGGAGAAAATGATGGAGTCACAATTCCTTACACACAAGTGGGGATTTACAGTTGACAAAGCACTGACCATTTCTCCATCTGTTTGGTGGACTTGCTATGAATACTTTCCTGGGTTTTGTTTTTGTGATGATGGAAAGGTATGGAATACAAAGACCCCTTGTTAATTTCGAAGGTGACTCTGGCTTTAGCTCAAGAGTCACACAGACTTAGATTTGAGTTCCCCTCTGCCACTTACTTGCTTTGTGACCTTGGGCAAGTCTGTTCATATTTCTAAACTTAAGTGTCCTCAACTCAAAAATGTGTATAATAGTATTACCTAGATAGCCCATACATAGGCTGTTGTGAAGTTTAAGTTCTAGGATGCAAATAAAACACTTAGCCAGTGCTTAGAGCATTGTAGATGACGTAATAGTTAGCTTTCACTATATATTATTATTGTTGTTGTATAATAGAATTCTTTTTTTAAAAAAGATTTTATTTAGGGGCTCCTGGGTGGCTCAGTCGTTAAGCGTCTGCCTTCGGCTCAGGGCGTGATCCCGCGTTCTGGGATCGAGCCCCACATCGGGCTCCTCCTCTGGGAGCCTGCTTCTTCCTCTCCCACTCCCCCTGCTTGTGTTCCCTCTCTTGCTGGCTATCTCTCTCTCTCTGTCAAATAAATAAATAAAAGGGGGAGCGGCAGGCAGTGGGAGAGGGAGAAGCAGACTTCCCTCCTGAGTGGGGAGCCCGATGCAGGGCTCGATCCCAGGGCTCTGGGATCATGACCTGAGCCAAAGGCAGACACTTAACCGACTGAGCCACCCAGGCGCCCCTATAATAGAATTCTTCAGACATGGCAGAAATCATTCTGATTTGACAGTGATAAAACAGAAAGTACTGAACTACTAACATATACTATATCATGGATAAATCTAAAAAACTATGCTAAGTGAAAGAAGTTAGACAGAAGAGACCACCTATTGTATGATTCCATGTATCTAAAACGTCCAGAAAAGGCAAATTTATCACGACAGAAAGTAGATTAGTGCTTGCCTGAAGCTGGAGGTAGGAAGGGGAGATTGACTGTAAAAGAGTATAAGGGATCCTATGGTAGGTGGGGGGGGGTGAAAAGGATCTAAAACTGATTTATTCTGTGCTCGCTTCAGCAGCACATGTGCTAAAATTGGAATGATACAGAGAAGGTTAGCATGGCTCCTGCCGAAGGATGTTCATAAAATGTTCCATATTTAAAAAACACTGTTCATAAGGAGGAAGAATAGACTCCAGGTTTTCAGTGAGGTGTTCTTTAGACTATGGTGCAGTCCTTTGCCTCCCATTGGACAGGAGAGAAGGCAAACATCGGGGGAGGAGCTACTGTTAGAATCTCCATTAAATAAAGGATGGAGCTAAGACGAGTTAGAGAATGTAGAGATGGCGGTATCTTAAGGAGGGGGGAATGGGGTAAGAATAAGCTTTTTGGGAGATTGTAAGAGGGTTAAGTAGTAATTGTGGCTATGATTCAACTTTTAGTATTCTAAAAAGCTTTATATTCTTGGGGTCCCTGGATGGCTCAGTCAGTAGAACATGTGACTCTTGATCTCAAGGTCCTGAGTTCTAGCCCCATGTTGGGCCTGGAGCCTACTTAAAACAAAAATAAATACATAGGGGCACCTGGGTGGCTCAGTCGGTTGAGCATTGGACTCTCAGTTTTGGTTCAGGTCCTGGATCTCAGAATCCTAAGGTCCAGCGGAGCTCCCTGGGCTCCCTGCTCAGTGGGGAGTCTGCTTGAGATTCTGTCTCTCCCTCTGCTCCCCACCCCCTGCTCATGCACTTTCTCTCCCTCTCAAATAAATAAATAAATAAATCTTTAAAATAAATATAAAAGCTTTATATTCTAAAGCTTTATTCTTAGTAGTCTAAAGGTTTAACATTCTAAAAGCTTTGTATACATCATCTTGTTTAAATTGCATAACATCTTATAAAATGAGTAGTGTTATCACCATTTCAGAGCTCATGAACTTGAAGCACAGAAGAGGTAAATAACTTGACCCAAATCATAAGCTAGCATATGCCAGTCTGGACTGGAACCTGGGTATTTTGTTCCAGAGCACGGCATTTTACAACGATGCTATTGATGCATGTGGAAAGGGTAGAGTGGCATTAGGGGTCTGAGCAAAAATGGAGTTATGTGTGTGATCCTGGAATGTTCTGAGACTTTGCTAAGGATATGTGATGTTGTTTTATGTGCAAATAAGAACCGTATCAGACATGTTGGTGGGGGTGGACCCACTCAGTTTATTGCTGCTGGGTGCCATTTTTCTATATGAATATTTTAAAATGCCAGACAAGCCCTTCATTTCTGCATGTTTGAAGTGTGGCCATGCTTATTTCCCATAGCATGAATTGAGCTCATGTTTCTGAGACAACATTCAGACTAATTTAAACAATTCCAGAATCATAGCCCATGGTCCAAGCCACATTCCCCTCTCCTAGTCTCTTTCACAATGTCCCTCCTTCAGCCAAGAGTGCGCTTCCCACTCCAATTCCCATCCCTGGAAATCCTGCTCGATTTTTCAGTGGTATTTCCTCCACAGAGTCTAACGCCTTTCTGCCTTTCTGGATTAAATAGAAACAAAAACCGCGTTTTAAAGATCTCTCATGGTTGGGGGAGAGAGAGGGAGAATATGTGCCACATCCACACAGGACTTGGGAAGTAATGGATTAAAAAGGGCAATGCTTTCAAGGGCAGAAACAAAAACAAAAACAAAAACCCTGCATCTACTCTTTCTGTTTGGATAGTATGAATAGATAAAGTGGAAGTAATTTTCTTACTTCCTTCATTCTTTTGGTTTAAATGATCTAAAAAACCATTTGCACACGTGAAACAGGCAACTTGTAAGTTGAAATGAAAGGACTGTGGGTTTCTTGGATACTGTACAGGGATGAGAGGAGGTTGAAGGGATAGTTAACATCGTAATGGAAATATCAGAGAGAAGTGGACAAGGGATAACAATCTGGTAGTCTTGGGATGGGAAGGGGTATGATTTTTAAAAATCTTTACTGTTTTTGGTGTGCGGGAAGTACAAAATTACTGCATGCCTATATTAGAAGAAATCAAACTTTGAAGAAATATAGTGTGGGAAGTTAATGCCCTACATTCCCTCCTCTCAGGTCACCCCAAAGATAAACAATGCAACAGTTACGGATATATTTCTCCAGATGCATGTACATATAAAATACACATATATTTCCTATATAATCATCCATGAAATAAAAAGTCACTAATACCCGAGTGAGTTGTAGACATTTACTTACAGTTTCTTTTTGCATTTTAACGAATATGGAATCCTACCATATCTACTGTCTTTTATAACTCACTTTTTTAATTTAACATAAGCTTAGATCTGTTTGCCTGTGAACACAAATCTTTTACATAATTTCTTGATATGTGTACTCATTATTTATTAACCTTTTTATTTATATCTTGACAAACGGTTGGGTTATTTCCACTTTTTCATTATCACTAAAATGACATAGTAAATATTTTTGAATGCATTTTGTAGGAAAATTTTCAAAAAGTGAGATTCTGGGGACAAGCGAAATAACTGTAAATTCATAAATGTCAAAATTGCCTCCAAGGAGGTTTTATCTGTTTTTTGTTTGTTTGTTTTTTACGTTTCGCCAATAGTCTGAGGGTAACAGTGTCCTTGTATGTTGTCATCCGCCTTCCTTCAAAGTTCTTTTGGACAAACTGAATTATATAGAAAATAGGTTTCTGTATTTGAGCTTGACAGCGCATCACCTCCTTTGGGCTTGGCTGGAACAGGTGACGGGGCTTTGAAAGGCACAGCAATGGCAGGGAGCGCCAACGTGTGTCAGAGCGGAGGGGCAGGTGGAGCAAGGGCCTCCGGGGGTCGGGGTGTTTGCAGGGCTCCCCACAGCTCCAAGAGGCCAGGATACAGCCGCCCAGAGCCCGAGGCTTTCACAACAGATGGCGAATCCATTCTTTTTTTTTTTTTTTTTAAGATTTTATTTATTTATTTGACAGAGACAGCCAGCGAGAGAGGGAACACAAGCAGGGGGAGTGGGAGAGGAAGAAGCAGGCTCCCAGCGGAGGAGCCTGATGTGGGACTCGATCCCCGAACGTCGGGATCACGCCCTGAGCCGAAGGCAGACGCTTAACGTCTCAGCCACCCAGGCGCCCCAAGAGAATCCATTTTTAAGCTCAGGGAGGAAAAGAGCTCGACAATCGAATTTCCTCCCAACAAATACGTACCGTTCGTTGCAAGGCATTCGCTGGCTGCAGCGCGGGCTCCGGGCCCTGCCGCCGCCACGCCCGCGACGCGAGTTCCCCACCGGCCACCCGGCAGCCGCGCGCCCTGCGGTTTCTCGGTGGGCTTGACCGTGAGCGCAGCCGGGACTGCGGGAGCCGCCGAGGCCGCCGGGTTCGCAGGCGCCGGGCCACGCCGCACCTGCCCGCAGCGGGGTTTGCGACGTGCATCCCCGCGCGTCTCGGGTTTGGCGGCACCCAGGGGGCGGGGGACCCACAGCCAACGCCTGAGCGCCGCGACCATTCGGTTCCTGCCTGCAACACACTCCTTTTCTGCCTGCGACCGGCAGGCCCACCTTCGCGTGGAGAATAGGCCCCACCTGCAGAGGGTAGAGGAAAAGAGACCCAGGCTGAACTAGACCGGTTCGGGTGCGCTGGGGAAACTGAGGCTGGGGTAGGAGCGGTAGCGCTTTGGGGCTCAGACCAGCCAGCCCACCCTTGGCCAGAATTATCTGTGTTCTTCATGTAGGGGATACTGCATCCATCACTCCTCCCTGCCAGGTCCCCACCTAGTCCAACTCTTCCTTGGGTCAGTGGACTGCAGAAGACTCTACAATGGGCCTAGTAAGCCATTTCTGGCCCAGAGTCATTGGCCAATACAGAATTTTGTAGCAGTTCAAATCAGTTGCCAACATGTAAAAATATTTGAAAATGAAATATCTGGCAACGCAATCAGCTCTGGAGCTGAGAATCTGGATTCCGGCTTCTCAATTTCCTAACATGACCAAGGACATATTTCTCATGGCTCCCACCAGGCTGCTCCCATAGGCATTAGTGTGTGTCTGGGCTGGAGTCCCAGAAGCCAGAGTGGGGGCATGCTAGAAAACAAATCCTTCTGGCTTCCTCTGATGCTCGATGCTGTGAATTGGCAAAGGTCTCCCAGTGTGTGGCAGAGTTGGGACTGGTACTCTATTCACAGAAGAGTGAAATGACTTGTCCAAGGTCACCCAGACAGGCAATGGCAAGGGCAAGTCTAGAGCCTACTTTCCTGACCACTGGCCAATTTTCTTGGCTGCCTGGGGCCTCAATACAGCACATCCATTGGCTAAAGATGTTGCACCTCACTCTGACCTGGACTCCAGGGCTTTTGACTTAGTCGTCCTTGGTCAGACCCGCCAAATTTCCCTTGGCTCCATCTACACCTACAGAGTGGTGAGAATCCATAAGGGCTGGCGTGTGTCTTACTTTCAGCTTTCAGGTGCAGGGTTCTTGTGTAAGAAACTTTATAGACCTGTGGACAGCCGTTCCTCATCCATACGCACAGCCTGAAAATAGACCTGGCCGGTACTATAGCAATTGTACTTGAACGTGCTAATGTGATCCCATTGGAAATTGGTGCATCGAGCCATCAGGGGATTTCCCCAAACCTTCAAGCTTGCCACCTGCAGGGTAGATGGAAACCAGCAAAGTAACGGCAGTATCACATGGTCCGCCCTGTCATAATTCTGAGTTTTGTCCCCCATTTTTCACTGGGGAGCCAGAAAGGATTGGCTAGACTCGCAGAGGGCCCACAGTGGTGGGGACTCCCTATCGTAAAACCAGTACAGGGAAACACGGTGGATGGAAAATGAGTTGTTAGAGATAATAAGTGGTGTGGGAAAGGAGAAATACTTCTGAAACAGCTTCTTATTTTACTTAGGGGCATTTCCCACCCAAGGCTAAAGCATGTAAAACAGGCCAGAGATCCTGATGTTTCTCCATCAAGGAAATAAAAGTTTGAAGCATTTATGTTAAGTTAGCATATGGAATATCTATCTGTAACTGCATTAGCTCTTCAGACATGTCCTCTTACCTCCCTAGCAGTGAACGGCTTCCAAAAGCTACATTTGTGTGTGTGTGTGTGTGTGTGTGTGAGAGAGAGAGAGAGAGGCTCAGTTTGGATTTAAAAACAAGAAGGCTTAACAATACCCACTCTATATGAAATTACCACCCCCTTTTAATAAGGTCCAAGATGTTTAATAGCTCACTTGAAGTCTCACAGAAAATTGAGAACAGAATAGAAACAGAAGAGTTGGCTGTTTTTCTGAATTGGTCTTCTGAGAAAGGCCTGTTCATTTTCATTCTATCTCTAGAGAAACTTCTCATTTGCCTTTTTCACAACCCTTCAACAATATCTCACTTAGAAATTATCGCTGTGCAGGTAAAATAATTTTTTAAAAGATCTTTTATTTCTTTGAGAGAGAGAGGGAGAAAGAGGGAGAGGGAGAGGGAGAGGGAGAGCATAAGCAAGGGGAGGGGACGAGGGAGAGGGGGAAGCAGACTCCCCACTGAGCAGAGAGCCTGATGTGGGATTCGATCCCAGGACCCTGGGATCATGACCTGAGCCCAAGGCAGACGCTTCACGGACTGAGCCACCCAGGTGCACCAAAATAATTTTTTAAGTGGTATAATGTATACATAAAAATAATTAGTTTGTTGGTTGTGCTTTAGTAACTTTTTCTTTGGCCTGCCTGGAAAAAAGTTTAGTATAGACTGAAGTTCTACGAAGATGTTATATAATTTGTCAGGGGATTACCACACACACACACACACACATATACACACCCCCCCCACTTTATCACCACCCAGAAAAACTCAGAAATTTACATTTTCTTATAGGCCTCTCTCTCTTTCTTTCCCTCCTCTTTGCTGATCTTTTTAAAGATTATTTATTTGGGGTACAGCCAGAGAGAGAGAGCACGAGCAGGGTGGTGGGGGGGGCAGAGGGAGAGGGAGAAGCAGGCTCCCCACTGGGGCTCGATCCTAGGACCTCGGGATCATGACCTGAGCCGAAGGCAGACGCTTAACCCACCTAGGCAGGCGCCCCTCTTTGTTGATCTTTTTAATTTGGAAAACACGACCCCTACAATTTCCATTCTCTTGTAGGCCTTTGGTCCTTTTCGAGCAGTGCCCCATGATGTCAGAGAGCCAGGCTTCTTCCACCTCGTGGGTCCAGGATGTCAGGGCACAAGCGCCAGGCAGCAGGACAGAGGAACAATAAAGAAGACTGTGCAATGGGCTTATATATTTCTGTTTTTTAAGGAAGGGGCCTGGAAGCTGCCATATGACATTTCTGCTGGTATTTGGTCTGCTGAATTTAGTCCAAAGGCTACTCCTAGTTGCAAGAGAGGCAGAGGAATGTGGTCTTTGACTTGAGAGCCATGTGGACAGCTGAAAGTTGGATGCTCTTTCATCATGAAAGAAGGGGAGACAGCTGTTTCTGTCACAGTAACTCTGTTACCAAGTGACTAGCACAGCGCAGGGCACACAGTAGGATGGCTGTAAATATTATTTCCACTCAGTCAAACCAAAGTGTCCTTTGGGGGTTTCTGGGACCTTCACCAGGAAGATTAGTAAAATCGGAATCTTCTGCTGGGCATAGGGACAAGGAAGTGGGAATAGAAGCTGGGGAGAAGGATTCGGGTAATTTTGCTTTCCAAATTTGCTGGACCTTTAAGTCAGCTCTCTGGAGAAAGGAGAAATCTTTGTAATATATTCCTTCCACCTCCCAAAGTTCCATGAGAAACTGCCCCTCATGGCGTTGTCTTCTCATGGCTTATACTGTCCACGTCCCATAGATACCGAAGAAAGTCCCACGTCACCAAACCTTTCTCTCTTCCCTCAAAATAGAAAAGAGACTGGCAGGAATCATTCTCATTTGGCACTTTACAAGATTTGTGGCATGAAGCCAGGGCATCACTGTAAGGCCCCGGGCGGGACGCTCCTCAGTGACGCGTGTGAAGGAAGCCAGACATCTTGGAAGTCTTCTCATCTCCTGCTCTCCTCAATCCTGTCTCCCGCCGTCCTCTCCCCCATTCCTATGATGCTGGTAAAGTGTTGGCGTGTCGCTAAGGACTGAGCAGGTCATGGCTTACCGTGTGGCTCCTCCCAGAGGGCGTACTCTTTACTGAGCAGAAGAAAACCTTTATGAGTTCAAAGATTAAAAGCTACAATGATAGGCAATAGGTCTCTATTTGGGGCAGTAACTATGTGAAGAAGGGAACACCTCTGTTATTCACACCCATTTTATACGGGAGGAAACAGGAGCTCCTGAAGGTTAAGTGACTCGTGCACGCCCACTATGGTGGCGCTGGTACCGAAACCCTGAATATAGGCTGCAACCACTGGTATATCTGCTCCAGGCATAGGGTGCTTGCTTCACTCGTCTTCCCTCCATGCCACGGAACTCCCTTAGGCTCACATTCAGGGAAGTGACACACCACAGTAATAATAGCTAATGTCTTATGCTAGACACTCTCGTAAGTGCTTTATAGGTACTAACTCATTTTGTTGTCCTATGGCCCCTTTTTACAGATGAGGAAACTGAGGCTTACAGAAGTTAAGTCACTTGTCCAACATCACACAGCTAGCATAGTGAGTGGCAGAGTTGGAATTAGAAGCCAAGCAATCTAACTTGAGTCTGTGCACGTAACTATTATACTAAACCGCCACGACATTTTTTCCTATTTACGGATCATCTGGCTATAGAGGGAAAATTCCATTAGCACCCTAGGCATGTCTTGATCTTCTCACTATCCTAGCTCCCAGTGAATGGAGTTACAGAAAGGACACAGGATCCTGGATGCGATCTGTGATAGCACTGCCAAGATGCAGCCAGATCATTCTTAATTTTGTTGTGCACCTACCACGTCCGTATTTGTTGAATTCTGGCAAATGCACCAGTGCTATGTAGTTATTTATTTCTGGGAAATGTTAGTCACCATGTAGGGAGGGGGCACAGACACATTATGGGTTCCCTGGGCACCGTTCCCCCTCACTTTACATTCACTGCTGATTCTCACTGACCAAGGGTACAATATCGAGGGAGACAAATCGCAGACGCAGTAGGTGAGATAGGGACATTGCCACGGTGGGACATGAGGGAGTTTGCATTCACTGGGTACTCCCCGTAGGCCAGGCACTGTGCTAGGCCTTTTCCTTTAAAAAAAAATTTTTTTTATTTGTTTATTTATTTGACAGAGAGAGAGCGCACAAGCAGGGGGAGCAGCAGAAGGAGAAGCAGGCTCCCCGCTGAGCAGGGAGCCTGATGTGAGGCTCGATCCCAGGACCCTGGGATCATGACCCGAGCCGAAGGCAGATGCTTAAAACCGACTGAGCCACCCAGGCGCCCCATGTGCTAGGCCTTTTCCATTTCATATCACATTAAATCTTCAGAACAGCTCCAAGAGGCAGGCAGCTGTATCTTAGATCTAACATCTTGCAGCTTTGGTCTGCTCAAGGTCACTGGCTGGTAAGTGCCAGAGTTGGGCTTCAAGCTCAAGTCTGTCTGGCTTCCAAACGAATGCCCTTACCTTGTCACCAGCTATCTCTGAAGTATAAGAAATCTTGACTAGGCAAATTTGAGAGCACGCTTCCCCCATTGATCTGTTCTCATAGCAGCTGCAGATTATCCTGTATCTTCCCAAAGGTCCCTGAGATCTGTTTCTCTCCCTCCTGAACTCAAAATCCAGGCCTCACTGCCTTGCAGACTAGCTCCGGCTGCTCCTTTCTGCTGGATCATAAGATCTCAGAATCCACATCCATAGGGAAAGTGGGTTTATAGCTATTGGAAGTTAAACTGCATATTTACAAGCCTGGGTTTTCCTTTGTCTCTCATTCACTAGCTGTGTGACCTCCGTTGCTTAACCTCCTAACCTCCGTATGCCTCAGTTTTCCTGCCTGTGAAGTAAGGAGCTCCGTGCTCCCCTCTGAGGATTGCTGTGAGACATAAGTGAAAGTATGCCTATCATGTTCCTAACTTACAGCCTGAGCGCATGCGCTTTTCCTTTTTCCACTGCTTGTACTGGGAAAAAATGAGGGTTGTGAAGGAAGGAAGGAATAGAAAGAAAACTAATCCATTTTTGGAGGTGATCTGGCTCTTCAGGTGCTGATGGGCTATATTTAAGATTACAATCGTGGCCTGACTGTTGCTGCTTGTGAAAGTACAGTCCCCTTCCTCAGGGCCGAAGACCAGGGCAGAATTATATCCTGGATCCGGGTTTTTTTGGCTGTTTCCAGGCCTATTTTTAAAACAGTGACCTTTCTTTCCTCTTCTAATTCTTTCCAAGAACAGTAAGGCTGACTCTAGAATAATTAGGAAAACATTCCAAAGTTGACATATTGCCAGTAATGGAAGTTATGAAACGACTGTAAGTCCATTATAATAAAAAGTTGCATTAATAGCACATTATGTTTTGAACACTTCTAAATTGTTGGTACTTTTTCCACAAGCATCTTTCCTTTGTCAGTACTGCCAGGCTTTAAGGATGGGACAGGGAGTAAGAATGATTCATTCATTCTGTAGGATTCTCTACAAAATTCACTCTTGCCTGTGAACAGTCTGAGACTTTGCTTCTTATTGTGGCTCTGTGACCTTGGTCAAGTCCTCTGAATTCTCCAAATCTTGGCTTCCTTAACTGGAAACTGGAAAGAACAACTCTGGCCTCTTCAACCTCATCAGGGACCACAGGAGGAGCAAACCAAATGCTGGACAGAGAAGTCTTTGGAGCAGCCAAAACTAATGGAGGCATGTCAAGGATTAAGATGATGATACATGAATGCGTGTCTGAAGTGAGATGAAAGAAAAAATAAGAAACAAAGACAAAGATGTCAAAAGGAGTAACAGTGTTCCTTGCTTTGTCATTTGTTAGCTGAGTGATCTGGGGGGAGGCACTTAACCCTTTTGGGTCTTGGTTTCCTCATCTGTAAAATGGGGATTATATTAATAGCTGCTCTTCCTATTACATGAGACTATTTTATCAAATGGGACAGTGGGTGTGAAAATGTTACCCAAATAGGAAAAGACCAACTGTTTATTATTAATACTATTGATAGTAATGCCCGATGAAGTTCTTATTAAATAGAATAGTATTATTCTAGGCCTGCGACTAATTTAGCAACGTTGGGAAATTAAATCAACCCTTTGAGATTACAGGTCATGCCCTGCTAGCTTCCACAGGAGGGGGCTGAACCCAGAGAGTAGGAGCCTGGCTTCTGGCTTCTGGCACTGGGGTTCAGTATCACCTCTGCCACTAACCGGCCATGTGATCTTGAGTAAGCATTTAACCCATCTTTGACTTGGTTTCTCCTTCTTACTTCATGGAGCTATAGGGATTAAGTGCTAGAATGCATGTAAAACATTTAGAATAGTGCTCCATACACAGAAGATATTTATAGCTACCTTTACTGGGTATTTTTGGTAGCACCTTGGCCTCATGCTGCCTAATTTATAACATTAGCTATAAATTTAACTTATTAAATAGCATCCCAGAATATGTCTGATACTAGGAAAGTATGACTGAATGAAAAAAACATCTCCATCTATAGCTACAAGTCTCAGGGCTTTTTGGCTCCTACTAAAGCTGCTTGTGTTTAGCCAGCCACCAACAAACGCCTAACGCACCATCTAGATATCCACAAAGAAAAATACTTGTGTATCTCAAGCTGGTGCTGGGTCCCTGCCCATAGTCGTTGAGGGAGCCCACAGAAAATCTATTTCTGTGCCTCGATTTCCTCATTCCCCAATTACTCCCAAGGCCCTTTATTCCATTTTATCTGTTCTCTAGCAGGATGCATATCCAAACATGAAGGGCTGCTCTTCTCCACTCTGCAGCCAGCGAACCCATCACCATCTCAAGGCCTCTGACTCCCTTTTGTGAGAGAAATCTCTGAGGGGGGCAGGTTTTCCACTGTGCTCCAGCTGCTGCAGTCACAAAGCAGTTTCTGATCTGCCACCAAGTGAGGCATGTCCTTAGGCAGTGGATGAGTGAGAAGATGAGTGAGGAGCTAAATTAGATAATGACATCATTAGGTGATAATGACATCATTAGGTAATAAGTTAGTGCACAAAGAGATACATGGAGGAGATAAAATGGAAAGAACAAGAGTGAATAAACAGAGGCATAAACTTCTGTACCAGAGGCAACCAAACATTCCAGGCACAGTGGAGGATCATGGGAACTTAGAAACCAGGGTGATGGAATCCATGGGGGAGCAGTTTTTAAACTGGAGTGTACACCAAGATCACTCCGAGGGCTTGTTAAAACAGCCCTGGGGCTGGATCCCCCTCCAGAGTTTCTAATTCAATAAGACTGCAGTGGAACCTGAGAATTTACATTTCTAACAAGTTCCCAGGTGATACAGGGACCACACTTCAAGAAACACTGCCAAAGGGAACGGGGAAAGTTGCTATAGTAGTTTATCAATGGGCCTCAGAACTAAGTGAGGCTCAAAAAAGAAGTTTTGAGGGCTGTGGAAACAGGGTTGTCCAAGAGGCTCCCCAATGCCTGGGCTTCCTGCCCACGACAAATAGGGCCGACGCATGTGTTGGGGGCGTGATTAATCATACTGTCTGACCGAGGGAATCTATAAGGCACCCCTACCCACAAGACCCGCTTTCTACAAGCCTCAACAGGTTGGGGCGGGGGTCCACGCCCTCTCGCAGAGGAGGAAGGAAGGTAGCCTATTAGGTGAGCTCCGTGCTACCTCCAACTCCTCACCCCCGCATGGTTGATGACCTGTCCCTAGAGGCCTAGGCCGAACCGCCACCCCCTCTTCCTGGGGTCTAGCTCAGAAGGCTGGCGCTTAGGGCGACGTGAGGCTGCCCTGGGGGAGGCGGATGGAGGGTTTGGGCTGCTGCCCCTGGCAGAGCCGCGGGATCCGAGCCAGCGAGGATGCCGGGACGCACCGCAACTTCCGCCTCTGACGGTCGGCAGTGGGGGGCGCACCGAGACAGCAATTCGGGAGCTGCGCTTTGTCACCGTCGCAGCAAGGGGAGGGAGGGGAAGAGGGCGCAGAAAAGGGCCGCGGGGACTGGACTGGGCGGTCGACCGGCTTCAAGGCCAGAAAGGGACTCTCAGGGGACTCCAGGCCGCGCCTGGCACGGCCCTGTGGGAGAGAGGAAGGGACTGGGATTCGTGCGGGGCCAGCCTGGGCGCGCACCCCAGTCCTGGGCGGGTGACACCCTGTCCTCTGGGCCCACATCCCTCCTGCTCTCCCTTCACTACAACGAGCTCCTAATAGCCGGTACCCCACCCTCCGAAACTCACTGCCGCGGGCGCGTGCGCACCTCACTCACTCAGGGCCCGGCTTCTAAGCCGGGAACGCAGTCGCTCCACGTCGCGGCGCCCTCCGGCTCTTCCTGTTTTTAGCCCCCCCCCCCCC